>NW_020664589.1:11094177-11357931 GCF_002925995.2 Terrapene triunguis | reverse complement strand
TTGTGGGGTGGAAGTGTGTGTGACAGGGGAGTTGTGTTTGCATGGTATGTGTTTGTGGGGTGGAGCATTTGTTTGCTCACGTACCCCAGTGAGCACAGGATGCCCAGGGTCCTATGCATGGCTTTCATTTCCCTGGGTCGCTCCATGCTCTTTCAGGACTTTGAACTGGAATTCAACTTTGCTTGGGAGTTTTCTGTGAGCAGCGTCCCCACACCCCCAACTGCTCTGCAGTCCCGGGGGAGTGGGGGGATGTTTAAAAATAGACTCCAGCTCTATGGAGAGGAGACGGAGCCATTCCTGGCACATTTCCTCCTCATCCTGTCACGCTGCCTGAGAAACAACCCCAACCAAGGAAGAGAAGGGCTCTTAATGGTGCTTTCCAAAGGCTGTGGTGAGAAATCGCATGACAGGGTGTTTGGCTGCCGGGGAAGCAGCTCAGACTGTCCCCATTTAGAATGGCTTGAGGGTGAGGGAGGGGAGTTAAGAAGAAACCCCAAGTCTGAGTCCATGTGATTGATCTCTCTGGCCTAGACATGTGTGATTGCATCTACAATCGTCTCCCAGTGCTGGATTAAAGAATTTTGAGGCCCTCTGCACTATGGAAATTGTGGGGCCCCCATCTTCACTCAAATTTGGCCTCCCTCTCCTCTCCTCTCCTCTCCTCTGCCCCCGGTTATATGACCCAAGCCAAACCTGAGTGGTGCTGTGACCATATGTGCCAGGCTGCCCGGTCACCCCCAGCCAGTGGTCGGGGGCCCCCCTGAGATGGGGGCCCTGTGCAAGTCCACTGAGAGCACATTGGTTAATCCAGGCCTGGCCCCACCTTTGTTGTCCCAGTTTTATCGCTGCAGAATCTGAGGCCCAGAGACAGGAAGGCTCAAATTTGCAAAAGTGGCCACTGATTTGGGGTGTCTCCATTTTTTGGAGCCCCCAAATTAGTGGACGCTTCTGGAAACACTGTCTTTTGTGATTTGCCCGAGAGCTGCACAGCTGGGCTGGAGGAGAACCCAGCAGCTGACTCCCGAGGCGGGTTCTTCTCTTCCACCCATGTCACAGCACTGTCACTCCACTGGCTTCAGAGGTACTGCTGATGTACACCCATCTAAGAAAAGAGGCAGTCCCCCACTCAGACCACTAGACCATCTGCTGGGCCTGAATGTGATCTCAATAACACCAGTGAGTAGAGAGCAAGCCCTCTGACCCGTAATAAACAGAATGCCATGTCAATATAGTGCCTGGGGATTTCTGAGTAATAGAATACAAGTTTTTGCAGACACAAAGAAATATACTTCGTGTTTCTACGGCAACTCTCATCTGAAAATCTTTCACCATTGCCCATTCATTCATTCATTCATTCATTCGGTCTTACGATATTCACTGCAGACAGGGAAATATTATCTCTGTTTTCAGCGGGGGAAACAGAGCTAGAGAGGTGACTTTTTTCCCCAAAGTTCACATGTCAAGTCAGCTGCAGGGTCAAGAACAGACACCCTGGAGTCCTGAGTCCCAAGCCTGTGCTCTAACCACTAGTCAAACTGGCCCCTGTAGGCCTGTTTGGGCAACCTGATAAATTCAGATGCTGACACTGCCACAAGAAGTCTCATTGGCTGCCTGGCTGACCAGTTACCAGGACCTGTTTCTAGGCCGGCTCTATGAAGGTAGGACACGGAAGCTTGCTTAGGGAATCTCTCTGCCTGAAGAGGCATCACAATGGGGCATCATGCAGCAAGGCCCTCTCAAGCCAAGCAACAAGCCAGACAAAGGGCTGCTGTGTCCTCTCCGCGCTGAGCGCTCCGATCCCATCTTGTAATCCCTTGTAGGCTGGTTCCCATTGTGTCTGGCAGGCAGCGAAGTTGTAGACATAACAGGATTACAAGTGTGAAGAAAGAGGCTCCCTCCCTGAGGAGATAATTCTTAAACCTCCCAGACAAGGGCAGAAACTGGCTCCCAGGGGGCTCGAACACAAAAGTGGGAAGGGATTAGGCTCCAAAACCCTGCGCTGCAGCTAAAGTTTCAACATCTTCTGTGGAGGTTTCTTTTCCTGCTGGTTGCTGTGACACCGTGGGACAGGTGGCTGTGGAAAGTCCAGCCTGGACTCCTCTCAACTGGGAGAAGGTGTAGGATGCAGCGTGTAGGATGCAGCATGTGGCACAAGTGATCTGACCCTGCACACCCATGCCTGACCTACAGCGGCACGGGTCCCAGATGCACACTAATGCTTGCTTCCTGAATGCCCTGAGCTAGTGGAGAAAACAAGACCACGCCGAGTGTCTGATGCATGGAAGTTCCTGGCATAAAATCCCCTCCTTGTCATCACCCACGCTCCACCATCCGAACTTGGGATGAACTGGGTGAGTGTCAGGGTTTCTTTTCATTTGGATGCAGCCCATGGAGGGCCTCATGCCCCCCCACTTCCACCCGAGTTCCAGGTTTGCATTTGACACTGTAGGTTTTCCAGGGGTTTGGTGCAAAATCACCAACTGGCCCCAAGACTGGGAACCTTGGCAACCCCTCTGTGGAATCTGGGCGGAGTGACGTGTTTGCAGCAAAGCATGAACCCAGGCAAGTTTCTTATGCTGTCAGAATTTGTTACAGGCATTTAACATGGATCAAGGGAGGGCTGTCTTGCTCTGCCACTTGGTTCAGAAACAGCTCAGAGGAAAGATGGTCCTGTGTTATACAACACGGGCCTGGGACTCAGGTCTCCTGACTCTGCCACTGTATTATGCTCTCCACACAGGGGACAGCGATCTTAAGCAAATCACTTAACTCCTCTGAACCCCAGGCCCTGTCGACCCTACAATGGCACAGTTACGGAGCTGGAGCTGTGTTGCTGTAGTGTAGATGCTTCCTATAGCGACAGATGGTTTTTTTCATTGCTGTAGGAACTCCACCTCCTCGAGCGATGGTAGCTAGCTTGGTGGAAGCATTCTTCCATCAGCCTAGCTGCGTCTATACCGGGGACTAGGTCGGCACAGCTATGGACTTCGGTGTGTGAATTTTTTTTCACAACCCCTGAGCGCTGTCAATGTGTAGACCAGGCCTCAGTTTTCCCATCTGTACAGCAGAGATAACAATACAAATCCACCTCACCGGGGTTTGGCTAGACAGAGGCTCACACT
The DNA here is from genome assembly GCF_002925995.2 of Terrapene triunguis. Lineage (NCBI taxonomy): Eukaryota > Metazoa > Chordata > Testudines > Emydidae > Terrapene > Terrapene triunguis. The sequence continues at coordinate 11,354,809 of NW_020664589.1, read as the reverse complement.
GACTTAGCAACAGAAAAACACTACTGCTCTAGTCCGCCCTTCTAACTCCCGGCACGCTCCGGGATGGAATGCAGGCTGCTCCATTTCCTCCTATGGGCTCAACCCGCTTGACTCCCAGAGGCACTGGTCCAGTAATGTATGCCTCCAGAGCACTGCTAAGGGCATAGCGGGAAAGGAGCTAATAAACCAACCGGATGAGAGGCACAATGAACGGCTTGAATGCAAAAGGGAGCAGGAGCAGAACAACAGAAGCCCTCAGCAGTGGAGCAGAGATGCTTCCTGCCACGAGGCGCCCAGGTCCTCTGATATGTGGTGGGTACTCGGGATGAGTCTGACTGGGGTGTTCTTCCCAGCCACCTCCACGCACCACCTCCCACTCTAGCCTACACATCTCACAAGACGTTCCAGCCAGGACGGCCCCCTATAAGCGTCCCACAGGTTTCCCCATTTCCAGCCTTATGAGCCACTCTGACGGTTACACCAAAGAGCCAGCCAGAGGATTCCAGTCAGGGTGAGGCCCATCTCCCCCTCCCTCTACTTCCCGCTCCGTACCCCCGCGAGCCCCGATGTGAAATGAGTTTGGTGGGCCTCAGCCCTGTTCCCCAGTGGACGAGTCTCCACACGGCAAAAAACACTACCGCAGTGGCACTACTTATCACAGCCATGGCTAGCTCTCTGTCTGTCGATCCGACCTGGCTGACAGGGCTCTTATCACAGCCTGGTTAGCTCTCTGTCGATCCAACTTGGCTGGACACCGATCAATCTGTCCATCAGTCAGGCTAACCTGTGGTGATTGACGCTTTGGCAGAGGGTGCGGACTGAGCTCCTCTCTCAGCCTTAGAGAGCATCCCTCCCACCAGGGCAGGGCTAAGGCACCTGGGTAGGCCAGCATAGAGGAAGCTTCCTCTGCCCTTCCCTGGGCTCTAGCTGGATGACAAAGCCCTGGCTGGGATGATTTAGTTGGGGATTGGTCCTGCTTTGAGCAGGGGGTTGGACTAGATGACCTCCTGAAGTCCCTTCCAACCCTGATATTCTATGATTCTATAAACAGAGGAGCATCATGGGCAGGATGGCAAGAAACTGTGACCAAGCAGTTTGAGCACCCCCCAGGCAGGCCCCAAAAGAGCCAGGAATGGACAAGACCCGCTTTGGTTGATACCACCCAGAATGCTAGGTTGGAGAGATGGAGCTGAGGATCCAGGCTGTATTAGCTCCTAAGCGGTGCGCAGCAGAAAAGAAAAGGCCGGTGAACTGAAAGGAGAGCAAAGGAAAGGAAGCTGGGTGAGGGGCAGGGAGGGTCTTTCCTTTTAAAACAAGGCCCTGAATATTTAAGGCAAATGCACGAAGTGGAGAAGGTCATGGGCAGGTTACTGGAGATCAGCCCACATCCAGCAAACTCTAACAGCAGAAAACAAAGAGCTTGCTGGCCCCAGCCTGCTGTCCAAGCGCCTTTCCCAAAACACACGGCTACCTTTCAGTAAAATTAGAACCAAAAGCAAAACATCCCCCCTCCCCGGCCACCACACACACTCACTCTCCTGAACCGGCTTCTATTACTCATCCTGTTTACACATTGCTTTCCAAGCAGACACATTCCCAGGCCTCCAGTGAGGAACTGGGCGTGTTTTCTGGGGCAGGTCTGGAGAAAATCATCTAGACACAAAGAAAATGAAGACAAATCTTTTGTGTGGACAAGAAACGTAAGTGTGAGTGCACGACTGTGTGGGTTTGTGCACATGTATGCATGCCCGTGCATTGTTTGGGTATGTTTCTGCACACATGTGTTGTATGTGCATGTTTGAGTGCAAGTGTATTGTGTATGTGTACATACATGGCCGTTGTTTGCTTATGCGTGGATAGATTTGGTTCTTGTGTGCATGTGTTGTGGGTTTGTGTACTTTTGGGGACATGTGCACACGTCTGTTTTGTGCATTTGTGCTCACGTGTGTTTAGCAGAGAAAACCACGCTCCCTCAAATCTGAACCAGATCTGAATTTTTCAGAAGGCCTCTCTATTCATAACAGGAAAGACTCAACCCCTGAAACCAAACAGCCCTTGAACTTTGGGTGCTTAAAATCCCAATCCAAATATTGCTGTCTTGCCCCGTGCTGTCTCACTGTGAGTCTTAAAGAGGTGTTTAAATAGGGGGTGATCAATAAAATGTCACCGCGAATGGAATTTTCATTAAAACAATAAAAAAGAGAAAGGAAACTTTCAATTAATTTCCCTTCCCAGTTCCCAGCCAGCTCTCGTGCACACGCTTATTAACACCACACAATCGCCACTCCCTCACCAGGATCAATAAACCTCTGATCTCATAGGAGACTGCGGGATCTTGATTCTTACAGGTGCGATAAGAACTGAGCAGCTCAAGGGCTCAGTAACAAGGCTTATGCCCCCAAGTCACTGGTTAGGAACCCAGTCTAGGTCGGTAGAGACTGACCTCTGCTCATTGACCCGTGTGAAATGGATTTGGGGGGTCTTAGTCCAGCCCCAACAGAGGAGTGCCGTGTCATACAAAAACCACAACACTAATTGCCCCCTTTGTTTGCACTCTCAGCCAAAAGACCAAGGACTGAATAGAGCATTGAGACTGGGCTTATTCACCCCTGCAAGGGCTCTCTCCACGCTTGGGTTAAGGTACATTGACAGGGAGGTTGGATTGTCATTGCCTTTCACTGTACATGCTCTGTGCAAAAATACAAGGTCTGGCTGGTGAATCTTGCCCACATGCTCAGGGTCTAACTGATCGCCATATTTGAGGGCGGGAAGGAATTTTTCCCTGGGGTCAGATTGGCAGAGACCTTGGGCGGCTTTTCTCCTTCCTCAGCGGGATGGGGCACGGGTCACTTGCAAGTTTAAACTAGTGTCAATGGTGAATTCTCTGTAACTTGAAGTCCCTGATTTGAGAACGTCAGTAACTCAGCCAGAGGTTATGGGTCTATTACAGGAGTGGGTGGATGAGGTTCTGTGGCCTGCGTTGTGCAGGAGGTCAGACTAGATGATCATGATGGTCCCTTCTGACCTTAAAGTCTATGAAATGGCGATCTCCAAGAACGTCAGTCTGCAATGTTTCATCAGCACTGAATTCACATTTGCTTTTTCTTTTTCTTTTTTTTTTTTTTTTTTTTTTAAATAAAGCAAAAAACCCAACAAGAGTCCACTCTAGATTAACACAGATGTTACCAGGCCCTTGACATAACCATTTCCAGCAGCAAAGTTCTGTCCTGGGAAAATCATGACTCGGGGCATCAAGGAAGCTGAAGTATCGAGCTGGGTGCATGTGTAACACCTTTAATCCACAGCTGACCTGACAAAACCCTTATGCAGCTTTCGAAATGCATTTCTCATCCAAAGAAGCCCTTTTCTCATCTCAGTGAGGATGCTACAGCAGCAACCTCACAAGGAACATAGTCTCAGCAGTGAACGTGAGTCTCTGTACCCCAGACGGTCACGAAGGAACATGGTGACTTGCACTGGGGATGGGTGTTAGCACCAGAGGAAGAGATTTCCCTGCTTTTCCCTGGCTCTCTCCTTTATCAACACCTGTTGCTAGAAACCATAGGCTCAAAGAGGGATTTAATACATGTTCTAAAGGACTTAAAGCCTTATTATAATAGGCGGAAAGGACAAGCATCGCCAAGGTCCATTCACTCCTTATGCACACAACAGCTTCTATGAAAAGTCAAGAAGAGGATGGCAAATTCCACAGGAAATTCACCCTTTCTGGACTATACCTTTGAAGGTCAGGGCCATCCTTTATCTGGCACGCTACCAGCACAGTAGAAGTCACGCAATTACAAGGCACAAGCCTATTTCTTAATTTTTGGTGGGTGGGTTTGTAATTATTAGTGAACCGTGCAATTAAAATACATGGAGGTCCTGACCTAATGACAAAGAATGTATGGGCGCTCCTGCCTGGGACGGGTTCCTGCGTCTGTCTCTCTTCTCTCTCCTTTCTTTGTCATCCATCTCTTCGTTCTCTCTCCCCTTTAGCTGGGTCAGCACCATCCAAGGAGGATGCTCAGTTAAAATGCAGCAGAGAGCCTCAGGCACAGAGCAACTAGCAGGAGGAAACTCACTAGTCACTGCAGCTGGCTGTGGGCTTGAGTGGCTGCAGGTACAGGCATTTCTTATCCTCTAGCCTTCTGGGGCCAGGGTGCACCCTGGCAGGAGGAGGATTAGCTACCAGGAAGCACAGCACTAGGCCAACCAGTCATGCCAGACCCAACACAAGGGCATGTGGTGCTTTGACGAATGTGTCTGCCTTTGAATGCGATTGTTTCTCATCTTCTCCCTTGCTGACTGATCTTCACCCTGGAGAGCCGCTGTTTTTCCTTTCTCTTATTCTCTTTCCCTCTCTCAGTTGGTTTCTCTCCACACGGTGCCTTGAGGATGTTAATGAACTCTCCATGTTGTAAGTATTTCATTAAAAAAGAAACCACCTGCTGTACGTACAGAGAAGACCCACATCCTTCTTAAAACAAATAGCTCCACTGAGGGATCATTGTACAGCCACCTTTTAAAACAGCCATCTCGCCCCCCAGGCAGGGCAGTGTTATGCCCCAGTCCAAACCCATCCTGTTTGGTTTCAGGGTATATTTTGTGGGGACGCTAATGACCAAGGTTTTGTTTCCATGTCTTGTACACACCCATGTGCCAGACTGTAGGCTGTGCCTGGCTGCTTCAACATGGCAGATGTAGGAGCGCACCGCTTGGAGGTGCTCAGGAAGGGCGGCCCAATGGTTAGGGTGTTGACTTGGCAGACCCAGGCTATGGCTACACTAGAGAGCTTACAACACCGATGCAGCTGCGCTGCTGTAAGCTCTCTAATGTAGCCACTCTGAGTCACTGGGAAAAAGCTCTCCCATCAGCTTAATCATTCCAGCCCCTGCACGTGGCAGTAGCTAAGTCAGTGTAAGTTATGTCACTCCGGGGCGGCTAATTCACACCCCTGAGTGACATAACTTATGTCGACTTAAGCTGTAGTGCAGTGGTTCTCAAACTTTTGTACTGGTGACCCCTTTCACATCGCAAGCCTCTGAGTGCGATCCCCCTTATAAATTAAAAAACACTATTTTTATATATTTAACACCATTATAAATGCTGGAGGCAAAGCGGGGTTTGGGGTGGAGGCTGACAGCTCGCGACCCCCCATGTAATAACCTCACGACCCCCTGAGGGGTCCCGACTCCTGCTGTAACGTGTACATAGCCCTAGTTCATTCCCCCGCTCAGCTACAGACATGGGCAAGTCACGTGGTCTCTCTATGCCTCAGTTGCATGTCTGTAAAATGGGGACATAGTATTTCCCACCTCACAGCGGGGTTGTGCAGTGCTCAGATACTGTGGTGATGGGGGCCATATAAATGTGCAAAGTTAGATAGCTAGAAAAAACATTCCAAAAATTCACAATTCTGGATTTAAAAAAAAAAACTGTCAGAAAAGAAGTAAACACAAAAGTGATGGGTGCTAGTTGGACTGCGGCTAAAAGAGGGTCGGGTGGGGGAGCATTTTCCAAGCACATTTTAAGTTAAACAAGGGAATTATTTATTCGCCTGGTGCGCACTGTTCATTTTTCTTATGCAGTTCTGTCATTTGGAAACGGTTTTGTATGACTAGTTTGAGACCAAAATAAACTCTGTGTTATGTGTGCCTGTTTCTAAATCAAAGAAATACATTATCAAGGCATTTTCCCCTCCCGCTCCCTACCCTTAAATTGCAGCTATTTCTCTCTCTCTCTCTGCTTTCCTTTTCTAAGCACGGATGATCTTTACATATTCACAAGGCTCCCCACGACAGTTAGAAATCAGAGTTGGGTCTGTTAGGCAGCTAAATGAGTTGCAATGAAATTCTATTCTTTTTTTCTCTTTTTTTTTTTAAACTAATCATGAAGCCATAAGCCACAAGGTCTGGACTGGACTTTTCCTAAAGTTCAAGGATGTTTAGATCCAGGAGATTTGGTTATTGTAGAAATAAGAGACCTGACTCTTTCTATCTTGGGTACTCATATGGGCTCCTATCACTTTAATAACTAAACCCCTCACAGTCTTTAATGTATTTATCCTCGAAACACCCCTGGGAGGCAGAGCAGGGCAGCACTATTATCCCCATGGTACAGATGAGGCACTGAAGGCTAACAGACTTGCCCAAGGTCATACAAGAAATCAGTGGCAGAGCTGCTAGCCAAGACTCGGCTTAGTGTCTTGCCACTGGGCCATCTTTCCCCTAACCTTCCCTATTGCCTTGCTCATTATGTCCTTATTAGAGCCAATTGAAATGATTTAAATTTTGAACATGTTCAGTGAAAAAAGGGGACATGATTTCTGCACAGATTTACACTAAGTATTGTTCCATGTTTGAGCCAGCTCTAATTGTCATTCACACCGGTGCAAAGCCAACGTGAAATGCCACTATTCTGATTCACCAGCATTTTACACCCATTTCCACAGGTTACTAGAGTCTTGCTGCAAAGTCACAGCCCGATCCAAATGTCACCAAATGCTGGGGGGTGTTCGAATGTGCAGGTCCCCTTGCGTTTGCTGCTGGTTTGGAGTTACACGCACCGAAAGCCTCTGAACAAAACTGATCATTTTGTCACGTGGTGCACTGGATGTGTTTCTTTTCTTGTTGTGTATTCCCTTTATTGGGTGTCTCTGGACTGGGTTCCCTTATTACCCCTGAGGCCGGGTCTAAACTAGACATTTTTGCCAGTATCAAAACATCAGTTCGGAAGGTGATTTTGTTATAACCTTTCGTTACCAGCCAAAGCCCTAGTATAGACACAGTTATTCCAGCATAAAGATGCTTTTGCCCAGCTAGCTAATTTCGCTCACTGAACTGGTATGAGCTATACCAGCAAAAGCATTCTTTTGCCAGGATAAGCTACGTCTGGGCTATCATGGTTTGTCAGTCTAGCTACACTGGCAAACCTTTCCTAGTGTAGACCTGGCCTCGATCAAATACTTTCATCAAAAGCTGCATGGGTTAGCAGTTTGATGTGACAAAGAGAGGATGTGAAAAATCAAGTCACGACAGATTCTTCTACCTGGGCTTCCTGCAGCCAATGACAGCTGCATTCACCGGGGCAAAACCAGAACGGTGTGGCAAAGAAACAACATCCGGGAAATCTGAAAGGCTGCCTGATGCTTCAGCTTTACATCTCTCTGTGGTCTCAATGCGTCAGGCTTTCTGTTCTAAGTCCCACACGCGGATTGCAGCTAACCCCGGGAGTTCCAAACCCGGAAACTAACACAGATTTGAAAAGCAGCCCACACCCCAGCTCTTCCTTTTTTTTTTATCTTTCTCAATCTCTCTTCCTCTAGTCAGAAAACAGATGAATGCTGGGTATTAAACAGCAGGAAATTCTACATTTGGGCTGCCACGCCCTTCCTTTATTCAACCCATTGCACATAACATCTGCAGCATTTGGAGGCCAATTTTCAAGAGCTGGGATTTTCAAAAAGGCTCAGACTCCTTTTCCCCCTCAGCCTGCGCTTCTCGTTGTGACCCACGGTCAGATTCTCAAAACAGCTCAGCGCCTATCATGCACCCAACGGGTTGAGCTTTTGAAAACCTGGTCACCTACTTTAGGGCCTAAATGGGAGCACAGCTCCTTTGAAAATCCAGTCCATAGCATGCACTAAAGATCATTCATTTCCCCCAAATCCCTGCAATAACAACTACTGCCATAGTCTAGCGTGCCTTTCAGCCAAAGAACCTAAAGTGGCTGACAAACTTTGCCAATGTACATTCAGGGATTACCAAAATGCAGCCATTTCTGGGGTGAACTGCCTACTGTACACACCAACACTACACAATGGTATAGGAGAGAAAGCAGCGACGACTATTGTACTGAGTTGTGACGCTGTAGGAAAAGTTCAACACACTCAGAATGAACACAATTGACGAAACTGAAATTTGGCCAGAACATCAGAGATGCCCCTAGCATTCACGTGAAAATTGCCTCCAGGTAGTTAATCACCACAAGGGGTCAGGACTTCACTTTTATGCCGGATGAGAGACAAGCATCGAAGAGTGGGCTTATTTAGAGTCTTTTATTTATATAGATTCTGGCCCACTGTCTTTAAGCAGAGCAGCTCCTGATTTACACCAGCACAGCTAAGAACAGAATCAGTCCCACCGCCTCCAACCACTGCGGCTCTTTGCAGTCCCCCCCCCCCCCCCGAGTTCGTCCCATCCTACAAGGAAAGGCGGAAGCAGCTTTCTCTGTGGCAATAAGGCCACAGCCAATTTCTGTGAGCCTGTCGGAAAGCTCAGATCTCTACCCAAACCATGTGTGTGTTTGTGAGAGAGACAGCCAAACAAGGGCTAAGGATGATATGAAGAGGCAGCCTGGAGCAATGAAATGTTCTCTCTGTTTTTAAAGAAGCTCAATTAAATACACTCAGACTTGTGGTGGGATGGGGTGAGGCCAAGCTCTGCCCCTCTGCTCTCCAGCTCATGGTTCCAAACATCAGCCGCACGGAAGAACTTCCATGGGAGAAACTGCAGCTGGTCTCACGTGAGCTTGTGACTGGACATCATACAACATATGAGCAAACCGGCCTGACTGTCCCTTCGGGAGAGAGCCCTCCAGTGCACATTCCCATATTCTGGTTTGGCCTCTTCCCCATAAGACCAGCCCGTCTTCTGTGATCAAGGAATCAGAGGGCTCTTCTGGCCCAACTACACTGCACTGCAGTACGGTCGGATGACATTCGTATGGCTTTGTCCTGGAGACCTGAGACTGGGAAGTGCCCCCCACCCCCACTAACGGAATCGACATGAGGTTCCGTCTCCGACTACCCACCAGCCATCCATGTGCTGGAAGCGACTCGGGAGCCTGAAATCCACATGAAGCCAGGGGACACTGAACGGCTTTGCTCCCAACTTTGTCCCAGCATTGATATTTGCATTCAGTAGCCACTGAACAAAAACCCACGAAGTTCAGGGCTCCCTTGCAGGGCTGCCAACTCTTACGACATGCAGTGGTTTTCTTACGGCTCCAACGTGTGGTTGCTATGTAAGCGTCGCCACTTCATTCCACGGGGGTTGTGAGAATCTTTATTTCCCCAGAGTTCTGATCCGGGTGGGTTCACACCCACCGAGTTTCACTTTGAACAAACTCAACCGCAAAACCAAACGCTGATGAGGCCACAACATTTCTCACCCCACGCTCCTACATCTGGCCCTAGGCATGCCTGAAACGCAGGCTATTCGGCACTCTACCCTGGGCTCCGAGAAACATGCGAGACACTGATGTGAATTTCAGGACTGGAGCAAAACGTTTGGGCCTCACTGTGGAAGTTTTGCCCGGCTCTAGGAAAATCAGCCTTGGCTTAGTCTGTGGACTCTAATCCTCTACATGCTATGACCTGAGGCCCCGCACCACACACACAGACACACACGCTCTTTATAAATGTTAGATGTTGCCTCCTACCAGAGTTTCAGCTTACTGGGCCGACGTTATATGGGATGTGGAATAAAATTACAGCACTGATTAGGTGCTTTTCCACTGTAACACTGTACACTAATCTCTCCCTCCTCCAGCCCCAATCCTATCAGCCATAAAGGTTGAATGAAACATCTGCTTGTCTCCTGCAAGGACAAGGGAGGGAGCTACATAAAAATCCCTGCAATCAAGAAATGGAAGCTGGTAGGGATGTCTTTTATTTAGGACCTTCCCCCAAATTTCCAGGGAATGACTAAAATAAAAAAAATAAATTAATGGAGATATCTTATCTCCTAGAACTGGAAGGGACCCCGAAAGGTCATTGAGTCCAGCCCCCTGCCTTCATTAGCAGGACCAAGTACTGATTTTGCCCTAGATCCCTAAGAGGCCCCCTCAAGGACTGAACTCACAACCCTGGGTTTAACAGGCCAATGCTCAAACCACTGAGCGATCCCTCCCCCCAGTACTGGGATGGCACGTGGTACAGCTGTCAACACTAGAACTGTGCAAATAATGGATGTTTAGGCTTGCTGACAATTCAGAGAAAAAAAATTAAAAAAATTAAAATGTGTTTTGGGTCAAACCGAAGAAGAATTTTTAAAAAAAAATTCAGCAAATCAGAAAGTCGGGAAAAAATGATTTTGGTTTTGATAACGTTTTCTTCCACCCAAGTTGAAATGTTTCCTTTTGATTTTGAAGAGTTTTTAACAGGTTTGATTTTTTTTACGATAAAGCTGAAGGAAATTTCTAAATGGAAAAATTTTGAACCGAAAAATGGAAATGTTTTGATTTTTTTTCTGAATGTTTGGTTGGTTGGTTTTCTTTTATACAAACAATTCAGAGAAATCCACATGAAATCGCAAAACATTTTGGTGTCAATGAATCTACAATTTTTCACCAAAAAAAGTTATGCCCAAAAATTTTTGCCCACCTCTAGTTCACACATCAACCCATCCAGCTTCAGTGCTTTCTCTCTCTCTTTACCTCACTCCTCTTTGCTTTCCAGATGCAACTTAGGGCTGGGCGGACCAGGGTGGATAAAATTAGAACAGTGCAGTGCCAGGAGGAAGGATGACCTGGTGGTTAATGCACAGGGCTAGGACTCAGGAGAGGGGGGTGTTCTCTTCCCAGCTCTGCCACAAACTCACTCTGTCACTTTAAACACAATTTTCACAAGTGACCAATGATTTTATGGGCCTCTGTTTTGGGGGGCCCAGCCTGGGGCTTACTGGGCCTGGTTTTTGGAAGTGCTAACCACCCACAACTCCCAGTTAAGGTCAGTGGGAGAACACCTCAGAAAATCAGGCCCCCCAAGACGTCCCAAGACAGGCACCCAAAATTAGCAGACACTTGAAAATGGGGATCCCCTCCCTCTCTTTGCCTCATTTCCCAGTTCCATCAAATGGGAATTCTGCAGCCCAGGATGCTTCACTAAAAAGGAAAGCGCCACGAAAAATGAGCTGTCAGGAGACGCCTGAAAATGCACAGTTGCCCGAAGATGCTGTGGAGGAGACACGGAAGAGTTAATTGCCGTGGGCTTGATGCTTCTGTCTATAAAAGCCAGGCAGATCCCACAGGATCTCCCGGTAGCTGCTGCCTAGCGCTGGAATCACTGATTCAGCAGGAAACCCGGCAGGGCTATTCCCACCTCTACGTGGAAAAGCTTCAAGGACGAACAGTCCAGAACTGCGCTTCCTGCAACTCCCAGCGAGCGTCACTGGGAAATTCTGACACATGCCCCTTCCAGGAGTCTACAGGCCCAGTGCACTTACCCTACTAGCCTCCAACAAGCTTCCTACGCCCAATACATTTCAATGGGGTTAAAAGATGTGTCCTATTTTTCTCCCCATGGATCCAAGCAGCAGCGTGCCATGGATCCATGACAATGTTTTCAGTATGATTCTCGACCCCGTTACACTTGGTTTGGGGGTGGGGGGGTTGGCTTGCTGCCGTGCGCTGAGCAGGGGTCTCCATTGAGCTGCCCGCTCAGGTCTTTTAGGTAAATGAGGAGAGAATCTGGCCCACAGGATCTTAGCCCCATGGTCAGTGGGGGTGGAGAGAGTGGGTGAATGGTGAAGGCAGGAGCAGGAAATGTGAGCAAGCAGGGGAATCGGAGGGACGTGAGGAGCGTAGAGAGACAGGAAATCACAATGTGAAGGAGAAACAGGGGGAGGGGAAGGAGAGAGAACAGGCTGTTCCAAACTTGGCTCTTTCTATGCCCAGGAGCATCATGGGACAAAGCACTGGTGTGGGGCAGGGAGGAGGGAAGGCACTGAGGCAAACAAGGATTGTGCTGATAAAGCAAATGTGACTCAATCGCACGCTTGTGCAAAGATGTCACAACAGTCCTGAGAAATTACAGGCTCCTATTTCATCCCTCAAGGGCCAGCGCTGTCCTGGCTCTCACAATGCGCTCTGTTCTGCTGTCAGCATCTTTCAGCAAGTGCCCCTAATTTACTGGCTGGGAACCCATGGTAGCACTAGGCGATAATAGGGACAGTGTAGTGCGGGCCACTGGGAGCTCTTGGGCTAGCAGAGGGCTGGCTGGCAGGTTTTAAATGAGTAAATACGGTGACCCTTTCGCGTCCATACTGTACTGACTTGCCATTGCTGTTAGTGGGGGTCCGGTAATCCAGAGCATCTCTTATCTAGCTGCCCCACACATCTTTCTGCTCTGCCCCTTCCCCCCGCCAGAACCTCCCTGCCAGGTCAGCCTTGCCACAGCCAAGGGGTGCCCGTTCTCACAGACACGAGCGCCTAGCTTACCCACGAGGGGCTGACGGGAACACTTACAGGCCGGTGCGAGTGCTGCCGTCCCCTCGCCAGGCTCAGTGCCCACAGCTCGGTCACTGCATCCCCCAGGCCGTCCCGCACTGCACCGGGGATATGGGAATGGGGGACACCCCGACCCCCAGGCATGAGGGAGGGGAAGTGGCAGGTGAGTCCCTGAAATAGAGGGGGCTGGAAGGGTGGAGGGATGGAGGGATGCAAGGAGTCCCTGGTGCATGCATTGAGCTTGGCCGGCAGAAGCTAAGAAAAAGTGTAACCTCCCCCAGTCAGAATCCGTTCTGGCTCGGGGCCTAGGCCACATTTGAACCTGAGCCTCTGGAGGAGCTGCCAGGCTCCGTGCAGTAGCACTCTGGGCCCAGAGACTCTTGAGTTAAGAGCAAAAGACCAAATCCTTCACTCTTAGATACTTATGTGGCCCCCAGCACTACAGCATCTGAACTCCTCCTCATCATTCGTGTAGTTATCTGCCCAGCGCCCCGGCTAGGCAGGGTACTGCTATTATCCCCATTGTACAGATGGGGAACTGAGGCACCACAGCTAAATGACTTGCCCAAAGTCACACAGGAAGTCTGGTGGAGCAGGGACTGAAACCCAAGTTTTCCAAGTCCTAGGCTAGCCCCTTAACCATCGAGTCAACCTCCTCAAACCCTTCTCCAGGCTAGCTCCGCTGTTACTTCAAGGGATGAATTTTGCCACTCTCCGAGCTATGGTCCTCCTCCATCCCACAAGGCATTGCGTGTGTGTTGAAATGCCCACACTGCACCAGATGATGTGTATGTATGGGCTCTTTGCACCAGACTTGATTTTGCTGTTGCACCGTGGTCACATGTCCTTTTGAAGCGATGGGTAGGGAAGTGGTACATTCCAGATGTGCCATCCAACATGTGTTGAGAGTTCTGAGCCCAGGCTGCTGGAATAATTTGTATATTTGGAGTGCTGAGAGCCATTGAACCCAACTGTAAACCCTATATATGATGGAAGCCACTTCAAGCCAGGGGGTGCTGCTGCACCCCCAGCACCGCTAGTCCCAGCACCTATGGCTGAGCCCCACTCCTTGCTATCCCAGCGAGACAGAGTCCATTCCACAACCATGCACCACGCCCGATGTTATATTTAAGGGCAGCCGATGAGCCTGTAATTTTCCCCCTCTGGTGAAGTGCAGAGTTTGAGCCTCTGTCCCCACACTGCTGCGCCGCTGCTGTCAATCATCCCAAATGGCATGCCCAGAAGAAAAGCATCATGGGCCCTCAGGTTGTTGAGGACTATTATGGCCTTTTAATTACACTGAATTGGTTTTATGGGTGACGGGCAAATTGGAAATTATCTAATTGCCCTTGAGGGGGTACTGCGCTTCGAGCGCCGCAAAGCAGATCAGGATTCAGTGAGCTGGGTTTTTCGAGGAGGAGCTGAAAACGTTGGGCTGGAAGTGAACAGAATTTGGTTTCACTGGTAACGTCCCAAAGGGCCTGACGATAATGAGTCACACACGCGGAGCGGGCGCTGACTGCACAGGTGAACACAGCAGCCATTGAGCAATGGATCACACATAAATTTGGACAACACTAGGGTTACAACTGGCTTTTTTCATACAGGGATTTCAGTTCCCCCCTGAAGCAGCCACTAGACCTGGGTGGAAGAGAGCTTGGTTGAGCACCTCATCTGAAGTCCAGCACATCCGCAACAGCAAAATACCCTACTCCTCCAATGTCAGCTGCAGGTACAGGCCCAAGTTATTGGGCAGGACTCAAACTCACATCTGTTGGGCTAGAGAACTCACAACTGAGCTACGTGGGAAAGGGCATCTATTGACATGGAGAGAAGATGCATTTCTGAAGCTGACGCTAAGAGGAACTCTTAACTACTTGCCGTTAGCGCGTAAGTAGCAGCCTTCCTCAGGGTTATTGCTACACAACAGAAAGCCAAGGGGGAAAGGAGAGTCTTGTGGTACAGGTATACTGAGCTGGGACTGAGATCTGGGGTCGTTCCCGATGAGGAAGAATGCCGCAGACTTCCTTTGTGCCCTTGGGCAAGGCACATGAAGTCAGACTTTCCAAGTGCTCAGACCCCAGCAGCTCTCATGCTGACACTCAAGTCCAGATTTTCAGACGGGGCCATTTACCCATTGTACTGAGCTCTTTGAAAATCTGGCCGCCTCTTTTGGTGCCTAAATGAGAGCTCTGAGGTCTTTTGAAAATCTGATCACTCCGTGCCTCAGTCCCCCATCTGTAAAATGGGGACAATAATCCTTCCTTTCTCCCACCTTGTGTCTATCTTTTTTATTTAGAATATAAGCTCTTAGGGACAGGGACTGTCTCTCACTATGTGTATGTACAGCTCCTGGCACAATGGGGCCCTGAGCTTGATTGGGGTTTCTAAACACTAGTGGAATACAAGTAGATAACAATAATAGTAATTTAACTGTGAGGGAGACAGATCAGTAGCTATCTCTCTGCGTTCCTATCTGTAGTAGTGGAAAAAGCTAAAGGAAGAACTGAAGGTGCGTTTAAAAAAAAATATTCTAAATCCAATCTAGGGAACACAGTGTTTGTTGCAATTGCTAAAGGAGAACAACTGTGCTGAGGAATTTGCACTGTTAACTAGAAAGCATTACAAAAGCCTTGCACACCTGGACTGGGATGGTGTCAGGAGGCTGGCAGCAAAGGAAAGTTTACTCTCTGCTGCATGAAGATTGCAGTATTGATTTAACAAATCAAGGGAAAATTTGGCCCAGACCTTCTGACCTTCTCTTGCCCAACTCTCCTCTCAACTTAACACCGGCCCCCTTTCTGCAAACAGATCAGTTACAGCAGCAACCGGTGCAGTGTTGATTGGTGCTAGTGAGTTCTGATAGCGGCTGAAAGCTCATATTACCCCTATCACAGTCAGCATTAACCCTTTGAAAGAACACCCATCCCACTCCATCCATTGCAGGGGGGCAAAGATGCTGTCAATATTCTCTCCACATACTGCCGCAAGCGACTCCAGAGAGTCCAGATACCAAAGTCTCAAGGCGACTACAGAACATCAACAGCCAGCCGGCTCCTATTTCCAGCGGGTATGAACTCAAAAGGCCCCAAAAGTCGTCAGGTTGACCACAACAGCTGACAGATCTCATTGGCACTCCAAGCCCCGTGGGGGCGAAAGGCACTACAGGAATCTAAGCTATTTTTATTAATTGCAGAGATCGGCCAGAGGCAGTCAAAACTGATGGGAAACTGCCAAATTTATATTAACAGTGGCAGATCCAAAGAGGTGGGCTCTCCCCTCTCTTCATTGGTGGGGTCTCCCACCTCCTCAGCCTCAGGCTACGCTACTGCAGGTGAGCTTTGCTTGTCATTAAAATATTGGTGAGGATTTTACTATTTTTATTATTTAATATTTGCATTGCCGTAGTTCCTCTGAGTACCAGTCCTGGTCCCCACGGCGCTAGGCGCTGTACAAGCTCAGAACAAAGAGATGCGTCCAGCCCCAAAGAGCTTACAATTTGCACCTGCAGCTTTGTGGTAGTGAAGCCATAATAGCAGCGCCTCCTGGGTGGCTGCTTTTCTTCCCCAGAGTAAAAACATCTGATTGTTTAGAAACGAGTCTAATTTTTGGTGATGATTATAGGGACTGTCCTGCTACACAGCAGCCCCAACCCACTTAAACAGATGCACCTAGGCTGCTCTCCGTTGTCAAATGAGGACAGGAACACCACTGAATTCACTGGGAACCACCCCAAGGTAGAGTGAGGACAGAATTGGGTCCAACGTCCTTTACACCTGGCTTGCTAGGAATCCAGATTTGCCCCTAAAGGAGACAAGCTCAAATTTGGTGCTATGCCTTGAGCCCCGAAGATGCAGCCTGGAGGAATGGGGGAAAGGTGGCTTTACACCATCTTCGCACCCTCTAGAGTCTGGGGCCTGAAACTGCCCCTGGTGTAAGTTAGAGCAGCCCCAGTTGTGCTAACTTACAGCAGCCTCCCTGGGGCTGCCTGGCCCAGAATCCCTGTAGCAATATACACTATGGGCATGCCAATTTGCCAGCCCCATCTCTGTCAAAGCTTGAGAAGGAGGCAGCATACGCTTCTTACGGTGGCTCTATGTTGTGCCTGCATCAGGGCAATTCTCCTCTGGCCCATTACTGTATATTAGTGGCCCGTCCCTACTCCCAGAATAGCACATAGAGGCCAGGATCTGTCCCACAATCCCAATTCACCGATGGAGTAGAAGTGTGCAACTCTACACAACTCAATGGAGCTGCACCAGGGTTGAATCTGGCCCTGTATTTTAGCTAGGCTTGTTGGTTAAGAAGAACATCAGGAAGTTTCCAGAGCAGCCGGTCATGTCTGGTCTCCCCGGCAAAGGAAAACCGGCAATGTACATACAGCCCGAGCGGCCTGGGAGAGCAGGAGAATATGGACTTATCTGGTGGAGTTTCTTTAAGACTAGTTTCCAGGAACACTGGCCTACAAACACCCGGCCAGAGAGATGCTATTACGGTGCAGCGTGCCTGCGTTACTCCACATTTGAGATCATTACAGTCATTCCCTTGGCATCGTGGGGTTTAATTGATCCAACATGGCTGACTTTCATGCTTGCTTGTCACTATGCAGCTGGCATTTAAAGCCCCTGAAGCTCCAGCAAAAGGAGAGAGTGCTAGATCAGGTGGCGTTTCCTATGACCCCCATCCTCCGGGCAAATCATGAGCTTTTTTCCTTTTCTCCTCAATCTTTACTGACTTCAAGCCTTGGTCTCCCCTTTTATGCCATTTACTTTTCTATTACACGGGTGACTATTTTCTCCCCTTGGCAATAAAAATCTCTCTCCCCCCTTCTTCACCTCAACCCTACAGTCGGCTCACCTCTGAGTTCCCCAGGAATCATCTGAGCACTCAGTGCTCACACTTTGCCATCAGCCTTTTGAACCAGTCACCGACACTGGAACAAGCCAGAGAATTTGGTGAGAGGGGGAGATGTGCTCTGTCTCTGAAGGCAGCATTTCTGCTGTAACTGTTAAGCACTTGGAGGCCTTGAGTTAAAATAAAATACAAGGTGCGCAAAGAGAAAAGGCATTTCACTGACTCCCGAGCACACTATTCTTTTGGCCCAGATCCTGGTCTTCTTGGGGAATCAGCCACCTCCTATATAACAGAAGCATGACGCCTAAAATCTCAGGGAAGCGCCAGCTATTTGAAGCAAGGGATCTTCTATTCCTGCTCTGGAATTACACAGTCCCAGTCCCACCCACTCAGGAATAACAACACCCAACTGTGCTCCTCTTTTCGCCAACTGGAGCATGCTCCAGGACAAGTCACTGGCCTCAGGGCTACTGCGGCCACCCACCCACTCGCTTTCTGCACCGCAGCTGGAGGACCGGGGGAACATCAAGCCTGAGAACCGGGTGCCTACGTGCTGCAGGAAGAGGCCTGACAAGATAGGGAAGGCAGCTGCCAAATCCAATTCGCCTTCGCTCCTCCTGCAAGCTAGACAGAGCGCTCCTTTTAAAGAGACAGGACCAGATTTTACTTTCCTGCAAACCCGCTGCCTTCAGGGACCTTGTGTGTCAGGGAGAGCAGGATCCGACCGCTATGCTTTCCCCTTCAAATCATCCGTGACGTAGCTGCCTGTGGCTAATGAAAAGAGTCACGTGGCTACTGACAGCAATATATTAATTACTACTGTACTGTTGTTTTTGTTCAGTCACTCTGCCACTTTTGGTCACTGGCTCTGACCCCTACCAAATACTAAGAACTGGGGTGGTTTGGAACTCCCATAAGCCCCAGGCTGTCTGCAGCTGCCTGGAAGCAAATGACAGCCTGTTTGGAAGTGGCCTCTGGGCTTTCATGTCTGGATTGGTTCCAGGCCTAATTAGGATGTTCCAAGTCCAGTCGGATAACCTCAGTGATTCCAGTCCGGAAAGGTCCGGTCAATGGCCAGTGGACTTCAGCATTCCAGGCATACAAGGAGGTCTCTGGATAGATAAAGAGGTCAGGGGCTGCAAAGGAAAGGACCCTTCCAGAATAGAAAAGCTTGGTTCACACACACCCTAACCCTTCCCCAATGGAATAGCAGTTAACCCCTTCTGTGCCATGGGCTCACACCCTATGCTCAGGTTACCCTACCTCCTGCAGTTACCAAACCCAGCCCTGCATGAAGACCCCAGTTTGGCAGCCAAGGAAGCAAGGCTCAAAGTGCAGCAGCAGTGAAAGAGATAGGGGAGTTGTCTGGATGTCTCTAGCATCCCCTCCCACATTTGTCAGCAAGCAGGGGTCACATCTAACCTCTCCCCCTCCTTCCACTCCACTCCTTTCAGCACTGACAGACCTGCACTTGCAACAGAGTAATGTACAAAATCTGAAGATACTGATGCAACGTGTCATGACAAAGGGTGGGCGTTCTCTCGTGGGGGCATATGCAAACAGCAGGACGCAGTGTGGCAAATCTTTGCGAGGATAAAGCACTCTAGCACCAAGTGGCATTCAGATACCAAGTCCCCATAAAGTTCCAAAGGTGCTACACCACTGAATCTCAGACTGACTAGTAGCCCAGGTAATCCCCAGCGTTACTCATCTACAGCTGTTAATTACAGAGTAGCACAATGGCAGATATTTTAGAATGCATTCCTTATAAGAGGGGAACATCGTGTGTTGTGCCCATTTACAAATAGGGAAACTGAGGCAGAGAGGGGGGAAGTGACTTTCCCAAGGTCACAGAGCTGGAATTAGAACCCAGAGCTTTTTATTCTCAGGCCTGTGCTCTAACCATCAAACTATCCTGCTGCTTAGTGTCGCCACTAAACTAGCATGTCAAATCATAACAGATGCCCCCTTTACCACCCCAAGCGTGGAACCAATGATTGGATAATAATTATTATTGCCATTATTCACATTTGGTGCTTTTCTTTCCTGAAAGCCAAAGCGAATCGTGCAACCAGTAAAGTCGCCGCTAATCAGGCAATTGACATAAAACACAGTGTGGGAAAAGTTTTGAAATCAAGGATGCTGGGGAAAATATCAAATCTTATGGAGCGTGCCATGGCCATCTTTAATGATCATACAGAAAAGACAAGATACCTCTCCAGTCTTTTGGATCATCTCTGAAAGACCCACACAGTAAACTATCGACCTGAGATGGATGAAGGGCTGATTTGAACCTGGGGTGCAATGGCACCATATCTGTGACCCAACTCCCCTCTTAAGGCCATTTTCACAGCAACCTGACTCAGAGGAGAATCAGGCCATTGGTGAGTTGCATGGAATACAATTTGTCAATAATGTAATTTTCTATAGAATGACACAAGCAAGAAGAATTGGACTACATCAGTTGCAAAGGGAATACCTAAAAACAACTTAAACTAAAGCCAACCACCCCATAATTCTTGGTTTATATGATGTCTTCCTCTATCCGCAGCTGTGGTCATTCCTCAGCCACTGCATCTTGCAACAACCTGCACTCTGCTACTCTAAGTAGTGAGAGTAAACTCACTAGAGTCAGGGTAAACTCCTAAGAATAATGCAGCTAATGTTCACAATGCAGTAATTGCCACGTATCTCATCCACACCTTCCAGCTGATTTCCTCCAAGATTAATAGTGTGGAACAGCAGGAGCAGACGCTCACTCACTGTAACACCCCTTGTGAAAACAGCCACTAGCCTCTTTTTTTCCCATTTCCTCCTTTGACAAAGCAGCTTTGGGATGTCCCTTCTCCAGGGGCAAGCTGCCACTGAATGAAAGGAATGAGTGCTGTCCCCTGGGCAGGTTCTGAACTGAGTCGCCAAGAGGGTCTTAAACATCCTCAGACAATGACCAGCAATGCTCTTGATCCATCAGTGCCCTCCATCCATGCTGCACCATTCCTGTCGATGCCGGTGGGAAGTGGGACTGCACTTTGAGGGCATTATATGGTCTCAGTTGTTCCAAGAATAAGCAAGCGTCCAGGATGCAAAACATTAGAACAGAAGTGGGATCATCATTAGCATTTGGTTTTCACAGACTCAGCGTATATCCCAAGATGATCCTAGTAGTGCAGTCTCCAATGTGAGAAAATGCAGCTCCTCTTACACATTCAGCAACCACTTATGGACAGGCTTGGGCATTAGAACCTGTTTTTGTTGACAGAAGGAATATATGGTGGGATGCCGTGGTTGTTAAGCGCTAGTTATATTAAAAACCTCCAGTGAGACAGCTAGCAGGATAGCAGTGAGCATCAATATAAGAATCTACATAAATAGGATGGGTAGATAGATAGTCAATAGATAGATACGAGACAGGGTAGAACACTGATTAGGGCATTTTCAGATCTATGAAATAGTGTCTCATTTGCAATGTGTTTGAATTTCAACAATCAAGAGTTTACTATCAATCTTGTTTATTACAATAGTGCCTAGGAACCAATCAATAGCACGGTCCCATTGTCCTAGGTGCTGTACAAACACATACTAATAGACAGTTTCTGCCCCAAAGACCTTACAATCTATGCCAGCTGACTTCTCTGCTTCCACCCAGTCCAACTTCTCTGCTTGCACCCTGTCCAAAGTAGCCTTCTCTCAATTAACCGGATTATGATCTCACTTATGCATCAGTGACATAATGAGAATGTAACTGAGAGAAGAGTCTGGTTCAGAGACTTAATAATAATGCGGCAGTGTTCCGGTATATGTACTGTCAGATCTGAGAGCCCGTAATGGTGGGAGCTGTAGAAGAGCCTAAAAGAGAAGGATGGATGGATTTATGTTTGAAGTCAAAGATGTTTCACAGACGTTGAGTATTTGTCCTTTGATCTCAGCACAACTACAGGGCATGAAAAAGGGAATAAATGCTCAAGAAAGGGAATATCGGGCTTTTCCTCCTTTCACACCAGGTTTACTCCATGAGATAGATCTGCAAAAATTAGCAGCCTTTCAAAAACTTCAGTGGACCAAGAGTGAAAATGAATAATCCCTATGGCCATGCTGAGAGGAGACATTGACTTCAATGGAGTTATCCCAATTTATCCCAGCAGTCGGGATTTCAGTGGCGTTACCTGTAATTCAAGTGGGGAGAGCAGAGAACTGGACTCCTACCTACAAAACTGGAGAGGGGATAAAAACTCTGGGGCCAGGACTCAGCTGGTGTACCTCAGCCTAGTTGTATTGAAGTCAATGGAGCCATGTTGATTCACACCAGCTGAGGAGCCAACTCTTGCTTTCTACAACTGAAATTACAGCCAGGAAAACGCAACATCCACCTTCCTAGCAAACACACACCTCCTCTGTAGCCCTGCTTTTGCCTTCTGATGTCAGTGGCATTAATCTGCCAAAATGGCCAGCAAGATGGCAGTCCAGAGCTTTGTTAAGCACCAGACCCGTCACCCTCAGTGGTAATGCCAAGAGAAACCCTGGCACTTCCATCCCCTCTGTTGCTGGCTGCTCTGAGGAAGGCTGGTCCTTTTCCGCTGACAAAGAGATGAGCCGTTTCATTAATAAGCCTCGGCTTCTCCTAACACGTCTGATTACAATCTCACTACTTGGATCCGTGCTCATGTTACATGGTTGTCTCGAGTCTATTTTCCTTTCTCTTTAAATCCCCACTTATCTATTCTGCCATGTAAATCACAAAGTCTCTTTCTTTATTCTGTATTTTGAAAATAAACACAGGTGGGTGAGTCATGGAAATCACAGGGGATAATTGTTGCAACCGGGGGCTCATCTATAGAGAGGAAACCTCTTGTACACAAGCCTTTAAATCCTCTTGCTGGGCCTGAGCCAACGTAATCGATGGAAAAGCTCCCCCTGACTTCAGTGAACTTTGGATCAGGCCGCAGGAGTGTGCATTTTTCAATCTGCCTTCCCAAATGTGCACGTTACTTCCTGGTCATTATGGGCCAGATTGTTACTCAGGCTTTACCGGGGCTAAGGCTCCCTAAAGGGCTATGCAAAGCACTCAAGAAAGGATCGCTTGACCTTATATTATGGAATGCGACTCTAAATTACAGCCAAGCACAGAGCGGGCAGATTCCCCTCCCATCATCCGTGCCACACCCCTGTGGCAATTAAGGCAATTGCTTGCATGGAGACGTAATTATATTAGGAAAGTATTTAGTCATTTTTAACTGTTCTGCTGGGGTGGCTTGGCTCCCTGATAGCAGCTATGCTGGCTTCTCCTTTTTGCAGCTGCTTTTAATAGAGAGAGGAGCAGCGCGGTCTAATAGCTAGGATCCTGGGCTGGGAGTCAAGAGATCCGGGTTCTGTTCACAGCTATAATGTGTAACCTTGGGCATATCATTCCACCTCTCTGATGTGCCTCCCACCCTTTGTCTGTCTTGTCTAGACTGTAAGATCCTTAAGGCAGAGGCTGTCTCTCACTAACCATATGTACAGCACCAAGCAGAATGGGGCCAGCAGATACTACTGAGATAACAGTAATAATGCATTGACAGGCATCCAGGTTTTTCTTTTAAATGAAGAGTCTTGACAACCATAAGCAGCAAAGAGGGTGGAGACAGCACCCTGTGATCGGCTTAGCCCTTCCTTGCGCTCTGCTGCAGTCTGAGAGCCAGGGAAGGATTCACGAGGAACGATTTGCCTAGCTCGGCGCTCGGTCATCGTATGAGACAATAGGAATTTTAGTATGTTCTGGATCATCCCGGTCGCGTAGTTCTCATTTGAACGTTATCGTTCTAAGGGAAAACGCCAATGGACTAGAACAATGACAGAGACACCGAAACATGATTCATCCTGAAAAGCTGGGAGCTTCAGGTCTGAAGCTGGGTTCAGATTCTCTGCTTGACCCCCCCATCCTACACCCCAGTGGTCAGAACTGGGGCTCAGCTACGTTAAGCACTGCTCAGACACATAGTTTAAGACAGAGTTCTTGGGTAATATTTTTCACAGATGCCTAAGTGATTTGGAAGCGTGCATCTCATTTCAAATAACTTTGGCACATAGGATCCTAAATCCCATTGGCTTGCAATGAGACTTATGCTCCTAAACCACTTTAGAAAATGAGAATTATTCTCCTAAGTCACTTGGGCCCTTTTGAAAATTATACTCCTTATCTGGAAGCACTTATACTGTAAATAGATGAGCTAGACAAAGGACATATTATTATCCCCATTTTACAGATGGGGAACTGAGACACTGGGAAATGAAGGTCACATTTCCAAAAGGGCCTAAGTCCTATTTTCAAAAGCACCTAAGCGAGTTGCCCCCGGTCGTTGGGGCAGAGCTGCGAATAGAACCCGGAACTCTTAAGTCCCGGGCAAGACGATCCTTCCGCTGTGCTTTCGATTTAAGCTCGCCTCTGTTTAAGTAAAACAGCAGATACACATTTCTGTGAAATCCCATCTGTAGCGTTCCTGAAAGAGATGGAGCCAAGGACATCCATCCGCAGCCTTCCCTTCCCTTTACTGTAACGGGGAAAGCCTAATAGCTGTGTCTTTAAGAGGTGAGGAGGGAAGGTCTACAGTTAGTTTGCCAGGGTCACATGTTTCGCAGCTGCAGCCTGGCAGTGATTTATAAGGCCCTGAAGTTCATCAGAGGGAAAAGTACTTTCCAGACGTCCTTTCCCCCCCGCTCCCCTTTCCTCCTCAGCACAGAGCTCCCCATGGCCAAAGCCGTTCTGAAAACCAAAGGAACCGTTCATCATCCCAATGTGTTATTTCCCCTGCTACTGCCCCCGCCACCGGGCACCCCCTTCGTCTGCACACTAAGAAAACATCCTCTCACTTACTCAAGTCACTGACCCACCAAACAGCAACCCATTAATAAGGGGCAGCTCAGCTCTGGCTACTTCTTGAACTGGAGTTGTCCAGTAAGCCTTCCCCCGCCCACTCACACCCAGTCCCCATGGCCAAAATAAACCACATAAACAAAACAGATCTCCCCTCCCCCATGCCGCCACCGCTCCTCCCCCTTTACACCGTCCTGCAGGGAGGTTCAAAAGTTCAAGATTTTCACATTTCCCTAACGTTATTTCAGGAAATTGCTGGAGAAAGGAAAGAATATGCGGCCTAAAAAATGTAATTCAGAGGTGGAACTTTGTTCAGGGAGCCTGCACTTGGCAAACTGGAGTGGCTAACTCAGAAAGCATGTCAGCCGTGCAGCACTGCCTCCCGAAATTTACAAGGCCTGATTCTGATCGCCTCATGCCATTTTTATACCAGTATATCACCCCTGGCATCAGTGATACGGGTGTAACTGTGATCAGAATCAGGCCTGAGGTTCCCTTGCTAACATTCTGAGACAAAAGTAGCAAAAATGAATTTATTGTAATGAGGGTTTTGCTTGTGTCTGTCTGGGAATGGGTCTAAATGTTGCCAAATCTCCCCCACTCAAAGTATCACTATCTCTGTAATTTTATCCAGTAACAGATAGATAGATAGATAGGTGTGTATGGGGATGGATAGATAGATAGATATGTATGGGGATAGATAGATAGATGGGTGTGTATGGGGATAGACAGATAGGTATGTATGGGGATAGATAGATAGATGGGTGTGTATGGGGATAGATAGATAGATAGATAGATAGATAGATAGATAGATAGATAGATAGATAGATAGATGGGTATGTATGGGGATAGATAGATAGATAGATAGATAGATAGATATGTATGGGGATAGATAGATAGATGGGTGTGTATGGGGATAGATAGATAGATATATAGATAGATAGATAGATAGATAGATCCAAACCAAAACTGATCTCCCCTGAATGTTGGAATGTTTTGATCCGACTCCAAATTTTATGCCTGGCTCCTATCTCTGTGAAGGTTCACATTGGTTGAGTCAGGATCCAAACTCTGTGGTTGACTCCATTTCTATACTGGGCAAAACCAAAATGTTGGATTTCAGTGCTCCAATATTTGGAGGAGTTGGGATCTGGAACAAGTTAAGTAGAAACTTGGGTCCCAATGTGCAAAATTTGGCTATTTCAGAACATTCCCAGGGCTTCTTCCAAACATTTCCTTCTGTTTTGATCTGTATATTTTTCTCCCTTCCCCGGGGAGTTTAAGTGTGACTTTCAAAGTTGCTGAGTCACACCTGGCTTTGCATCCAAATTACAGACTTTGTATTGTATTGCTAAAGACTCATGGGAAAAGATCATAAAGTGACCCACACTTTTCACTAACCCAACCTTGGGTTTGTAATGAAATATGAAAGCGGGCAATTTTCATGTGGTTTGGGGGTTTTTCTTGCAACCATTCTGTGTAGCAGCACTAAAGACAGAGGCTGAAGATGAACTACACCAGGGGTTGGCAACCTTTCAGAAGTGGTGTGCCACGTCTTCATTTATTCACTCTAATTTAAGTATTTGCATGCCAGTAATACATCTTAACGTTTTTAGAAGGTCTCTCTCTATAAGTCTATATTATATAACTAAACTATTGTTGTATGTAAAGTAAATAAGGTTTTTAAAATGTTTAAGAAGCTTCATTTAAAATTAAATTAAAATGCAGAGACCCCCGGACTGGTGGCCAGGACCCGGGCAGTGTGAGTGCCACTGAAAATCAGCTCGCGTGCCGCCTTTGGCACGCATGCCATAGCTTACCTACCCCTGAACTACACTATGGTGTGTCTCTGGGAGTAAGGAATTAATACGCTAGAACAGTATTAAATTGAAAAATTGGTAGCTTTTATCTGAAGCCATCTAGCTAGCCTGGAGATCTGCATGGAACTAACACACTGGAAGTGTCCTGCTTGGAATGCACTGGGTCTTGCGTAAACCTTGGAATGGATGCCTTCACTGCTGTCATTCCAGAGTCACTTCGGATAAAAAGAAAGGATATTTCCATGGTGTTTACACTTGCAGCAAAATGGAAAACCACAGAGAAGACAATCCCTGCAAGCAAAGCTCTTTTGCACAGTGCTTTTGGCTCCTTTTGGCCCAATGTAGTTGTAACTACAGACGCTATGGGGAGACCATTGACCACGGAACCTCTGTGATCAGGAAGTCCCTAGTAAGACTTGTAGTTTGTTTGCTCCATGTCCCCATTCTCCTGTATGGGCTGCACGTAGTCTCACATAATGCACCTCAGCCATGGGACTCCCATGATGCACCATCTCCCCTCACCAAGAGGGGAATCCATGGTGCATCATGGGAGATGTCGTCTGACAAGGGAACCCAGGCTATAAAGGAGAATGGGAGTATGAAGTGCCCAAACTACCACTCTTATGAGGCACCACCATGGCATTTCCAAATTGTTATATTTCAGTTTTCAGTCAAAATATTTCAGATTTCAATTTCTGGCCAAAAAATCTAAATTTCCCATGGGGGTCGGGGGGACTCCATTCAGCTTTAGTGCCCAGCTTCCAAGGCTGAGACCTCTGCCCTGAGACCACACCAGAAAGGACAGGGAGGGGGCCAACAGAGAAAATGGATGAGCCCTGGAGCCTCAAAGAGAGGGAACATGAACCAAAGAGTAAAATGCTAGTGGTGGGGGGTTTCTGAAGTGCTCAGGGTTGGGTTAATTCTGCTCCCATGTGAGTCAGTTTCACCAATGATGTCAGTAGGAGAATAGTTAGGTCAGTGCAGCGTGATTTTGAAACCCTGACCTAGAATTCTTCCCTTCTGCGTTGTATTCTAATTACACAACTATCAGGGACCAGATCCTCACCAGCACCAGCCTGGCCTCCTTGCAGAACGCAAGCTTTCGACTTTAAAGAGCAATCCCCATTGATAATAATCACCCCGAATGGGGTCTTGGAAGCCCTCAAGCCAGAGTATTGTTTTATTCCTTCCAAGCATAAAGTGTGTACAAAAAAAAGGGGGGGTGGGGGTGGGGGTGGGGGGCGAATATTTGGCCAATTCTTTGTATGTACATTGCAGTTTTCCTGCTTCAGTTCCCCAGAAGCTGTTTTACTCGAGAAAGCTGCGCTTAATAAAACCAACCCATAAGGCTTCTTTCATAGCATTCGCCAGCGGAGCGTCACCCTTGGCTATTCAGGGCTGGCTGGTGCACAGCCATTGCCCATCATGCCAAATGACAGGTTTGGTGCTGCAACTGTACAGCCCGCTCTGGAAAGCATCAGAAAGGAATCGCACCCCACGCCCTGACTGACAAGGGTGCCCAGAGGAGGTCAGTGTGGGGGACGACGGGATTGGAAACTTGCTGCCAATCCCTCATCCAAGCTTGGAATTAGAGATGGACCTGCAAGTCTGTGGAGTTTGGGGAGCTGGGTCCATTTTAGAGAACGGTCTGGCTTTACACTTCCATAGAGTTAAAAGGGGTGGTTTGGACCTAAAGTTTCTGGTCACATTTCTGCCTGTACTACAGGTTCATATGCTGACCAGAATGAGAGGAGGTCTTATATTTACGGTGACCAGACAGCAAGTGTGAAAAATTGGGACAGAGGGTGGTGGGTAATAGGAGCCTATATAGGAAAAAGACCCAAAAATCGGGACTGTCCCTATAAAATCGGGACATCTGGTCACCCTATTTATATTCCAAATGGAAACAATAGACCTGAAACATGGGTTTCTGTTCATGCAAATACATGCATGCACTTGCAAATTTTGCAAGCATGATTAAGGTTGAAAATTACCAACATACGCCTCACAGTAATTGATTTCCTTGAAGGAATATGATTCTCACTGATTAGTTCTTTCCATGTATCAATGACCCTGCTGGCTTGTGTTAACCCCTTGCTCTTATGCATGAAAAACACTCCGTGTTTGGCTTTTCAAGGGTTATTTGCATAAGAGAAAGCATCTCACAACAAAAGAGCTTTCTGGAAGGAACCCTGGAGTCTGGTGTTCTTGTGCTCTCATAACCCACTGGCACTACCCAGGTAACAGCAAGTGGAAAGGAACAAAGAGATAAATAGCTGCATTTTCACACCCACACTTCAGTCTCTGGCACTATGTCCATAATAGGGACAAAGCTGTGAAGGTGCAATCCAAGGGACATGCTGTTGACAGCAGAGACTGAGGCACTGGGCGATTTGAGGCTGCTCAAGTCATCAGGCATGTCATCAGAACGAAATCTCATCCGAAACAGAAGAGGGGAAGACAAAGAAGAGTGACATCGCAGTGAACGGTGATACTTTGGTATTTGGGACTCAGTTAATTAGGGAAATTCATAGGCAGTTTATAGTAATTATAGAAATGTGCTAATAAGCGGGATAACTGGGAATTTGGAATATAAACACAACGTGAATGTCTCTTTTTAGCCCAGCTTCCGCCCATCAGCAGATTTGTACACCCCTACATACAGCTCTGCTAATGCATCCGCAAGGTCTCTCTTTTTTCCACTCCTGGAGCCGCATTACAGCTCTGCCGAAGCTCAATCCCGGTTGCAGCACCCTGCTGCTATTCAGTACCCTACGCGCCACCCAGCTCAGTCTGTCTCGCTCTCTGGGTATTTCTAAAGCCGCCACTGCCATAGTATCTAAGCACTACCAGAAAATCTGGGACCCATTTCTCACAGATTTATGGTTACATTGCAAACAAGTTGAAATTTAGTGGACTTTAATGCAAGACCAGGAGAAAACTGGTGGTTTCGGATGAATGTTTGCCTTGAGTTTTTGGGGTTGTTCAAAACCATAACTTCAGAGATTCAAACCCACACAAAGGGAAAACAAAGAAAAGATCTGCACAAACTCCAAGTGCATGATGCAAACTTTGGGAGCACATCCCTACTGGTGAGGAACAGGGAAAGTGTCTGATTTTTTTCTCCCTCTTTATGTCTATGCTGAGACCACAAAGTGCAACTTAATAAACAAAAGAAGCAACTCTTCGATACACTACATTCATTTCGTAGGCTGCCCAGCCAAAACTAAGGTTTTGCGGTCTGCATTACATAAAGATGCTTATAAGCTGATTGGAGGAAAGTGACAATTTTCCCTTTGCAAAAACGTTATTTGGAGCTTTTCTCCAGCCGGTAATTGTGTGAAAACAATTAGCATCACTAGAAACGCAGGAGTGGGAGGACCAGTAACAGGGCTTGGGGTCACTCTTTGGAGCACGGTCCAGGCCAGGGAGTCACTGGAAGTCATTCACAGCTGAGCAATAATAATAAGGATGTCCATTTGTGCTGTGGAATTTTTTTCAATACACCTGGATTCGTTAGTGATCAAGAGTAAAAGTTTTCAAAACCACCAAGTGACTAAGGAGTCAAAGTCCCATTTTCAAAAGTGCCTGCGTTACTTTTGAAAATGGCACTCAAGGTTCTAAGTCACTTAGGAGCTTTTGAAATGGTTACCCCTATCACAGATATTAAATAAGCCCCTTAACGCTATCGCGCCTCCAGCTACAATCAATGTTCTCTATTATTTCCATTGTTGGCTCCTTAGGAGCCTATGTGCATAGGCGCTGACTTTTATTTTTCCCCGGAGCTGCTCCACCCCGCAGGCCCTGCCCCCACTCCGCCCCTTCCTCCAAGGCCCCGCCCTCTCTCTGCCTCTGCTCTGCCCTCTCTCCAAGGCCCTGCCCTCACTCCGCCTCTTCCCGCCCCCACTCTGCCCCCTCCCTGGGGCCCCCGCCCTCCCGCTCACTGCTCTCTGCCATCCCTCAAGCCCCCCGTACCCCCCCCCAAGCTGCCAAACAGCTCTGGCTGCTGCGTGCTGAGCACCCACTATTTTTTTGCCCTGTGTGCTCCAGCCCTGAAGCACCCACAGATTCGGCGCCTAGGCCTATGTGAAATGAGTTTATGGTCTCAGTCCTGCTGCCAGTGGGCAGGTGACTGCGTTACAAAACCACCTGCTCCCACTGGTGACGTGACTGGCAGTCTCCGTGATGAACCAAGAGGTAAATGGGGCAGTGGAACGCTGTACATCCATCCCTACCACTCCTACAAAGGCACTTGTGGGTCCGGGTCCAAGGCACATTGTCGGGATGTAGTGTGAGGGAGGGGATGCTAGCACACACAGAGCTATCCCCTGAGTTCACTCTTCTC
This sequence comes from Terrapene triunguis, assembly GCF_002925995.2. Lineage (NCBI taxonomy): Eukaryota > Metazoa > Chordata > Testudines > Emydidae > Terrapene > Terrapene triunguis. The sequence continues at coordinate 11,324,712 of NW_020664589.1, read as the reverse complement.
CAGCAATAAAACAGCAAAATAAGAGTTAAAGGTCGAAGTAGCAATCTAGAAGTGAAGGGGACCTTTTCCATATGTAGCCCTGTCCCAGGAGCACGGGAAGTCAATGCCACGTAGCGTTGCACATCTGGGACCTATCCCTTCCGTATATCACTGAACACGCACCGCCTGGGCTGATGTGCTTCTCCATTCGGATCTGCCATTCCCAGGAAACACTAGTTTCGCTATTGATTTGTGCTCATTACTCAGTTTTATAACCTGGCCAGCACTTTTACTGACGACTGTGACTAATTTCACTTCAACACGCGGAAGAGGTCAGAGCATTTAACTGCTTGAGAACGCAGACCTTGCTGTTGGGTTGACTATGCTGAACTTCCCTTCCAATCCAGAGGGCTTTAGATCCCCAGAACACATCTTCGCCCAACAGCAGGAGAGGGTATTGAGGAAGGGTTGATCCTCTGTAGTTTACCATAACGCACCCTTGAATCATTCAGATCCCACTCAAAGCAACTCAGTCATGGGCGTCTTAGTTTTGTACTACATGGGTCCTTTTTCTCAACACTAAGCCACTCTAATAGAAAAGAAGAACCCATTAGCAGTTGTGATCCATCCTTCCCACAGAGATAGGGCAGGAGGAAATTGACTCCTGGCTGCACAGAGAGATGAGAAATGTATGGATGTTTTGCCCAACAATTTAAGCCAAACCAAACCAAACTATTTCCCCATCCTGTTTCTGGGATCAGTTACCTTCTGCACTTAGATTGCAAGTTCTTTGAGGCAGGGACCATCTTTTGGTTCTGTATTTGTAAAGCTGCTAGCACAATGGGGTCCTAGTCCATCACCGGGGCCACAATACAAATAATAAGTGATGATAAGCAACAGGAGTCAGCCTGTTGAGAAACTAATTTATTTAAGACTCTAACTATAATATCTATCTACTTTCCCTGGGTAGAGCTCAAAGCACTCTATAAGAGAGGTCAGTAGCATTATCCCCATTTTACAGATGGGGAAACTGAGGCACGGAGCAGGCGGTGACTTGCCCCAGGTCATCTAGCTGGCCAGTGGCCAAGCCGGGAATAAAAGCCAAGTTTCTTAAGATCCAGTGCAGTGCTCTACCAGTAGACAACACTGTGCCCCCTAAGGCCCATTGAGTTTAGATCAGGTTCCTTTCCATTGAGCTCAACAGGCTTTTGATCAGATTCTAAATAAACAAGACAGTTTTTATATAAAGTGACATTTTCATAAGTGTTCAGCACATACTGTTTACTCATTTATATAGACATCTGGGATTAATAAAGGGCTACAGTGTATGTAATGCTACACATTTACATCGCAGGGCAATATGTTAATCTACTATTGATTCTCTTATGTTCAGCCTTATAGCCACTCCCAAATGTCCTCAGGTCAACTAGCAGGTGTGTCCATTACCTCTGTCTCCAGGAATGGATAATGGATAAGCCGGACAAGTCTTAATGAACTTGTAGCTGACTCATGCCTCCTGATCTCTGGCCCAGACGAAATACAATCCTGGCAGATTGCGCCTTCTTCAATATCTGGCAAACCAGAACCTGGGGACCTACGATGCCCCTGTGAGACAAGGGCTGATAACAGCATCCATCTCTCAGCAAGTGTCAGGCTCACAGATCTCTTATGGTGTAGTGCTTCCCCAAGAGTGCGAACAATACCCATTGGAGTGCTAAACAGGACTCAATGAGGCATGGTGAAGAGGCTCAAGTGGTAAGAAGCAGATTGTTTCCCACACAGCCTTGCCCAGCACTTGAGCCGTTCATCGCGGGGAAAGCAGCCTCCTCCACCAAAGGTCCACTCAAGCTAGCCCGCTCAAGAACCCCCTTCAGAATTCAAGCAGCAAGTGCCCAAATGAGCCCAGCAACTTGAGCATCGGCATGAACACTAGAAGCTAAAACTAGTGCCATGAAGTCTATTCGCACAGAACCAGTCCAACTTAACCTTGCGTTTGATGCATTCAGAAAATCTCCGCTCATGCTCATAGAAATACCACGAACGGGGGCAGCGGCTGTTCACACAGCTGGGAAACCAACGTCACTCCTGTTCGCCAGCAAGCGCCGGGACCTCCCTTATTACCTGAGACATCCTTGCGGAGTCCTGAGATTGGATCAAGTTCCCTTGAGAGGTTCAGGTTTGTCAGGCTAGAAACTTACAAGGGAGTCCCCCGGAGGTAACTGACATCCAGCCCCTGCAAATCCAACCCCTGATGTCAACTGAATCCTCTGCCACCAGATTAACTGGTTTGAGACTGTCCATGGCCACCGCACCTGAGAGCTCCCTGGTCTCGCAACAAGCTAAACAGGGTTGCTAGATATAACTGCTGCTGCATTTTCCCCCAGAGGTGGCTGCATTTCAGTGGCAGGCAGAGTGATTACAGTACACCTCTACCCCGATATAACGCTGTCTTCGGGAGCCAAAGAATCTTACCGCGTTATAGGTGAAACCGCATTATAGTGAACTTGCTTTGATCTGTCGGAGCACACAGCCCCGCCCCCCCGGAGCGCTGCTTTACCGCCTTATATCCGAATTCGTGTTATATCAGGTCGTGTTATATCGGGATAGAGGTGTACTATATTTGCTTTGTGAAGCGTACTGAGATCCTTTGGGAATGGCAGGCACTGTATACGTGGAAAAATCCATGGACCTGATTTGGATCTACTTCTCTCCGTGGTGTGAGTCCATGGCCTGCAGTGGAGGTCCTGATTAGCAGTGAGGTGAGCCTCAGCAGAACCATACCCCTTGACACAAAGATCATGCTGGCGGACTGAAATTTGTCTCTTGGTAAGACAGCAACCTGGGGGTCTCTTTGGGGTTTGGCCCCTCTACTAAGACAAACCTCAGATCCAACATGGGCAAAACTCTGAAAAACGAATGTTCAATAAAACCCTTATGTGACTGCAGGCCCACTGTCCTTCAGTGACCCCATCGGGATCTGACCCCCTAACCATGGCAGCTTGAACATGTCAACCCCAAAAATAACAAACGCCAGACCAAACTGGAAGCCTGGATACCTGCAACCATTCCCCCTTGCTCTTATGCCAGCTTTAAGCCTAATATGACATTAAAGGGGCCAGTTTTGGGCCAGAAGATATATTTCCCATCTGTCAAGCCTTCCAGCAATGGGCGAAACGATCCAATGGTCTGAGATAACACCCCCCAACACACACCCAAACAATGGGCGCTTGGAAGGGAAACAGCAATGACCATTTAACGGCAGCTGCCCTGTGCAAAGTGATGAAAACCCAGGAGTACCTAGAAGCCAGTAGTGAGGAGATGCACTCCACACCTCTCCATGTGCCCAGAGGCATTCCCAGCAAAGGGCGTGTTGAGATCCATCCACCGGGGAAGGCACGTTGAGTGAAATGCTGTACACTGTATTTTCAAAAGGGCTGGATAAACTTATTATTGTTTATAGCTTCTGTCGTTGTGCACATTGAGATACGGGAAATTCAAATCTCATGCTTCAGGGTTCGGGCTGATCAGTGCGAGAGTCAGAGAGGAATTTCTTTCCTCATATAAAGCAATGCATGATTGGGCAGATGAATTAGAGAGAGGGGCGGGCACCTAATTTTGAAGCCACAGTGAGAGGCAGAATACCAGACTTGAGCTAACAATGATCTAATCAGGTACGGTGACTCCTGGGAGGTCAGATTCTCCTTTCACTTCCACTAAATCAGCAACACTATTCCCACTTAGCAAACCATGTGTTGTGTAACTTGAACGAACTCCAAGCAACCTATCCCTGCTTCATCCTCATTCCTTTTGCTTTGCTGATCTCACATGTGATCCTCTCTCCGATACCGTCTACTCCTACTCTCGTGCCTGATCCTTAATTACTTGTACTGTAGCTGTCTAAATTACGGCTGTAGGCTCCTCAAGGCAGGGCCCTTGTCTTCCTGTTTGTAAAGCACCATGTACACCTCTGGCACTATTTAAATAATAAGCAAGAGTAATAAAACTTGAAACCTTGGCTTGGAAAATAATTGTACAGAGAGGGAAGGGGGAGAAAATCAACCTAAGACTGCTGAGTGCGCTGGAACAGAATGGCTGTAAGTGAGATGTGTGACATTTGATGTCTTCTGTTCTCTTCCCACTAACAAGTGAAATTTATGTGCAAATCTGTGGGGAGAGAAGCTACTCCCACTGCGAAGCCACGCAGAATGGCCAAAGCCACATGTCTCTTCGCTTGCACGTAATGGGAAAGGCTCTCGATAGAGGAGGCTGCTCCGGTATTACCCCATAGCACCTCTCCTCCTTAAAGATCACCATTTTACTGCAAAAGAGGTTTTACTCATGATGGAATCAACCTCAGCAATGGGTTTGGGTTTAAATACAAAGCAAACAAAACAAATGAAAAGACTGTATAACAAATATCTGTATCTACAGTAGGCCCTTGCTAACCCACACTTTGCCAAACCACACACTTTATAATCTGAGCAAACAATTATTGGTCTTTTCCCACTGATGGGCAAATATTTAACAGCAGATTCTGTGTTACGAAGGGCGGCGTTTTCAAAAGCACTCTGGCGTCAATTTTACCGCTGATTTCAATGGGACCAGAATCAGGTCAATGCTGAGCACTTTTGAACATCAGACCCTGAGGTTTCACTGCTTTTACGAAATATATGATGCATGACCAGTCTACACTCACGTATGAATTTAAATACTTAACACCGCAAAGGAGCCAAGTACATTTGACATTATCCTTGCTCTTTTATTATGATCATTCTCTTGGGGTCGAATCAGCTGAGCCTTAAGATTCGTAGGTTTTTAAGGCCAGAAGGGACCATTAGATCATCCAGCTATAACCTAAGCTAAGCTATAACATAGATCAGAAAATTTCACCCAGTTTCTTCTGTTATATGCCTGATAACTTGTGTTTAACTAAAGCGTGCAAGGACCCGCATTGAAATCAATGGGACTACTTGGGACTTGGTTCTCGCTTGCTAATTTGCAACATTTACAATTTAGTCAATGTTTTTTTACCCAAGAAAGCTTATGTCCAAACAAATCTGTTAGTCTTTAAGGTGCCACCGGACTCCTTGTTGTTTTTGTGGATACAGACTAACACGGCTACCCCCTGATCAATTGCAGTGAGTTTCCCAGGCAGTGTGAATTAGCAGGGTTCTGGTTGGTGAGTGTATATATCCGAGTATTTTGCTACCAGGCAGCAGGAGTCCAGCATATGCACAGATCTTATGCATTCTCTGTGTGTGGGGACACGTGCGCATGTACACAGTTTGCCAGAGGCAGAATAAAAGGCGTGGTGTCTGCTTTAATGTGGATCCACCTGTGCAGACTTGATTCCAGCAATCCAGAGGCTGGGCCATCAAAAACAGAATGCTCGGAGCCGGGAAGATGGGAGTTTCACTGCTGCAAACACATGGCAGACAAATGGAAGATATAAATTTAGGGGCAGGTTTAAGGGAGCCTGTGGGGACTTTTTACAGTTCTCTTTAAGGCAGCTCATCTATTGTGGCCAACAGCTTTAATAGCCGCATGGAACAGCAAGGGGTGGGACAGCTCAGTGGTTTGAGCAGTGGCCTGCTAAACCCAGAGTTGTGAGTTCAATCTTTGAGGGGGCCACTTAGGGATCTGGGGCAAAAATCTGTCTGGGGATTGGCCCTGCTTTGAGCAGGGGGTTGGACTAGATGACCTCCTGAGGTCCCTTCCAACCCTGATATTCTATGATCTCTCATCAGCACGGCGAGAGCTCTCTTCCTCCTCCATGTGAATTGGCATTGTCACTCTGTGGCTGAGAAGCAGTGGTTGAGAATGGAAAAACAGAAGCAACGGAAGACATGGTGGAGAACAGAAGACAAGGGGTGGCAACTGGCAGCAGCCACTACCTGGGACTACACACAAAGTACAAAGGCTCCCAGATGGGAAGGGCTAAACTACTGGGACTGAGGAATGCTATAGGAATGGGGCTTTTGCTGGGTGGCAGCATGGCCTCGTGGATAGAGGAGACTGAATCAGCACAGCTTGGTTCTGTCCCCTGACTCAACTCTGAGCTATTGAGCAAATCACGTAACCTCTCCGTCTGCCTCAGTTTCCTTATCGTGAAACAGATCTAATAATACTCACCTGTTTTACCATGCCTCCCAGCGCCACTGGGAGGCTTAATTAGTTCATGTTTCAAAGGTACCCTGATGCTACACACGTGCCAGGAGGAGCTGCCCTACGCTAGAACAAAGCGAGGCAACAATTTCTGTAGCAAATTTGGGACAGAAAAAACCAGCCCCTGGTGTAGGGTGCCTCCGTTTTTGGCCACTGGGCCTAATTTCCCATGTGCTGAGCACCTGCAACTCCAGCTCAAATGGGAGCAGCACCTCTGGAAGTCAGGCCCAAGGGGTCTGACGTTGGTGAACCAGGAACCAAAGCACCCAGAATCAATGGCCGCTTTGGAAAATTTGGCTGCACAGCTCCAACTAGCATCCCGGAACTCAGCTTCCTTTTCCTTCCCCCACCTCCTCCTGTCGCTCACACTCTGCCCTGGTTTCGATTACAGCGGCGAAATCTGCCATTTGCCACAAGCGCTGACTGAATCTGCTTCAAATTACCAAAACAATGCTGGGCCCCAAGCGGACATGTCGAGTGTCTCAAATTTATTGTAATTTTAAGCCATTCCTAAAACTCCACAGACATTGCTGGAATATTTCCGCCTCCTTTAAGACAATGTGACGACTTTGCTACCCAGGCAGAAAAGAGTAAAAGACAGGGAAGGGTGAGGGGTTGGGAGCAAGATGACAGAAGCCAGCTGGTTTGCGGGGGGACGGGTATTTTCTTTGCTGGCTGTGTAAACTATAAGGAGAAAGCAGCAGGATACCCAGAGGTGAGCTGCAGGGGACGGTAACTCTCCTGAAGGTAGGAGGCGATGGACGAGGGCAGAGAGGAGCTGGCGGGCCAGGAAGGCTCTGCTGCCTGATGTTTCAAGCAGAAAAAGGACAAGGAGGGACCGAGGATGGAGAAGACATTGGAGGGAAGGAAATGCAAACAGTTAGGGTCATAGAAATTCAGGGCTGGAAGGGACCTCAAGAGGCCCTCTAGTCCATCCCCCCATGCTGAAGCAGGATAGTTGATGCATTAGTTTCTCTGGAGTCTAAACACCACGGAAGAGGAAGTTCTCACTATATACCCAGCCTGCCCAGAATCAAAGCATCTCACAAGATATAATCCATTTTTGCAGGCCCAAGATCCCCAGATCATTCAGATGAGGTTTGGACAAGCATTCATCTCCCACGGATCCTCTCTCCCTGTCATCTCCTTCGGGCAGTCCTGAATCTCAGTAACCCTGTGAGTGGGCATTCCCTGAGATCTCTAGACGCAATCACACACACTAACCCAACGGAGCTGAGCGCTGTAACTAAACAGCCAAGCAACTCCTTAGCTTGCTGAATCCTTCACCTGGAGTCAGCATAACGTCACACAAATTACACCTGTGAAACTCTACAAGAAATAATTGATCGTATAAATGCAGTAATTGGAACTTGCAAAGCATAGATAATTACCCTTTATTAGTTCCTGCAGATAATCCATTATGCACTGATTGGGTATGGGTAAGGATCTAATAGTCTTAGTTTGATTAATGACAGCTTATAGATATTAAATTCAAACTGGGGCAGATAACATTACTGTTTGCTTTCTTCAAATCCCACCCAGTGAGCCGCTCTTTGAAAAGCTTTTCCTGCCCTCTGATCTGTCCTGGGTAGAGAGGCGGGTCTGAATTCTGATGCAATTCGGAGCCATTCTCCCCAAAGGCAGTTGGGACGGTGGGGTGGCCTGTCTGGGGAGTTGAGACAGGGCAATACAGAAGAGAGACAAGGAGAATTGTGTTCTGAACATCTGGGTGTCCGCTGCTGTGTGGTGGAAACTCACTGCGCCTGGGAGAGGCTGTTCCTTCTCCTCTTGTTCTGCTTTTGCTCAGCACTTCTTCTCTCACACCACGCCAAAACCACAGAAGTTAACCAAAGGGAAGAAACCGCCTGGGGGGCCTGATCCGAAGATCCCTGACATCAGTGAGAAGACTTGCATTGAATTCAGTGGGATTTGGACCAGGCCCTCAGTCTTCTGTAGCAACAACCCATGTGTGTGTCATTAATTGTAGCAGCTGCTAGGTTGCCAGATCGGCAGCAGACTTATCTACCTAGCTGGGTGCCTATCTGCTGCCTGCACATTACCAAACCCTGGACTTCAAAGGGGACCCTTGCAGTTCTTACTTCTCTGCCAGGGCAGCTAGGCAAGGTGCACAGGACTTGGTGCACCCTAGTTGGGTTTGCATTGTGTTTGCACCCCATATGAAATCACTATATGATGCATGGTTGCCATCCACAAAACCGGTCCCAAGTTTGGTTCGCAGAAAGTCTTGGGGCAAGTTTGGGGCAAAGTGTCAAGTTAATAACAGAACCTGAGACTCAAAGAGTTGGGTTCCCTTCTGAAACTGGGTCCGGCTGCAGCTCCAAGGCCATGTGAGGGGAAAGCTGATCTCCGTACGGGTTTGGTATCACTAGCACGGTATTGCTGGAGCGTGTCTAGTACCTTTCACCTCGCATTCTCCTCACACTGCTGCCAAAATGGAGAAAGAGAGAGACACCTGCCTAAATTAACAGGGCTGGAACAAGCTGTAGATCAACTGCAGGAGTTCTTAGACAGAGAGGAACTTTGGTTCTGCTTAAAGAGACAGCAGACACAAATTTCTGCCCGGAGTAAACACTGATGTTTATTTTTCCAGACCGCGCCGAGGAAACATCTATACACACTCGTGCTCCATGCCCTTCATGTCCTCACCCTCGCGTCCCACCCCGACACAAAGTGGCGGGACCTCCTGCCACCTCTGGAGGGTGAGGAGCCCCGGTGGGCCAGCCTTTATTCTACCCTGATCCCGAGGCCCACCGGGGACATCAGTTGGCGGCCTTCACGGAGCCGTGAGCACGGGTGTGTACTTGGGGCAGTTTACCCCATCCCAGACACCTGCCCCTTCTGTGGCGTGAGGGAGACCCTGGCGCATGTTTACCTAGAGTGCGCCAGGCTGCAGCCCCCATTCCGGCTCCTCACGAATATTTTGTTAAGATTTTGGTTGCACTTTTCCCCTCACCTTTTTATTTATGCACTCCCTATCCATCGCCCCACAAAGTCACGGGACCTCCTGGTCAACCTCCTCCTGGCCCTGGCGAAAGTGGCCATCTATAAAACCAGGGTGAGGAGGTTGGCTGATGGAGTCTCCTGTGACTGTGGGGCTTATTTTCGATCCTCCGTCCGTTCACGTATCCGGGCAGAGTTCCTCTGGGCGGCGTCCACTGACTCCCTTGACGCCTTCGAGGAGCAGTGGGCGCTGTCCAGGGTTCTCTGCTCGGTGTCCCCATCTGGTTCACTTCGTTTGACCCTTTGACCGCACTCCTGTCCCTGTTCTTTTATTAGTTGTCCCCTGTAATTTTTTGGTCTCCAGGTCCTGTGGACCCCCCCTTAGGCTGGAGGGGGATCCTTTAGCAGTGGGCGGGCTTTGCCCGCCCACTTCCTGGATCCCAATAGGATAAACACTGATGAAATTGGGGATGTTTATTATTATCGTAATTACAGATGCAACCAAGCCCAAAAGTCAGATCCCTATCTGAGCTTCCCTGAAGATTAAGCAAGGAAAGTGTCTTGGATCAGGAGTGTCATGAAGTCTGCTATCAAATAATCATTTGTACTTCTCCAGCACCTTTCATCTCAGGGTTAAAACTGCCAACTTTTTGAAATGACACAAGACATTTTCATCCAGGCAAAAAAAAAAAAAACCCACAGTGGTGGAGAATCTTACTATGGTCTCACACTTAGAGTCCCTCTACCTGGGCCAAATCCCATTTTACAGATCTACGTGGAAGGGGCAGGGACCCTCTATGTGTGGGCTTCTCATGGCCTTCATGGCAATGTCGTCCGTCTGTCCATCCTATCTATCAATCACACTTCTCCATAGTATCTCAGGACCTTTCTCCATGTCCTCAAAGGGTATGTCTCCACAGCCATTAAACATCTGCGGCTGGTCCGGGTCAGCTGACTCGAGCTCGTCGGGCTTGGGCTGCAGGGCTATAAAACTGTGGTGTAGACATTTGGGTTTAGGCCGGAGCCTAAGCTCTGGGACACGCCCCCCAAGCGTCTCCCCCATACAGGGTCATGAGAGAGGCATACACATCACTTGCCTTCCTACACCTCTGTAATGAAGCCACCAAAATATTAACACATCCTAAAGCTTTTCTTTTCCCTTCTTTTTTTTCATCCTCCTCCTTTTCTTCTTAGATTCTTTTTATTTTTCCTTGAAAAAATTGCTTATATTTTGGGGCTATTTAGTATTTTTGACCATTTCCGTTTTAATTAAATGCACATTTACCCTCATTTTGATCCTTTGGCAGGGATTTTTAAAAAAGCCAATATTTTGATCCGTTGATTTTTGTTATACTTGTTTTTGTAAACAAATGAGCCTCTTTTCCCTCAGATTGCGAATTCCTGCCGACGAGCTGTCTGTACTTGGGTGTGATTTTATCTGTTAGGTTTTGAAAAACAATTAAAGTTTTGAAACTTTGGAAAGAAATATTTTCACACTTGTCATCATGGAGAAGATTCATAACAGGTCGTAAGGCCAGAAGGACCCATCTGATATCCAGGATAACTCAGACCGTAGAATGTCACTCCGTGATTCCTGCATCCAGACTAATAATTTGTGTCTCAGCTAGAAGTTCTCTCTTAAATGGCCTCTTGCTCTTATCCTCTATAGGACTCAAGGTGTTTGCCAAAGGAGGGAAGTATTATTACAGATGGGGAAACTGAGGCACTGAGCGATGACATGACTTATCCAAGGTCCTCCCAGCAGGCCAGTGGCAGAGCTGGGAATAAAATTCATGGATCCAAGTCCAAGCCACACTGCTGCACACACTCCTGTAGCAATCGGGCCCAGTGGAAAGGGCAACCATTTAAACGTCCGGGCTTACAAAGTGGGTTGGGACATCTTGGGAACCAACTCTGTGAGGAGACCGCTAGTAGTCCGAGTCCTATCTGGATACAGGAAACGTATGGGAATGAAAAAGAATGAGGAAAAAAAGGCTAATTTGATCATCCAAAGAAAAAGCGTTGGCTTGCATTGCATTGTGGGAGACAGCAAGGCCCGTCCTTACTTGAATCTCCTCACCCTTAATTAGCAGTGATCTCACACTAGGTGACACGCTCCCCACGGAAGGCGCTCCATTTGCGTGAGGCTCCGGGCACGTTTGCGGCCACTCAAAGAAATAATAGATGGCGGCAATCATTTCTCCCGCGACGAGGAATCCTGCCTTTGCTGCTAACCCAGCCACAGGGAGGGTGAAGTGTTAAGAGACATCAGCAAGAAAAATCGGCCTGACTAGCTGACGGGAAACAGACTTCCTCTCCTGGAGGAACACGAGCGGAGAGAGAAGCCCCCGCGCCCTCGCCTGGGTGAGTTCAGGGGTCACCTCTCTGGGGGAACGAGGTCTTCTCTGTAGGTTAGGCTCCTGCGTCAGCGTGTCACAGTTACCAGCAGAATGCCCTTTGCAGTGTCCCTCAGGGGCTGACACTGTGATGGTTCAGGAAAACAGCCAGCTTCTTAAAGGGACAATCACTCGGGTTTCACGAGACCCCAGAAGAGGCTCTGGTTTAAATCTTCCGTTGGTTCCAAATGCCGCATCTCAGCCCTCGCACTGTTTGCTCAGCCTCGGCTTTGCTCAAAGAGCCTCGCAAAGGAGGTGATTTTAACGAAACAAAAATCCCCAACCTGGCTCTTCCTCCCCACCCCCTGGCAGTTCAGACATTCTCCTTGCTTCTCTCCTGGCAGTGCCCACGCTGAAGCCATAGGCGCTGGGTGGCAGTTGCACTGGAAAACGCCATCAATCAAGGGTTTATATAGGCTGGCTGGAGAACTGCTGCCGTGGATTGAGAAGTTGGCACATGCAGAAAAAGGTGCAAGAAAGCCTGATTGGGCAATTATGGAACAGTAATGGTAATTTCTGCCTTAACTAGCCTCTGCCATGAGGGTTTATAGCTTCTAAACCACTGGTTTGTTTGGTTTTAGACCCTAAGTCACTATGTGGATCTGCTCATCACCTATAAAAATGCCCAATCCTTTTTTAAAACTCTGAAAGCTCTCGGCCTCAGTGATACCTTGTGGCCATGAGTTCCACAGGTTAATTGCATGTTATTTAAACAAGTATGATATAAAATAAATATCAATTATGAGTGCAACTCTCCCTTCCCCAGCACTGTATGACTGAGGAAAGCATAATTCAAAAGTAGTTTTGATTCTGAAGTGCAAAGGAAGCTGGCTAATGATTGCACCAGGTATCTAGTCCGTTTCCATATGTTCTTGTACTGTGCTCATCACCATCATACCTGAGTGCCTTCCAGCCGGGCATTAAGCGATGGCACTAACGTCTGTCACATGTGGTTTGTTCTTTCTCTCTTCCTCACCCCAAAGGGAGAACTAAGTGTGTGCAACGGAGTGCTATGTTTTGGTAGGGTTTGGAGTTTGGATTTGTTTTTTTAAATGTCCACGCCGCTCTCTGTTTGTTAGCAAGGGCCAGTCGGAGACGCGAGCTTGGCATTGGGAGTGGAAGGAGGGGAGAGTTGCAATGCTCCTTAGTCCCTGCAAGGCTGGGCCCGGTCCCCGGGGATAGCTCTGTTTCCTGCACAGATGAGCTTTACCCGTGCCGGGGAGCAGAGTTGTCAAACACGGTCCTGCTCCCGGCGCTGTCAGGGATGTTTTCATGTGACGAGGGACACGGAAACACTTCCAATGCCCAGAATGAATATTAGGATTCAGAGCAGACAAAAACATACTTGTACAAAGCGGCTGCTCCGCCTGCCCGGTTGGGTCTGGGATTTTTTGATTAACACGGCACACACCACTGCAAGCTTTAACAGCTGCACGGAGTGTAGAACGCAGCAGGTATGCGTGTTCCACCACAGATTCCAACAGCCCGGCAGGAACGGGCTTGTCTTTCAGACAATAATCTCCAGGCGTGTTCTCAGCTTCGGAGCCCTGGCTGTCTGTCAAGGGGGTGCTGTTGTGCAACAGTTGTGCTGCAGCTGAGGGCGACCACAGTAGGCAGCGAGGAGTTGAGCTCATGGCTAATGGGATGTGGAGTACTGGCGCTGCTGGCAGTGCTGCAGTGGAAGAAGAAGCCAAACCCCCATGCTGTGGCCTGACGCGCACTCAATCAAATGGATTCTCCTCCGTCTCCTCTGCAGTAATTTGCTGGCATATGGGAGGGCTGGAGTCTGTATGGTATCAAAGTGCCCTCCCCCTGCAGGGTTGGGATCTACTCGGGAGATACTCAGAAACCCTGGATCATCTTATGTCTCTGGTTCTTCCAGCCTTCACCCTCTGCAGCGCTCAGCCCGCGGCCATTTGCATTAAATGCCGATCTAGGAGGCAGACCCAGTGTCAAGACGATGGCTAATGGGGAAAGCTTGGAAGTATTTCATTTCCCTCCACTGTCTGGCCCTGCCTTCCCAATTCCCTCTCTTACTTCAGCAGCTCGTCCATTTTCATTTGCTTCTGCCGCCGGTGCCCCAGCGATAGTAACTCAGTGGCTCTCCGTTTAGATTGCTAAAAATAAACCCCAGCCAAGTGGCACGCCTCCGAATCTCTGCATGCAGAGGGGCATTCTGGAGATTGTGGCGTGATCGTAAACTCAGAGAAATGTAGGGCTGGAAGGGACCTTGCAAGGTCATCCTGCAAGTGCAGCTCTCTGCATTGAGGCAGTACCAAGTAAACGTAGTCCATCCCAGCAGGGGTGAAAGTAAGGCGGTACGGGCCGGTACGGTGTGCCGGTAAAAAGTGGCCACCGGTACCGGCCCCTGCCGCCCAGGGCCAGCGCAACCCATTAGGCGACCAAGGCGGTTGCCTAGGGCGCTAACATTTGGAGGGCGGCGACCGCGGCGGCCAGATCTTCAGCCGCCCCGGTCGTCGTCGGCATTTCAGGGGCGGGACCTTCCGCCGCCTCTGTCGGCGTCGGCATTTCAGGGGCGGGACCTTCCGCCGCCTAGGGCGGCAAAAAAGCTGGCGGCGCTCCTGCTGCCGCCTTACTTTAAAGCGCTGCCGGGGCTGCGCTTAAAGTACCCTGTTTAAAGTGCTGCTGCCGCAGCGCTTTAACATCACTGCCGCTTTTGCGCCCCCTATCGGCGGCCGATGGAACATATTGGCCTCTTACTATTCTTTCCGCCTTTCCTTCTCACTGGGATAGTTTGCTGCTGTTGCCTTTAATATTGCCTCTTTGAAAAACTGCCAGGTCTCGTGAGCTCTTTTCGCTTACATTTTCTTCCCATGGGACTCACCTACCAGTTCTACCAGATCATCTGGGCCTGCAAGTATATTTTCACTAGAGTGTCTACATCACCGCACCATCCCCCAACGGCCGAAAGGGAAGTCCAGCTATCCTATCGGTGGCCCACTAAGGATACACTATCTACCAGCTAGAAAACAAGGGTGGAGCAAAGTGAAACACCGTCTCCACATTGAAACAGTAAACTGGGACCAGTGCTGCCCCAACAGAAGAATAATATACTGTATAGCAAACCCTACAACTAGGCTCAAATTGGAAGTGGGTTTTATCTGAACCGCCCCCCCTGCCCTCCCACTCTGGCCGTCTGGTTAAAGTGGAACCTTGATTCATAGATTTTAAAGCCAGAAGGGATCATTTGGATCATCTAGTCTGACCTCCTGCATGACACAAGCCAGAGAACGTTGGCCAGAGAGCCCGGCATCGAGCCCACAAACTTATGGTTCAAGCATAGCGTGTTTTTTTAAAAAGACATCCAACCTCCATTCAAGCCACTCCCCTGTTTTGCAGAGTATAAGTGAGTGGGCCATAGACAGACAGACAGCAGTACAGATAGCAAGAGACAGCGAGAGAGAGATCTTGACCGATGATGTTTTACAAGCTTAAATCTCCCTCCCCCCAACCTTTCTGACCCATCTTTAATGCACACATCTTGCGTGTCAGAATTACTTCCAGCGTTAGGTAGTGATGAGCACATTTCAAAAGCTTTTAAGAGGCTTGAAATATATCATTTTCCAACTCTTAAAGTCACAGCCCCCGACAACAAATACGTCACACCAGGCCTAGTTAGCTCTGAAATAACAGCTCGCATCCTTGAAACTACTCATCAATGACCCCTTTACATTGAAAGTAGGAAAACTTCCTTAGTCACTCACCATTTGGCTCAAACATTTTCATTTATACAGAAGATACGTTTGTGTTATTGTGTCTGATATATATTACCTAGCTATCTATTTCGGTAGCTATTTTGTTCTGGCTTTTCAATGCCGTCACTAAACTATTGGGATATTATCAGCCATGTAATTTTCCCCCCCTTTCGATGTGTTAATGTGACACTCTCTCTGCTGATTCCCTCAGGGGCTGAGATGCTGCGTTTTTCAACACGAGAGGAATCCATCAGAAACATCTGATTGTGGCATCTTGGCCCCCTGGATGCGAGTCCTGCCGTACTGCATGCCAGGGTCGGTTTTCAGATCTCTGAATGTACGGGAGCTTGGGGGTAGAGAGAGAGAGAAAAATCTGACCGCAGGGGAGAGAGAATGATTACTTATAAAATACTGTCTGTGATTATCTGAGGCTAGTCTGCAGCTGCAACCTAGAGACAGAAAACAGAGGGGGAAAAACATCTTTCAAGCAAATAAACAAAACCTAGCACAGAACGGATATGACAGACTGAATCACAGGCACAGAACCCTAATTTCCTCCTGACCAGATAACCTCTCTGGTTTATCAGTGTCATGAAGGGGATTAAAAAAAGGAGGGAAAAAATAAATGCAAGCAAGGGGAGGAAAAGAAAGAATCAGCCATGAGATGTTTGACAGAGGCGGAGAATCCAAGAGCAGAGATGCAGGGACCCTGCAGTTGAGTGTGAGCCCATTAATCCTGCGTGCTCGTGACTGCCAGAGCTTGGGATGAATGAGATTTACTGCCCATTAAAATAAAGCCCTTTCTGTAGTTTATAAACAACCTTGCTGCTCGGTGGGAGGTTGGACATTTTAGTTCATTAAGCAGCAAATAATCTCTGTCACTTTTTATTTTTAAGTTTATTTACATGTAGCTTTTCCTCCCCCTCCTCATCCCCCCCACCCACACCGTGGTGAGCTGCAGGCTTGTTTGCACACGAACAACAATGCACAGGCGATTGCTGAACCGGAGGCTTAATGGCACAGCTCTGATTGAGAGCGAGCAAGAGCGCACACGTGGAGGGAATCGCCATTGAGAATCCCAGGCTGTCTATTTATGGGACCACTGGCCAGGCCATTAAAATAATCCTGTTAATAAGCACAATTCTATATATGCCCTCTAGCTATATACGCCAGGTTGGGTGGTCAGGGTCACTGAAAGCGGCCCAGCAGGTGCACCGGGAGTCATAGGCCAAATGCAATGCTTGGTGTAAATCCACCGAAGTCAACGGAGTGGAGAGGAAAAGAATCTGCCCCCCGGACTGTGCAGTGTACAATGCCCCACCGGCAGGGACAGCACTGTTCGGGGTTCCAAAGGACCCTCACCTTGTAAAGCTGTCTCCTGGGAACAGTGCGCTGACTTAATCAACGCCTCGCCCATGCGTGGGGTTTGCAGGCGAGCGCCTTATCTGATGGAGCTTAGGCAGATCAGCGGATAGTAATTCAGGGAGGGGAGGGGCGGGGGGGAGGAGAAATATCTCAGGCTAAATCCTTACGGCCCCTGTAACTCCCAGCGACTTCGGCAGGAGCCCTTGTGAGTGCTCCCAAGAGGTGGCCCCTTCCTTTCAGTATGAACGAGTCGATACACTGGTGGCAGATTAACGCAACAGGGGACTATTGTTGTGGTTTTGGACTGGGAGGATCCTTAGTACAGAGGTGGCAGGAGCTGCACTGCCCTGCAATAACAAGCGAATGTCCTGGCATGGTGTTAGTAGAAAATGAATCTTTCAGATGAGTTTTAAACTCAACATCCTGGCATCTGCTGGTCAATAAAGACCCCAGGGTACCGTTTGCAAGAGGAAGGATGTTAACTTCCTAGATATTAGCCCAGCTTGAATTTGGGTATTTACATCTGGCTGACCTACACTTCCCCTGCGGTTTTAATTTGATCAGCATAATTCTTCATTGTCTATAATGACCTATGGTAGAATGTTGCCGCTCACTGTTAAAACAGCTACCACGTTTCACCCCAGAGGTGGCTGCTCTTCAGTGGTGGGTGAAGCAAGTCCTGCCCATCCAGTCTGCAAAGTGCTTTGGGATCTAGAGGGGCCATGTGAACGTCATGATCACATGCTGACTTGGTGGCACTTAATTACCACCCTGGAGGCACGTGCTCCCTTAATACATCAAAGAAAAAAGTAAAGATGATGCACTGAAAAGAGAAAAAAAATACAGAGCTTACAGTTTCCTGCTGTGTGTCCCCTTTAGATAACAGATGCTCTCTTCTTAACCTCTCACTTCATCCGATCAGCTCCAGCTGTGTTTGGATCAAGTGCACAGCCTGGCCGGCATCCAGACACCCTGTTTCCTGGGTCTAATGCCAGCTACATCACTTTGGTTCAGAGTCACCAGCCACTAGCTGGATCTGAAGGGGTGGCGAGGTGCAGGGGGAGACGTGTGATAAATTCATGCCTATTCCTCTAATACCCCGATATAACACTGTCCTCGGGAGCCAAAAAATCTTACCGCGTTATAGGTGAAACCGCGTTATATCGAACTTGCTTTGATCTGCCGGAGTGCGCAGCCCCGCCCCCCCAGAGAGCTGCTTTACCGCGTTATATCCGAATTCGTGTTATATCGGGTCGTGTTATATCGGGGTAGAGGTGTACCAGAAGTGACTTAACTCCCCTCTTAAGCACTTCAGGTGGTCTAACATAACATAACATAAGGACTAACGGACCAGAGCAGACCAGTGGTCCATCTAGCGCTAGTATCTTGTCTCTAACCAAGATCCTTTCAGAAAAAGGTGCACGAAACCTTGTAATGAGCAGTCAGGATATAACCTGCTCACAGGGGATGTTCTTCTCTACCCCTGTTAGATACTAGTCCATGGTCTTGGCACAATAGCCAGGCGCTGACATTGTTAGTAAACGTTTCAATAGACAGTGCTAATAGGTTGATACCATCTCAGATATAAATCACAGGACCACCACCTGGAACGTCATTCAGCATCCCTGCTTCCACTCACACCACCCAGTTCTGTGTTTATTTGTAAATGTCTCCTCTTCTGCTCCCTTTGGCTCCCAGCCCAAAGGAAAACCCATTGATTAATAGCAGTATAACAGCAGTAAAAAGGATCCCTTACTGCGAAGCTGTGCCAATGCACCGACGGGCAAACGTGCTAGGATCTTTATTTGCCATCCAACTGCAGTTTCTCCAAACATGGTCGGATGAAGTCTGCGCTCTTGCTCCCTATGTATTACCATGATTGGCTTATCAACCAGGACCCATAATGCCTAATTGTTTTCACCCTCTACACACACCTCCTGCCCCCACACACCCCCGAGCACCATGCTAACCCTATATACAAAGTCCTTGAATTAGCCCTTCAGAGATGCCTAATTCTCAATCAGGAAGCGGCTGGAAATACAACAGCTGCATTTTATACCGTAGCAGAAGCTGTTGCCATAATCGGCGGCTGGTATCAATGGGCAAAACTCCACTGAGGTCAATGGCAATGGTTTTGCCCTTACAGCAGAGGACAGTTTGGGAATATATTTCGGCCTGCACACACATAGTGGCTGAGAACTTGGTCCTAAGGTGACAGCAATTTATACCATCATCAGATATGCCTGCTGTATCTCCAGCGGCTTTCTGCTGGAGATCTGGGCTTCTCTGACCAACTCCAGGACTATGGTTCTGATCTTAGCTCGGCCCCTGGTGAGATAGAAGGAAGGTCCCACAGCTGAGCCCAACACCAGAAGGGAAGTGGAGAAGCACTGGCAAAGTGAATCTCTCTGATCAGTGAATCCCTCTCACTCCAATGAATTCAGCGTGGATAAAGCCTCTTCGTAAGCCTTTGATAGATCCCAATGCTGCTAATCCTCCAAGAGCACAAAAATAATGAAGCGTTATCTCATCAGGGCCTTAAAGCCAGTAATTTCCCCAGGGGTGAGCTTAATAAGGAGGAGACATTCACCTGCCAAATAAAACTCAAGGCTGGCTCCTCATCAGTTATACAACACAACTGGGGGGGGGGGCTTGACTGTGCTACTTGAGGAGGTAGGGTGTGAAAAAATGCTACCCAGTGAAGAAGCAATTATGGAAGTTTTACCTCCCTGCCCTTTAACTCAGAGAAGGAGTCAGTAAAGCAAATTCAAAATCTTCATGCCTCCTGATTTTCAGGACTTCATAGATTCAGGGATATGAGAGATGGGTAAGACCCACTGGCACCAGTCACTTTGTCCGTCCATCCCATCCGCAGCCAAAGCAGGGGAACCATTCCCTGCCGCAAATACTCCAGTGTTGTGTCCCGGTCTAGTTTTACATGGCATAGACCCAGGTTGGATAAGGGCAAGCCCAGAAAAGGTCTCAGGCAAAGGTGTCTGCAGCAGACGGAAAAGGCTGTTTACCATCTAACCCTCCTACAGAGCCCCCCAAATCTCAGCTGGTTTATTGGTCCGTTTGCTTGCAGAAGTGACTCGGAGCCATTCTGCAGGCCTTCTCTAGCACCTTCCTTCCACCTTCTCCCCATCTCAGCGGCTTCCCTTTGCCACATCCTTCCTGTCATGGCCTTTCTTGAATAAACATGACAGGTGGGGAAGGGGAAGGCCCAGGCTGAACGAGATGCTCAACCTGCTTTCTACCATGCGCCAGAGAAAAGCTGTACAAATCCCTCTACATCGTCATCTCCCGTTGTCCCTTCTTCACAGCCGTGGCCCACCTGACAGCGCTTCACTGGTGGAGTTTTGCAGCCAAACTCCAGCCTCCGAGAAAGGGATGGGTCACCGTAATTGTGAACCCAGATCCAGAGACCGCATCTGCCGACGGGATGCTACCTCGCTGCATTAAAAGGTGGAGAGACTGAGAATGCATCAATTGCCTCTTGAGCTTTACAGACATCAGCGCCAGGGGCCCTTCCTCACCTTGTCCTGGTGACATCAATGGGAGCTTTTGCCTGAGCTGAGGCCAGAAGTTTTAAGAATGACTTTGGACGCCTGACCTTACAGGGGCTCCATTTTCAGACAGCAGGTGCTCAGCACCTTTGGCAAACCAAGGGCCTCTTTCAGAGCACCCCAAATCACTCTCATTCCTGCAAATTCCAGCCACGTATTTGGCCTGTCCCTGCAGCAGGAAAAGGGAGCCAGCCGCAGAGGAGAGTTCTTCCCTTGCAGCTCCCAGCCGCTAGCATAGGAAAGAGCCCTGGAGTCTCTGACAGCTACTTTCTGAGCCGCGATATCATGAGATCTTGTACAAATAAATATCACTGCTCATTATCTCAGCACTCGTTAGGTGCTGGGTAAGATGGGTACTGAGGTTTCTCTCGCTGATCTAAAACGGATGCCGGGGTTTCTATGATTAATCTCCCGGGTCTGTCTCCCTCACATGCTCTCCCTCTCCCTCCTGCCTCTGATGAGCTGCAATAACATGGCTGAGAGCACGTGCGTGAGGAGGAGGAGACCATGTGCCTCCATCTCTGGCTGGCCTTCTCCGTCCAGTAGGAGATGCCCCCAGCCACCCAGACTGGGCTGTTTGCAAGCTCAGAAGCGGTCCTGCAACCGTAAATCCGCATCAAACTCCCCTAACCGCTGCACAGCGGGTCACCAGAGTCCAAGAGTTTTCAGAGTTTTTGTTCCTCCACCGAGCCCATTTCTGAATGAGATCCTGGTAGACGTGGTCATGGGGGGGCCGGGCACCGCCCCTTTCCAAGCTGTCGAACAGGAGTGAAGAAGGCCAGCTGTTAGCTGGGATGGTGGAATAGTAGTTAGCTAGATGGTACAGCACAGGACTCAGACGGAGGGAACCTCTGTAGCGAGTGAAAGCCCCAAACGGTTTCAATGCATCACACTGGGCCATTCATCATACGAACCCCCCTCCTGCTTGGGCCTTGTCTGCATGGGGATTTCAGCCACTCGTGTAGCTGCAGTGTAGCAAATCCCCAAGAGTCACACCTGGGCAGTGTGATTTGCACCAGGGGCTGTGCAGACCCCGGTTTGAAACCTCCATGTCAGCGTGAAAGCCAGATAAAAAAGCCCTAGTGCAAATTGTGTCCACACTAGTGAGATCTTCAAAAGGCACGTGTGAGTCTAGATGCCTCCATGGGGGGGGGGAGGGATCTGTGACGCTGCAAAAGGGCCTGATTTTCAGAACCTGCTGAGCACTTACCCTCTGACTATCAGGCCCCTCCTCAGAGTGTCCTGAGCACCCAAAATGTGAGGCATCCAAAGGGACTAGATCATTGTGGCTTAGGGTTTGGCCCTGCTGCCGCTCCTGCAATGACTACAATCCCAGTGTCAGCCAGGCCTAATACTCTCCATGTGCTCTGCTGTACCGTGGCCCTGCTCCAGCGGCGGTGCAAGACCCACGGACTGTGAACGTGTCACCTACACACCGCCCGGCGCCCCTGCTCAGGGAGCAGCCACAGTCTGGTAGAAACACCAACAACTCCCCCCATCCCTCCGGTGGAGGAATCAGGTTAAGTTTTCTGCAGCAAGGTTAACGCTGCCACATTGCATATGCTGTAAATCTTACGGTGCACGCTGCACCAGCTGTCCACACACAGGCTTGGCTGCTCTGAATTGGCACCTTGTGCTTGGCCGAATAAGAACAGGCAGAAGCCTCCAGCGCAGCCTGTATCTGATCCAGACGGCGCCTCCTTTAGTCGTTAATTCTGCCTCTTTATTTCTGGTTCCTATTCCTGGCCATGGAGACTTGCTGGGGTTGCCAGTGAGGTGCAGCAAGGCTTGGTGAAAACAGAGCTGAGAAGTAACTGCCCAGCGCTTCCTTCTGTATTTCAGCACATCCAACAACCGCTTCCTCAGAGCCCAGGGGACAGTGAGTCACTGACACAAAACCACTTGAGTCATCGCTGGGGCTTGGTTTGTCATTTTGTTTTCTTCCCCTCACCCCTCCCTGACTTGACTGAAAAGGAAACAGGAATCACCTCTTATACCCCTGGAGTTAATGAGCCAGATCCGGCTGGTGGTGCTAGGGAATGCACAGAAAACTTCCCCGGTTCTTGAACCCAACCCAACCAATATTAGTCATTATTATTATTTGTACCAAGGCAGCAGAGAGGTCCCAACCCAGATCGGGTCCCGTTGTGCTAGGGCCTGTACACACAAAGAGTAAGGGACAGCCCCTGCACCAAAGATCTTACACCCTAAATAGACAAGCCATGGGAGAAACTGAAGTATTATCCCCAACTGGGAACTGAAACACAGAGAAATTAAGTGACTCCTCTAAGGTCACGCATGGAGTATGTGGCAGAGCCAGGAATGAACTCAGGTCTCCTGAGTGCCACGGCTTTAGCCACAAGACTCTGCTTCTTTCCTAAGGGGAATATTAAACTTGAGACTAGCTTTGATCACAGTGGTAATCCATCCTTCGGTGGATTACAGCCCCCAAATTCACAGCCAGCACCCTGCCCATGAGACAGCTAAGACCCAGGGGCTAGACAGCGATTAGCTAGTCCCCCTTAGGACGAGAGATCTTGTCCTCAAGATGCAAAAATCCCTCTCACCCATTAGTTTTATGCCACATGATTATCTAAAATAGTCCCAGAGGACTCTTGGCTCCTGGCTACTAGAGTAGGTGGGAAGTTCTGCTGTGCTGCATCACACTGCATACCCTGAAAGAGAGAGAGCTGTTGACACTCCAAGCTGGGAAATAAATGTGTATTTCGACACACTTTCACTCGTCAGCTGTTCATTTCAACATTCGCATAACTTGTCACTCCCTCGCTAAGCATGGGCCAGAAAAGCTGTAGTTGTCACCTCTAAATAAATATTTATTAACGGGACTATAGGTGTCTCTGCTCCCTGCCTCCTGATCTCTTGCAGCCACATGTATGTCTCAGCTGCCCTGACTCTAGTCTTCTGCAGAGCTCAGGGACTTCGACTGGCAAAGGTTCTGATCTCTTCGGTTTCTGTGAGTTTTGGGGTCGAACAGCCCCCCCCCCCCCAACTCACAGCCAGGGGCTTCTTACTGCATTTGGCTATATAAGAGTCAGCAAAGAGAGGGCAGTTGCCAGGGACAAAAGACCTGAAACTGCAGGTAAACCTCCCCCATCTCCTTCCCTGTCATAAGGACCTGGGCCAATAGATGAGACTCCAAGGCACCAAGCCAACTTGATAGCTCCAGTGGATAGAATCTGGCCAGCCTTGTGCTGTATCACCTATGTATCACCTGAAGTAAATTGGATGAAATTCAATAAGGACAAATGCAAAGTACTCCACTTAGGAAGGAACAATGGTTGCCCACATACAAAATGGGAAATGACGGCCTAGGAAGGAGTACTGTGGAAAGGGATCTGGCGGTCATAGTGGATCACAAGCTAAATATGAGTCAACAGTGTAACGCTGTTGCAAAAAAAGTGAACACCATTCTGGGATGTATTAGCAGGAGTGTTGTGAGCAAGACACGAGAAGAAATTCTTCCGCTCTACTCCGCGCTGATTAGGCCTCAGCTGGAGTATTGTGTCCAGTTCTGGGCGCCACATTTCAGGAAAGATGTGGACAAACTGGAGAAAGTCCAGAGAAGAGCAACAAAAATGATTAAAGGTATAGAAAACATGACCTATGAGGGAAGATTGAAAAAATTGGGTTTGTTTAGTCTGGAGAAGAGAAGATTGAGAGGGGACATGATAACAGTTTTCAAGTACATAAAAGGTTGTTACAAGGAGGAGGGAGAAAAATTGTTGTTCTTAACCTCTTAGGATAGGACAAGAAGCAATGGGTTTAAATTGCAGCAAGGGCGGTTTAGGTTGGACATTAGGAAAAACTTCCTAAGTGTCAGGGTGGTTAATCACTGGAATAAATTGCCTAGGGAGGTTGTGGAATCTCCATCATTGGGGATTTTTAAGAGCAGGTTGGACAAACACCTGTCAGGATGGTCTAGATAATACTTAGTCCTGCCTTGAGTGCAGGGGACTGGACTAGATGACCTCTCGAGGTTCCTTCCAGTTCTATGATTCTATGTGCTTTGTAGCTATTAATAAAAGCCAGCCACCCGCATGGAACGTAGAACTTCTGTACATCCCTTGGAGAGAAAGAAGGGTCCAGTGTTTAGGGCACTAACCTAGGACTGGGGAGACCTAGATTCAAGTCGCTGCTGTGCCCCGGGCTTCCTGTGACACCCTGGACAAGTCATTTTGCTCCCCATTTTCTCATCCGTACAATGGGGATGATACCACTGCCCTACCCAAGAGGGGTGTTGTGAGGATAAACGCATGAAAGGTTGTGCGTTGCTCAGATTCTGCCATCATAGGGACCATATAAGTACCATAGACGGTAACTAGCGAGGGCCCTGGCTACTGTCCCTATCCGTGAACTGATTCCTCCACCACTTACAGAGCGGAGCTCACTCCAGTAACCAAGGTCTACTATATCCTACCTTTGCAGTTAAGAACCGCAAGCCCAAGCATGCCCTCCTCCTGCCCGACTGCCTCCCCAGGGCATTTCAGTCCCTTGCTAGTGACCAGGAACATCAGCTTCTCCTTTCAAGTTAGAATCCTCTGGAATCCTCGGACACCTTTAGGAGAAATTCCTCCACGGGAAAGACCGGCAACATTTCAACCCCTGCCGTCAAACTCTAGGCTCTGGAATGCCAGCACCGACCTAAGAAAGGGCTCTGAGCCTCCTGCCACAGCCAGTGACTCCTGCCAGGCTGTGAGCAACACTATCACGCTGCCTTGACAGCGTAGAGAATGAAACTGAACATGCCCCGAGAACAGAGATATCCCCCAAACAAGCTCTGTCTCCTGCTGGGTCTACTAACCCCATCTTCTGTCACTCGGTGGGTTTTATTTTTCGGAGACCATTATCCCCCTATTGATTCTGCGGATCAAGTAACACTGCACTCTCCTGCACACACACCCGCTTTGTGTGCTTTCCATTGTTCCCAGTCCTCCTCAAAGCACAATGGAAGACTTGGCAGTGCAGCCCCGAAGATGCTGAGTCGCTTATGCCTCTGCATTGTCTGGAACTGTGTCAGTTCAAGAGGGTAGCCTAGAAATCAGCGTGCTGCTTCCACCTAATGAACCAGGCAAACAGGAGTCGCACTCATGAATCAACCATCGACGATAACATCTGGATAGAGAAGAGGACGTATTTCGACTGCCTAGAGCAGGAGAGTGGGAGACAGGACTCCTGGGTTCTATTCTCGGCTCCAAACTTCCCCCAAACCCTAGGAGCTACGCTTGGGTTTGATCCCATCTCTAGCCTATCACATTCTGCAAAATGCACCAGGGCAGCGTCTTGCTTGTCTTCCTTAAACATCACCCGCTTGCTAGAGCACAGAAACCCAGCCCCTCATCCCACTAGCTGCTCATTAAAAATCCAGTCCAACTCCAACTGAAGTCAATGGGAGTTTTCAACTAATCTCAACAGATAGGGATCAGGCCCTAGATCTGTCGACACAAGAGCCTCCAGCCTGCTCCATTCCATCCATCATTCTCTAGGAATCCAGGACTTTGTTTGCTCGGAGCGCATGCCGTTTGCCCATTGAGAAATGTGGTCTCTCTTTCTTTGCTATGGCCTGATGCTTTTAATCAATTCTTTGTCCTGGGAAAGCGTCAAAGAGAATCCTGGAAACTCTGAGCTACAGCATGTCTCGCTTGCCTTTAATTCAATGGAAGTTTTGATTTGCTTCTTTGCCACTGGTAATCTGCAAAACACATGCTCTGTTCATTTTTTAAAAGTCTCAGGTCAAAGAGTCCAGCACTTTTGCTTAGAGCTAACCAAATAATGATCCAGCGACTTCAATGGTAAAGGGCTTAGCAGGTCAACTGCTTTCCTGCCTCAAGGAGGATCTGAACCAAACGCTTGGTTAAGCAAAGTAGCCAGTCTGGTGGCGGTGTCAGATTTAATTGTAATTTTACCAGGGGATCCACTTGCTGTGTTTTGATATTGGCCCCATGCCGTTTCTGCAGGGTATTCTCTCCCACCCTTCCCCTTGCACTGCGGATGCACCATTTAAAGCAGGGGGAAGACCACGTGTACAAGGAAACACTGGCCTGGCTCTTAGCTTTAATGGCAGTGCACGGAATGGGTTCCGCACAAGGCCCTGAACCTGCAATGAGCTCCATGGGACTTGAAAGCAGTCTTACTCCCATTTTACGGATGGTGAGATTGAGGGACAAAGAGCTTGGGGTCAAAATGTTCAGTTCTGCCATTTTTGGGGTGCCTGACTTGAGTGCCCAAAACCTGAGGAACCACTTTTGGCCTTCCAGCTGGTGACTTGCCCAAGGACACCCAAGTGAGATTGGTGGCACAGCTGCAAGTCCTTGTCTCCAGCCCTTCACCACAAGACCATCCTTCCCCTCTGTATTCCCCGCCCTGCCTCTCCACTACATTCAACGTATCTTCCCAAAGCCGCGCTCCATGCTTCTCTGACCGAGCCCCCTCTCCCAAAGCAGAGACTCTTGCAGCCAGCGACAAGAAGCAAATGCATTTCAGGCGATTCTGGAGCAAACACCAAAGATTTGAAAGGCAAAAGAAGCTTAGCTACGTGTGAGACATGCCGGGGGAATAAAACCACCCCCAGGCACCACACAAACCGCAACTGGGGAGACAGGACACCAAGGATGATGCAGATGAGACAGTCTTAGAATCAGAACTACTGACCGACAAGCGTCCTGTGGTTTCTGTGCTTTAAATACGGGGATGTATTGCTCAGCGCAGAGGCTGGCTCTGCTGCTGGAGCGATGCAGTCATCAGCAAAGGAAGGTCAAAAATAGCTGCGGCGCATGATGAGCTGACCTACGTGCACTAGCCTTTCACTCCAGAGGCCTGGGTTCAAGCCCTGGTTAAGGCCAGGAGGGAAGTGGGTTTGATGGGCTCATTCCATGCCCTTGTAAAAGGAGATTAGCCTCAGAGAAAGATGCACAGAGCAGCAAGGCTGGCAGTGTTTGCTTAGGGCAGGCCCAGACTGGCCCAGTAGGAGGAGGTGCTTGAGTTCCAGACTGAGGTATGCAGAATTCAGGTGCAGGAGCGGAGCCCTTTGAAGGCTGGAGGCTGCTGGGCAGGATTTCAGAGCTGTGTGAGGGCCAAGAGAATAGGGAAGCTGGCAGCCCGCATCAGGCTAGAAGCTTGTGCTGTGTGGCTTGGTCGACACTGGAAAGTTACATCGGCATAGCTGTGTCTCCCCTGAGGGAGATAGTAAATACTCACGCCTGGTGTAGACGGTGCTAGGATGATAGACGAATTCTTCCACTGACCTAGCTACTGCCTCTGCGGGAGGTGGGTTACCTACAGCGAGGGGAGAAACCCTCTCGTCTCTGTCATAAGTGTCTACACTGAAGCGCTACAGCGGTGTCGCTGTAGAGTTTCAAGTATAGACGCTCATTTCAACGATGGGAGGGGTTCTCCCTTTGCTGTAGGTAACCCACCTCCCCGAGAGCCAGTAGCTAGGTTGACAGAATAATTCTTCTTTGACCTAATGCTCTCTACATTGGGGGCTAGTTCGGCTTAGCTCCATCTATCGGGTGTGTGGATTTTCCACACCCCTGGCTGGGTTGACTTAACTTTGGCGTGCAGACCTGACCATAGCCCGTGCGTCTTTTGGAATGAGCGTGAGAGTCTTTCGCTCCCAGGAGCATGGAGTTCACCCAACATTTAAACAAGAGAAAACAGCTGTGCCTAGCGAAAGGGAGAGGTGAGAGCGAGTGGGTGTGTTCCAGGGATGGAACCAGCCCAAGAGCAATGCACTGGAATTTATATAAAAGCTGCAGCGTTTAATTATCAACTTGCTGTACTGGCAGGGTGGAGAGATGTGCCGTGAATGGCCGGATCTCCATTTCCCTCTTCCTTCTCAGTGACCCTGCTGGACTTTGCTTGCTGGTGATTCAGCCGTGGGCTGGGGCTGGCGAAGGGGCAGCAGTTCTGGCTGAGTCCTTCCGAGAACCAGCGCACGCAACTGGGAAGGGACAGCGGAGACTGGCTTGTGAGAAGGAGGTGCCACAGATAACAAGGGAGAGACAGCAACACTGCAGAGCGAGTGGCAAGAGGAAGCGGCGCAGTTGCCACAGCTCTCTGGGCAGGCAGAGGAAAGTTGTAGTACGGTGTGGGGCTCGCAGTGGCCCAGGGGCCAATGGAGCATGAATTTACATTGCCTCCGCTGATTGCTGCACACAGGGGTGGCTGGACACTGCTCTCCTAGCAGGAGGAAGGACACTACCTCTCCACCATCTACCAACGGTGGACCATCTACCAAAGCTCCACGGGCTTGTTAAACTGCTGCATAATGTTCTTCTCAGGTTCCTAGAGACGTGAAGTACAAGATTTGCTTGCTTCACTCTCTGGCCTCTGGCACTCAGACATCGCCCCTTAGAGACGCAGATGAGATGCATAGATTCAGTAGATAAATACCTGATCCCTTAATGCAGCTCCACAAACTTTGCAAGGGCCGAGAATTCCCAGCTCCAGCAGTAGCTGGCCGAGCTGCCAACTCAGAGAACTAACCCCAGGGTGGCTTCAAGAATAAAGCCCCGGTCGTTGCAGCATCTAACAGTGAGATTGGGATGGACACACACCCTCTCCAGAGGCCAGTGAGCGTGGGATGAACACGCTTCCCATTCCCCTACTGGCCAGTTTAGGGGCTGCCCCACCAGAGCCCCATTCACCAAGGGACACAAGTACACCGGATGAGGAAAACACATATAAGGGCCAAGTCTTCAATGGGCCTCCTTCATGGGATCATAGATCGCTGCCTAATAGAGCCGTCTGGAGCGTGCCTGTTAGGCTGCCATGCAGGTGCCAGGACCAAGGATGCCCTTGCGATTAAGAGTCAGGACTCCTGGGTTCTATTCCCAGCTCTGCCACAGGTTTCCTGTGCAATTTTGGTCAAGTCACTTAACCTCGCTATGCCTCTGTTTCTCTGAGATCCTCAGACAGAGGCCGCTGGAGACATGCGAAGAGCCACTGATGGGGCTGAACAAATGTGTGGGCCCTGTGTCCATGCCAGCAAGGGGCAGCCTGAGTCACTTACCTGGTTTGCAGACAAAATGGGGGGGTGAGTAACACACAAGCTACCACCAAATTTTGCAGGTGCAAAAAATCAGCCTGCTGGGAAATTTGACCCTGGAGCAACAATGAAAGAATATGCAAAAGCTACATGTAAAAGCACTGCCCCCCTCCTCATCCCAGCCGCCTGCACATGGCCCCATACTGGTAACTGCCCTCCATGTGAGCCAACCTGTGGCATTCACAGCCCTGGCTGAATCCCACCCAGCAATGAAGGGCTCCCTGCTCCGTGTGATTAAGGGACTCGACTGCATGAGTTCCCTGACCCGCTGGCTGGTTCCGCTGCAGCTCACCACACTGTCTGGCCTAACTGGTTAAATGTACAGGGAGGTGGGCGGAAAACAGAGTCCAAAAAACTAAAATCAACCCTGGGAGGTTGGACTGTGGGAATGGAAAGTTTTCCAAACCGCAGCCTTGGGAGGCCTGGAGCATCGGCGGAGGGACACAAGAAAAGGAAAAGCAAAAAGGAGATTTAAAGCTCTGCTGCAACGGGCCAGATGCGTCGCCAGGGACATGCACCGCACAACAAGGCTTGGGGGTTGCTAACTTCTCCCCCAGCCTGTCGCCGTCTGTCACGTCCCACTGAAAAGGGCCTGGGGTTCCCCCCACCTCCATTCATTTCATGGCAGCTGCACTGGAGTTCTTTCCAAAGCACCTCAGGATAAGAAGTGTGTTGTGAACTCCCGGGGTTGGGGAGAACCCCTGCCCTCTGCAGAGAGAGGGGGAGCACTGTCACTTGGAAAGAAACCCGTAGCCCTTCCCCGTCCCAAGCATTGTACAGCCCATAGAGGGAAGTCCTATTATCCCCATATTACAGATGGGAAGACCGAGACAGAAAGGTGCAGTGACTAACCCAAGCCCATGGAGCAAGTCAGTGGCAGAGTCAGAATTAGAAACCCCCATCTCCTGATTCCCAGTCCAGAGCTCAGCCATGCCTGGTGCTGACCCCCTCCGAGCCCGTGGAGCTCTCAGCCATCAATAGCCACGTCCGGGCCAAAACACCCACTTGGCCCTGGCAGAAACACCAGCTTGCAGTCTCCCCACCAGCTTCTGCTGGCTTGTCACCCTCCTGAATTTGGCTGGACAGTGCCAACGGCAAGAGGCCAGAACCAAGTCCACAGGGCAGGAGAGGCATTCCCCGCTCCTCCCTGCTTGGTTCAGGTGAGATGTTTCCCTCCTCCCATCCGGGGAATGATTCCTGGTGGGAGTGGATATTTTTACCTGAACTTGAAGGAAAAGCATACGTCCTCCCTCCCCCACCCCAAACATAACAATACAATAATGTTATAAATATTAGACAATGAGGATGATGAAATGGGCTGGAACAAATGCCTTCAAGTGCACACTCTGACACAGACCCCCTATGTGACCCTGGGTGTGTCACTTAGGGTACATCTATGGTTGAGCCGGGAGGTGTGGTTTCCAGCTCATACAGTTGTACCCTGCTAGTGCCTAAAAATAACAGTGTGTCAGCAGCTACTCGGGCCAATTGCCCCGAGTACGATCCCGCCTGACCCCCTGGCTCAGGCAGCTAGCCTTCGCCGCCATGGACCCACTGCTATTTTTAGGCGCTAGCTCGAGCGAAGGATAACTACGCAAGCTGGGAATCACACCGCCCAGCTCAAGTGAAGAGGAACCCCGTGTGCCTCTCTCCGTGCCTCAGTTTCCCATCTGTAAAATGGAGCTAACAGCCTGCCCTGCCTCACAGGGGCACTGTGAGGAGAAATACATGGATGACTGTGAGGCACTTACATACTGCAGTCCTGGAGGCCAGATAAATGTCATAAATAGAGTGGGCATTTTGACACTGCCTTCATTAGCAGCATGCTAAAGCCTTTGGTAGTTAAAATCTGAGTTTCTTATCTTGCCCTCTCTGTGCAGCTTGACTGAAAAATTTGGAGTTAGTTTCCACCGGTTTTTTTTTTTTTTTTGGTCCCCTTTTCAAAATAGCAATCATCGATCTCCCCCCGGGGAGTTGACATTAATATGGCAATGTTTATTTAACAACAGCTTCCATTGATCTGTAACCTGAGCTCTGAAGTCAATAAAGGGCTTTGCCTGAGTCTCTCGAATGTAGGATCAGGCCCCAGAGTGCCCCATCGAGCCACAATGTCTGTGTGCGCCGATGTTATCATCTGATGTCAGTACTGCTCTGGGAACATTAGCTTTAATTACCTGACGCTTTATGGTCCACATAAAACAATGGGTCGGATGGATCACTGGTGCAACGCTATTGACAGTGGAGTCAGGGATCCATTTGGCGTGCGTAGGGTTCATAAAACCTCTGCCTGTTTTTGTGGCTTGGTTTTGTTTTACTCAATGTTAAAATCCTATAACGAAGGGCTGTGCCAGTTTAATAACAAAACCAAAATTTCTGGACGCTTATACACTCTGATATCCGACCAGATGTTAATGATGTTAAATCTGGGCACATTTAATAATGTGTAGAATCATAGAATCATAAAAATGTAGGGTTGGAAGGGTCAGTTAGCCCAGCTTTTATAGGTTCATTTGAGAACCTGGACGTACTTTACACCCATTCAATAATTAAGCTGTACACCCTCCCTGTCAGATCAATCAAGACCGTTACCCCAGTTTTACAAATAGGGAAACTGAGGCACAGGGACATTCCTTTCCAAATGTCCTTTGGTCTGAGAGATGTCACTCATTTTATTCCAAAAGTTACCTGTGCTCTGTGCAAACTTGGTGCCCCTCCACTGTTATGGTTGAACATTATTTCCATCAGAATTGCAGAATCATGGAGCTGAGATTATAGAGATCATTATGTACCCTAAGGGAAATGCCTCTCACAGCATCTCAAGTTTCTTGTATGAATAAAATGTTTGTGCCTGTCATTCTAGGCCTCTGTCCCACATTTTGTCCCATGGCTGCTTATTATATTCAAAAGCTGTGTTTGCATGCTCTTCAGCCGTGTCACCAGGATGAAAACACCCCAGACTCTCCATTGACATGCAAAAGGGTGCACACCTGATGCCACCTGTTGCCGTCTGCAGGGCTGCACCAGAGATTCATGTCAAGTATCAGAGGGGTAGCCATGTTAGTCTGGATCTGTAAAAAGCGACAAATAGTCCTGTGGCACCGTGTAGACTAACAGACGTATTGGAGCATAAGCTTTTGTGGGTGAATACCCACTTCGTCAGACGCATGCGTATGTGTCTGATGAAGTGGGTATTCACCCAAGAAAGCTTATGCTCCAATGTGTCTGTTAGTCTATAAGGTGCCACAGGACTCTGTCGCTTTTTACAGAGATTCATGGAATCCCAGGAGTGAACCAGATCTGGGAACTTCACTACCCAATCCCTGGGACGACACCATCAACCGTGGTCACTCTGGCAGGTGCCACAGTCCTCCGTAGACTATGTATATTTGATGAGGAGGAGGAGTTTGAGAGGTATACACAGAGAGGCTAAGAGACTTGCCCTTGGTCACATAGTCCATCAGTAGCATAACCTGGAAGGGAGCCCAGGAGCCCTGACTCTCAGCCCTCTGATCTAAGTAGAAGACAAGGCCACCACTCCTTTACAACCCTGGCAGTTCCCTGTTCACTATGAAAACAGAACCAGGGTGAAATAAATCCCCGATCATTACAATGTGACGGTCCCTAGGGCACCTTGTAGCTCTCCTAACATGGGCCCTGTCAGCTCCAGTGGAGAGGTTTAGCTACATCAGCAAACTGCTCTTCAAACTCAGCTCCGTAACCCCCCTGGAAAGCATTTTCCAGACGCGGGGCCCGATGCGCCAGCGCGTGACAGCCCTTTGATGCTGTGCCGTGTTGCTGGCCAGCGGGGAATTCCCTCTGAGCTGGTCATGGAGACCTGGCATGGCATCTCTCCAATGCCATTCCCAGACAGCCTCCTGAATAGGGCACACAACCGCGGGCCTGGCTAGAGCAGCTCTGCACTCTGGCTAGTCACGGTTGCTGGAATGGCCCGTTGGGGCCATGGGCTATACATTAGGCCAGCCCTGAGGCTGTTCCAACTAGGAACTGACCCTAGGAGCGTGAAGCCACAAAGATGGCGTACAGCACATCTCAGCCAGGATGGGGAACCAGGCACCCAGGAGGGGATGAAGTGAGTGGGTCAGGCTCCCATTCAAGATCCCTCAGCCTGACGCACACCCGCCTCCATCTCGCTTTGCAAATTGCCGCACGGGACACCAGCCCTGCACCCGAGCGTGAAACCACGATGAGTCCCTGCCCATGTGGAGTGGGCTACAGAAGGAGCTTGAGTCAGAGACACCGTCGGCTTCTCCGCAGCCCCTCCCCTCCCACCCCCATCAGCCCTTTGTGGTTCCCCCAGCTTGTCCGTCACAATCGTCCATTGTGCTGGAGTGAGCTCTTCCCCCCACCCCGCACCCCCGGGTTCCGTTGGAAGGGAGGAGCTTTAAAGATGGGCTTTATGCAGAGAAGGAATGGGGGTTCTTCGGGGGAGTGAATGCCAGCCCTCGCTCTGACGGCTGACACCCTGATGTAACACTTTCCAGATGTGGCCGCAGGAAGACAGAAGCAGAGCTGTTCCCTGCTGAGGAAGCTGGAAACGGTTTGAGATAATGTGGAATTCCTGAATGTGGGCCAGGGCCTGCCTGGGCTGGAGAGAGACACAGAGAAAGAGAACGCCTGAGTCGATCCAACACAACTCCTCTCTCTTTTGTGTGTGTGGGTTTTATTTCGGGAACTCTGCATGAAAAAGCCCCCAATTTTTAGGCTGTTTAGGGTGCCAGCCGGCAAATGGAACATTTTCTCCACACCCTTACATGTGATAAAGAGCCACTATGGAGAGGCAGAGAACAGAGTCTTTTTCTGTATGCTGAAAAATATGCTCCCAGCAGCGCAGAGTTTCTCAGCTCAGAGATTTTCTTTTTTCCTGTCCAAGAGGAGACCTCGGCCTCTCGCCAGGCGTTCTGTACAGCACCAGGCACGCTGTCGGAGTGCAACAAGGAAGGATGGGTGGTTGAGAAGAGAGGGCAATGTCTGGGCTATTGTTCAGCCCAGGAGCCTGGGCAGGACCCGCCACTTCACTTCTTTATGCCTCAGTTTCCCCTTCTATAGAATGGGAATAATGACACTGCCCCTCTTCCCCCAAGCGGTACTGAAGCTGCACTTGTCAATGGTTGTAAAGCATGGCTCTCAGGGGCAAAGGTACGGGAGAAAGCTAAAAGCAGAGGGGCACAACCTCTCTTCCTCCTGGCTGAGCAGTGTCCCATACAGCTTCCCCTCCACCTGGAGTGTAGGGAGAACTCCCCCATCTGTTTCAATCTCCTTTAACCCTTGGCTGCTGGCTGTGGCAGTGGAAATGCAGTCAGCTCCCCCCCGCTAGCGTGTTTGGAAATGCTACAACTGCCCGGGGGGACTGTAAAACTCCCGGCACAATCCTTTTGGAGACACAGAACCGGGGAAATGTACAATGGGAGCTTCCCCCCACATTCTCCACCTACCAGACTTTGGCGGGGGCGGGGGGTGAGGAGCTTGTGACCTCTGCCTTGCAGCAGGGTGCTGGGGTAGGGGCTTCTGCCCAGCAGGAAGGGGGATCTTGGGGTTTCAGCCCCACAGGGCCTGCCTGTCAGGGCTCGGGGCTTCGGCAGGAGTGGGGATAAAGACCCACAGCCCCGCAGGTGTGCCTAGGCTCTCGAACTCCTAAAGATTGTCGTGTGGCTCGGAGGGTGTGGAAGTTTGGCCACCCTTACCCTAGCTTCATTTAAACGCTGCTCTGACGAACAAACCCTTCCGTGTTCCCAACCGTACTGTACTAAACAGATATGGGCGACCCTCCGTTTGTGAGCAGTACAGTACTACAGTAACAAGCCAGCACGTGCCTTCCTGTGCTCACAAACAACACTACAACAGTAACAAATCCATCCATACGTCCCATCATGAAAACCCATCGTTAACAAACCGGGGAAGGTAGCCCACCATTCACAAGCAACAAACCACGGTGTGCAGCAAACCGTGCCATCACAAACCAGTTTGCACAGCTCTTCACTCATGAACATTCCTACATTGGCAAAAAGCCAGCATACGCAAGCCAGCGCTCATAAGAAAACCCTGCTGTCGATAACCAATGTGCCATCTTCAGGCAACCCTACAATAACAAACCTGCGTGTGCTGCTCCGCACGGCAGAGCAGGGGTGTGCCACGGAGGGAGATCATGTTTCATTTAGGAAACATAGTGCCATTTCAAAGTTCCAGTGAGTTACATTTGTGATGAGGAAGACTGAAGGACACCCAGGAGTGTCCCCTTTTAACAGCTTTTTGGAACAACTCCAAGGCTACTTATAAAAGCATTTCACAACACAGCATACATTCATCTACGTTTAAAATAAAAAGAGCAGCCATTTGGTTTATTTTTGCCAGAGATGAAGGGGTTAACGCCACACAGGTCTCGAGGGAGAGTCAATTCCACCCAGCTCTGATCACACCAGCTTCAAGCAGGGAATCTTTAAAACAATCTGACACAATTAGGAAACGTCCGTTCAGTCACTCTTGCTGTCTTTGATTATTTGCCTGCGATAGGGATCATGCAACATAAAATGACTTCCTTTGCTGCCTGTGTATTTTCCCCTGTTTGCACAGCCGTTCCTGATGGCCGTCCAGTTAAGCTGGTGATAATGAACTCGCCTGGGATAGCAGAGGGATAAAACAGATATTTGCAGTGAGTGAAAAGGGCACTCCAGGCCAGAGATGAGAAATCTGCATCCAAACCCTTCATGCTCCTGAAATTCGGGGGCTCTAATACAATGGAACCGAGATCAGCACACCCCTAGGTTTTGCAAAACTAAACCCCACACGCAAGAGTCTTTGTCTGCTCAAAGCACACAATGTGACACGCATGGGTGTGCTCTTGTCTCAGAAGGAGCTAATGGTATGGCCCAGGAGTCTGGAATCTCCTTAAATTCAAAGTACTGAGACTTGATAAGGTACATAACCAGATCTCCTCCAAATGGCTATCCACACACAGCACTCAAAGTCCTGTCCCAGTATACATGAGGCTCGGTGTAAAATATGGGATAGATTTTCTATTTTGTGTTTGTTCCAAAGTCTTGGTCTGGGCACTGGAAGCAACGCCCCCCAAGAAATTACACCTGATGTTTCCTCGGGTGTCCCATTACTAAGGCCTTTCTCTCCAATCTTTGCCATTGCCACTCATCTAGTTTTCACCATGTGTTTGGCTGCTTTCTCTAACCTATCTGAACCTCATGGGGCTGCAGTATGGGCTAGAAAGCTGAGCTTTCCTTGAAGATTTCTGGTATTTCCAGCTTCTTGCCAGGGCAGATATCTGACAAAAACAGCATTTCCTGTGGTATTTCAACATTTCCATTCCTGGCCAGAACCAGGGGCCCGATGAAATGACTCCCGCTGACTTCCATGGACTTTGGATCAGGCCGAGGAGAAGAACAGAATGAGGATAATCAAAGGGATTCAGATTCTTTTGAGCATCACAAAAAGTTTGGCTGGACTTTGAAGCAAAAGCCTGAGTCAGTTTTCCCCCCAACCTGAATGGTTCACTTAGCCCACAGAGCAATTCACACGGCAATGCACAGACATACACACAAAGGGAATGAGGGGAAAGGGATACTAATGAAACTACAGTAAGGGTATGTCTTCACTACCCGCCGATCCGGCGGGTAGCAATCGGTCTATCGGGGATCGACTTACCGCGTCTAGTGAAGACGCGGTAAAATCGATCCCTGATCGCTCTGCCGTCGACTCCGGAAATCCACCTCGGCAAGAGGCGGCAGCGGAGTCGGCGGCAGCGGTCGACTTTCCCCCGTCCTCACCGCCAGGTAAGTCGACCTAAAATACGCAACTTCAGCTACGGTATTCACGTAGCTGAAGTTGCGTATCTTAGGTCGGACCCCCGCTGCAGTGTAGACCCAGCCTAAAATGCATTGGAGATAGAGAGGAGACCAGGACCCCCTCCCCAAGACAATGCTAAATTCCTGGGTAGAGAAGGTACTGTAGTAGACTTTTTGCAGTGGGGATTACATTGAGGACCCTGCAAAAATCCACAATTTAGATGGGAAATTTTAAATATCTTTGTGGCCCACGTTGCATATGATATTTAACTGTACAGTAGAACCTCAGAGTTACAAACACCAGAGTCACAAACTGACCGCTCAACCCCACACCTCATTTGGAACCGGATGTACACAATCAGGCAGCAGCAGAGACACACACACACACACACAAAAGCAAATACCGTACAGTGCTGTGTTAAACATAAACTACTAACAAAAAATAAAGGGAAAGCAGCATTTTTCTTCTGCATAGTAAAGTTTCAAAGCTGTATTAAGTCCATGTTCAGTTGTAAACTTTCAAAAGAACAACCGTCATGTTTTGTTCAGAGTTACGAACAACCTCCATTCCCAGGATGTGGGTAACTCTGAGGTTCTACTGTATCGTTGTTCCCTAGGAAGGCTAATGACTAATCCCATTTATAATCTGACTGATGTATTGATACATCAAGTAACTGATGTATCTGAACTGATGTTCAGGCATCAGTTACTTAGGTGACTTATGGCACTAAGCTTCTTTAATAAAAAGACAAGCAGGGTCATGTGGTCCCTCAGACAGCACGAATGTGTCAATTCACGAACAGCGTAGAATGGAGAGTCCCTGCTTGCAGTGTTGTAACGATTTCCTCCAGAGTAGGAGTCTCCTTGCGTTTTTTGTTGGTTTGGTTGTTTGTTTTTACAGAGTAAGATCCGATCCAGTGGTGAAAGCACAGGACGAGATCAAGCTTCTAGTCCTGGCTCTGCCTTTCATGCGCTGCGTGACCTGGGCAAGTCACTTCCCCACTCTATGCCTCAGTTTCCCCATCTGTCAAATGAGGCAGAACAGTCCCCACGCCTTGCGTTGGGAAGCTGAGTTCATTCCTGTTTGCAAAGCGCTCTGAGGTCCTCAGATGGGAGGGGCAGAGTATTGCCATTTAGAATGCAAAAATCTTGTCATTTTATTGCAAGCTGGTCAGGTAGAAGGAACTTCCCCGAGAGAGGGGAACATTCCACGGGGAGGAAAACCCACCCCTTGGACAGCCATTCCCCCCCAGCTTTCCGAGAGCAAATAAGAGTGTCCCGTGATGCTGAGTGGCAGGTGAGGGGAAAGTAGGGATGTTAATACAGCAGAAGAGAATCGTTCTATTTCAGGATCAGACGTCTCCTGCATACTCGCCACCCTCCCTCCCTCTGTTAGAGAATTGCTACACCCCAACGCTCAGACCAGTTTCCACATACCCACAGCAAAGGGCTGGGGCAGCAACTAGGTCCAGTCGAACCGGATTCCTGAAGTGAAAGTACACAAGCCTGTGGGATGCAAGGAGGTCATGCAGTCTAAGTAGCTCTGTTCCACCTCCCTAATTAGTGTTTCACACGCCTGGAGACTAGGCGGCTCGGGAGGCTGGCAAGAGGCTATGGAGCCCTTCACCTCTAAGGAATGAGTTTGGTTTCTTCCTAACTCCCCAGTTAAGGCAGGATATTTCCAATGAAACCGAAGGGCGTCTGGCACCCATTGGAATGCAATGGGAGTTGAGCGCCGAATTCCCTTAAGCGCCTTTGAAAAGTCCACCAAGAACTTACGCCCTGAAGTAAGGCCCGGGCAACTCAACTGAAGCCAGTCCAGTGTCTGAAGCTGTGGCTGGGCAGTTCTGAGTGCTTTCAAGGGCAGAGAACTCCCTATTATTTCCACAAACACCAGCATCAGATTCATCCAGCCTTCCCGGAAGCAGGCAGAGAGACGGGGAAGAGCCTACTTAACATTTCAACACTTCTTATCTCGTGAGCCGAGACCGGCCTTTATTTCCAAGCACATCGCTTACTTGATCGTAACATCCTGCATCCTGTGTCAAGCCAACACAGAATGCCCTCAGTCCCATGTTTCAATAGCAATGATGCAGAAGGGCACTCGCTGTGATACAAATGTAGAGGTACGGGCCACGGCTAAGACGGCACTGGGTGCCGCTCACCCACAGACATAAGCAGGGTCCTGTATTTTCCAAACGGGTTGTCCTCTGTCTCCTTGAGACACAGGTAGGTCACCATAGATGACCGGCTCTACTACTGCCCCGAGGGTCACACAAGGCCCCGGAGATCCCAGTTCCATGGTGGTTCCTGTATACAATCTCATTTCAAGTTTTGCTCTTGTGTTCTTCTGTAAAAGGATAATGAGAGTGGATGGGGGACGGTGGAAAGAAGAGGGTAAAAGGCAAATCGAGTGGAAGAGGCCATCACTAATGATTTTCCCAACAGATCATAACACTCCCCTTTTAACCTCTGTTAGCAAGCCAAAGTCCTTGAATTATACGGCCCAGTGAACCTCCTTCCCTCCCAGCTCTTCCTGTTGGACCTTTCACATTCTCCAAACATTGCTCCTTCCTCTCCCCACACCCCAACCCCCACCCCACGTGCCTGCTGCATTCCGATAAACAAGCTCATCTTCCTTCCCACCCCAGACCCAGACCAGCATGAAAAGACAAGCTGGTCCTGAGGCTTTTCCTTCTCGCAGAGAGAGAGAGAGAGAGAAATGCCAACTGAGGCTTGCAGGCCTGAGCGGCTTCGACTATAGGCTTCCCTGCTTCATCCTGAAAGCAGAACGGATGTTTAAGTGCAGCAAAGCTGATACTAATGGGCATGAAGGTCAGCAGAGAATCAAGGTCATCTCCTCCAGTAGAGCCAGCCACCCTCCTGAGCCCCTGCAGGGAGCATGGAGAAACATCTTCGTTCCCAGAGCACCAGCCGCACCAGAATACCCCTTCCTGACGAGAATCCTGGCAGCACGTTTGAGCACAGCTTCTTCCATGCAGAAGCAAACCTTTTACGCCCATCATCTGAAAACCACAGCTGCGTTTACCTTTAATGTCGCTCCCTGCATCATCGGTCCCCATAGTTATCCCTCCCTTCACTATCTCCATGGTTAAAGCAGAGGAGGTCGGCTCCTGGATATCCAGTCTCTACTCCCTCTCTCATTCATGCCTGGACGCCCGCCCTCTCTAATGGCAGAGTCTGTGGCCTGACATTTGATTGGGATCAATATTGGTGGGGCTGAGGGAGTGTTTGGGATCTGGTACCACTGGAGAAGTCTCCTGCCAAGGTGGACCGGGTGGGGATTGTATGTTTAGTCCATAAGAATGTACATTATGCTGGGGGACCATCTCTTGAAAATCCACAGAGGTTTCAGTATAATGATCAGATATCAACACTGACCCCTCTGGCCAACAAAGGGATGGTACTTATCTGGTCCCCATTACTACAGCATCTGAGCACCTCACACTCTTCAATGTATTTGTCCTCACACACCCCTGTGAGGCAGCACTGTGCTATTATCCCCATTTTACAGATAAAAGAACTGAGGCACAGAGAGATGGAGTGACTAGCCCAAGGTCACCCACGGAGTCTGTGGCAGAGTAGAGGCTTGACCCCAGGTTTCCAGCATCCCAGGTTAGCACCTTACCCACTGGATCATTGCATAAGTAGCCTGCAGTAAGTCATCAGAATTACTCACATGAGTAAATGTTGCCTGTTCAGTCGCTACAGTCATTTAGAAAAAAATCTGGGTGTCATCTTTGCAAACTGTGGCCTTGTCATAACCCTTTCTGTGCCACAGCTCCACTAATGAATGGCACCGCTTGGCATACAGCGAACGGTCCAGCCACAGAACCCTGCAGGCAGGTAAGCGGGCTCTTCTGGGCCGGGATTCGGACCTACTTCCATCTATCCAGACGCTCTGGAGATGACGTCTCTCCTGCCTATTCAGAGGATGTCGACAGAGTTCCCTTTGATTTTAATCAGAATCGCTAGGCACTTGTACACACAATTAGGGGACCCAAATTACAGTATGGAAAAGCTCATTACAAACGAATGATGTGAGAGAGTCATTTACAGCGTCTAATGTCTCTGAGAAATTGGTGCCCGTTAGAACCACTTAGTGCACTGCAATCTCAACCCTCCTCGAGCGCCCGAACTCATCTGTCAAACCTTCCCTTTCGCTCTTACCTTCCTTCTTCCACCCAGGAAACAATGGGTGTCGGGACAAAGCCAGCCGGGGGCTGACAACCTTGACAAAATCATTAACGGCCAGTGGAGTCAAAGTAAAGGAGGTGGTTCCCCTAATGCCCTGGATGCCCAAACCATGGATAGTCTCTGGTTTTGACCTGAGCTCTGTGGCATGGGGGGGGGCGTACGTCCACTCACAGGGAATCCCCATGCTGTACCCAGTCACCCCCAGAGCCTTTAATTATTCTGTAACTAAAGCACACAGCCACTTGACTGGCTTTACTTGAAAGTCAGCTCCTGACGTATTGAAATATTCACAAACAATTCGCGCTGGTTCCTTGGAAGCCTGGGCCCCATTTGTGGGTCTGAGGCAAAACCAGGCTCAGCCGTTTGGACTGAGAGTCCCCTTGAAACCGGGATGTGCAGTCTCCATACAAGAGGGAAACGGGTTGTATCAACCAAGCCAATTGAAACCACTGTGGTTCCCACCACTCTGGGCATCAGCTACTTGACTGCGTGGGACGAAGACTTGTGAAGGCACTGGACTGGGACACAGGGGATCAGATGTCATTTCCTGGCTCTGCCACTGACTCTACTGTGTGACCTTGGGCATGGTCCTTAGTCGTAATCTCCGTAATCTCTCACTGGCACAGAGAGATCCCAGGTCACACAGGAAATCTGTGGCCAAGCCAGGGATTGAACCCAGGTTCCAGTCAGTCCACAGAACCACCCTGCTTCCCAGACAAGTCTTCACATCACAAACCTCTTGCATGGCCCTCGCTGTCCACTTCGCAGTGTCAGCAGAGAGGCCGAGAATTGAAACGAGCTCAGAGAACACGCTCCCCTCTCACCGTGACGGCAGTGGTCTCTTCATGGGCAGGGTGAGCAGGGCACTGCAGGGAAACTAGCACAACGCACATAGTGCCCGTTCTGTGGATAAAAACAGGGCACCCTATCTCATAATGCTGGAAAGGACCCTGAAAGGTCATCGAGTCCAGCCCCCTGCCTTCACTAGCAGGACCAAGTACTGATTTTGCCCCAAATCCCTAAGTGGCCCCCTCAAGGATTGAACTCACAACCCTGGGTTTAGCAGGCCGAACTGGCATTAGAATACACAAAACAAACAGGCCTAAATCCTGACCGGCCACATCAGCCACCGAATCCCCTTCCCAGAGCCACCACCCAGCCTTGACCAAGGCCAGCGCTATCCTGGGGTCTATTTCACTGGCCTTTTTTTCTCTCTCTCCTCTCTTTAAGCAGAGGGTCTGATGCTAAAGCCCACATAGTCTTCCAAGCTCCCGACTGATTAGCTTCAGAAAAAAGGCAAGAAGAAGCCATAATCTCCTTTACACTATCTGCTGCTCCGAGTTCATGCTCAAGTGAGCGAACCCGTCATCTCCCAGACGCAAGAGGAGTAATTCAAATTAATTGCCTCATTTCCTGAGCTGCGTCCATTAGGGTTGCTATATTTAGAGAGTGGGGAGGATGACCAGGAGAGCACAGAGGTTCTTTGGAGTCCACCCTGATGCTAGCTGTGGGTCTGTACATAATATAGAATCCATACAGTATATCTATCA
Source organism: Terrapene triunguis (assembly GCF_002925995.2). Lineage (NCBI taxonomy): Eukaryota > Metazoa > Chordata > Testudines > Emydidae > Terrapene > Terrapene triunguis. The sequence continues at coordinate 11,281,918 of NW_020664589.1, read as the reverse complement.
AGGTAGCATAAACCCATGTGGCCATGCCATGAGCAAGACATTACTCATTTTCTAGCGTTGCTTCTGCCGGGCGAAGTGTTTTTGGTTCAAGAGCAGAGGCGTGCGTGATGACTATGTGTTTATTAGTATTCCTTTGTGGACAGAAGGAAGAGGAGCGAAGGGTGAGCTGGAAGCAGTGGAGGAGGGGCAAGTCTAGGAAAACACAGATGAGTGACACGGCATGAGACTCAGGATAAGGGATCGCTCCTTAGCCATAGAAAGTCATGGGGAAGGTGCACCTGCCTGTGAGTCTGCAGATCTCGGTGCTAATGCCAGCTCTGTCACTCAGCTAATGAGAAAGACGCTTAGGCTGAAGTTTTAAAGAAATGAGGTGCCCAAATCCCACTGAATTTGAGTGCCTGTCTTCCTTAAATGTCCCAGCCTTAAATACTCTGTACCTCAGTTTCCCTTTCTTTAGGTGGGGGATAATGATCCTTGCTATGCAAAGTGCTTTGAGACCGATGGGTGAAATACTGCCTTCGGGTAGGAATATAAAGCAACCCTGATTTCCATTTCCCCACCCCCCACTTGGAAAAGCCAGTGGGGCTCCAGCAGGGCTAATGTCACTTGTGATTTGTGGTGTTAATATTTCAGGGCAGGACTGCAGGGGGGAGAGGTGTGAGACAGGCTGGGAAGAGCCATTTCTTGGAAGTCAACTAGCAGGGTTATAGCGGAAGGCACGGCAATGATGCTTGATGGATCTGCAGGCTTGGCACTGCACAGGAGGGAAAGGAAGGAAGAAAGGGAATAAAAAGAAAGCTGTTGATAGAGAGTGACTGATATTATTAATAACACTTCGCCCTCATACAGCTCCCTTCAAGTGAGGCTCTCCAAGCCCATTACAAACGGTTAACTAATCAACCTTTCCCAACGCCCTGAGAGAAGGGGCATCACGCCCAGCCTACAGATGGGCAAACTGAAGGGCAGAGAGGTTATGTGGCTTGACTACAGCTATTGAGAGTCAGCAGAAGTTGGCACAGAACCCAGGAGTCCTGGCTCCCATGCTCAGTTCTGGCCATTAGGAGACGCTGCCTCCGGGAACCACCCCTTAATGCGCCGCTCCAGTTTCCGACCGAAAACTAGAGCTGAGCTTGGCTTTCCAAAACAGTCTCCTTTTCGCGCTCCAGCACCCTGGGCTGCGAGCAGAGCGAGTGATGCTGTGGTGCACTGACAGCAAACGTGGCATGAATCCAGGGCCGCCCAGAGGCGGGGGCAAGTGGGGCAATTTGCCCCGGGCCCCAAAGGGGCCCCCACGAGAGTTTTTCGGGGCCCCTGGAGCGGGGTCCTTCACTCGCTCCAGGGGCCCCAGAAAACTCTCGCGGGGCCCAGGCCCCCGGAGCTTCTTCCGCTCCAGGTCTTCGGCGGCAATTCGGCGGCAGGGGGTCCTTCCGCTCCGGGACCCGCCGCCGAAGTGCCGGGTCGCCAAAGACCCCAGGCCCCCGGAATCCTCTGGGCGGCCCTGCATGAATCTGGCTCTTGCTCGGGTCGAGCCGGGTTGCGACCACGACAGGATATTTCGGCATTTCCTCCTTTGCCGGGAGGATTTGCGCCTGGAAGTGGATAGCAGAACTCCAGCACACGCTGGCTTCTGCTGGGAGGTCTTGTTCTATTGCTGGCCAAAATGCACATCCTCTCTGAGGCGTCCTCCACTCTTCTCTGTCTCGCTCACTTCCCCGGATCAGCCCTGCCCTGCGGCATTGTGGGAGTCTCCCTGCTTCCCCATCTTGCCCTATGCTTCGCTCCCCAGCTCAGACCTGGGTACAACTCACAGCATCTTCTTCCTCCCCGGCTCCCCAGTGCTCAGCCCCTCTAGAAGAGGTACATGAGTCCTCCAATGTCTTTCTAGCGCACAAGTTCCTTCAGTCATGAAAAGAAGAAATAGGAGGGGAGAGAACAGATCTCTGTTAGAACAAAATGCCATGGTCTGCACATGCAGGAGAGTGTCCCTCGGAGAAGCCTTCTTCTTCAGGGCAGTTCCTAATCCCAAGGGTACTCCCGATGGGTCCGAGGGAGCTTGTGTTACTAGAGCCTCATACAGTCTCAGAAATTCCCCCTACACAGGGTCCAAACCTGCTCTGGTCTTCTCTGCCCCTCAGGAGGATGTACATGACAAACCCACGCCTGCAACGCTTGAGAGTTTACAGGAAGGAATATCTCGGTTATCCTGGCACGAGAGCCCTCGGGGGGGGGGGGGTAGCAGGGAGCGGCCCATGCTCTTGAGAGGCTTAAAGGACAAGAATATCCTCCTGATTATTCACAGTTGTTCCTTACACTCCTCTGAAGCAGATGCCCGCTTTAGTGCTTGTCTTGCACGCACACACACACACACACACACACACACACACACACACAGAGTCCACACCACTTCTGGGGAAGCAAAAAACTCATCCTCATCGTCCTGACAATTGTCAATGCTGGCTGCTCCCCGGCACGCTTCGCACCTGAAATCTGCGGCGACGCGTGTGTAATTGGCAATGGGGCTACCGCCAGCCCTGATAAAGAGTCAACACGCAGCGCGAGTAACATTTTGCCAGGAAAAGGGCAATTTAATTATCCCATCTTGTGCTTCGTGACAACACAGGAACACACTGCTCCGACACGGCGAGCACCAGGCAGACAAATAGCATCATTTAGGGCAATTTTAGCTCTGACACTAACCCTGCTTCTCCTCCTCTCGGCTCCCCAGTGGTGGCAGCTCCTGACGCTTTTCCCCTCCCTCCTCCCTCTCCAGCAACATTGGGGGCCAAATACCGCCTCTGCCAACGGCTCTTCCCGCAAGGGCACAGGGCTGGTGGAGCTGCCCCCAGTGTGGCAGCAGTGTGCCGGGGCAGCTCAGGGAGAGGGGCATGGGCAAGGCCCCAGACCCAGGAGCTGCCATGTGATTCAGAGCAAGCCAGGCAGGTGCAGATTTTCGAGTGGCACAAAGATGGCGTAAAGCAGAACGGAAGCAGCTCTTGGTGACACTTCTCCACCCAGTCCCAGCTGGCAATACAGGGAGATTGGGAAAAAATGTTACGAGAAAGCAAATGGGAACTTTTCTCAGCTTCCAACGAGGTCAGTTCCCACCTGGGGGTCAAAATCCACTTGGGTTATTAATTATGACGACGATGATTTATTTGTATTACTGTAGCGCTCCGGACCCCACTGCGCTAGGGGCTGTACAGACACAGAACAAAAAGACAGTCCCTGCCCCCAGGGGCTTTCAGTCTAACATCCTGCCCTCGAACTAACATTCCCTCACTTATTCACACAAGAGACAGGCCAAAACCGGCACCTTTTACCCGAGCCTTCTCCCCAACCTCAGGGATCCCATGCCTGAACAGCCCCTGGGTTTGTGAATCCTCGGCGCCATCTCTAAGGCCCCACGAGCTCTGATCTGGCGAGTTACATGGGCAGCCCTTAAGTGTCCACAGCAGATCCGCTTTTAACCACCCTGCTAAACCACGGCCAAGTTTCACCTCCAGCTTCAAAAAGAAGCTGCTCCCCCAACCTACCTCCCCACAGGGCACAAACTGAGGCAGCTGACCTGCTCCCGTGGGCTGAAATGTCCAGGCTGCTTGCAGCGGAGAGCTGCCTTTCTCAACGAGAGCCGTTTTCTACCCAGGGAGAGGCAGCAGTAAGAGACGCAGTCAAAGGTCTGGAGAGGGTCTTGCGCCTGGCACCTCTAACTCTGGCTAGCCTGAGGCCTGAGTTCTGGTGAATCTATGTGCCAGCGTGCCAGCATGCCCTGCCTCTCGACCTGCACACGGGATTCAGGGCTGCCTTCTCTCTCTTTCTCACACACACGCAGAATGCCCCTCCCTGAGGAAACGGGAAAGCCGGCCTAATTAGTACACTAATCAAATTCATTTGCTGGTAGAGTGCAGGTATGGGGGAAGGGACCTGAGAGACGAATCCCACCGGCGCTGTATGACAATGCAATGCCAGGCTGCAGGGAGCAGCTGGGCTAAGGGAGTTCCTGGCCACGGTTCCCCTTTTGGGGGTAGCCACGTTAGGTCAGTGACTGGGAGACGGCCTGATTTTCTCAGGCCGCTGGGCACAACTTACTGCAGAGCCTTCGTGGCCAGGTGTGCGAGGGGTCCGTGTGTGCTGGCTGGCTGGCTCTCGCCTGGGGAGGAAGGTGTGGCGATCCCCCCCAGCTCCAAGCCACTAACGTGAAGCAGTGGGGTCGGTCCAAGGCGTATACCTAGCCCTGCATTCTGGGCCCATTCCCCTAGCACATTTCCTCTCTCTCCCACCCACGCACTCAGCACACGGCGTTTGGAGCTCAGCACAAGGTGGGGTGATGGATTTCTCCCCGACTGTAACGTAAGCAAGTTGTCTGAGGAGAAGGCGACAAAGAGTCACATGTCAGAATCTTGGAGCATACCCTCTGCGATTGAGCAGGCCTCAGACAAGTACTGAACCCAGATAGTCTGCGCAGCGTGCGATGCTGTCTGCTGAGCCTTAGAGGATGCAAACGCTCCCAAAGCCAATTGTCTGAAGCCACCCGCTTGAGGTGCACAGCCACAGCTGGAGAGTGGGGGAAGCTGACGACAGCAGAAGCAGGGGTGTATCACATCAGGCCTCTCACCGCACCTGTTCTCACTCAGCCTGGCTCCCGCCAGCCGTCCCAGTCCCTCCTCTCTTGTGGGCACACCAAAGCCCTTCAGACTCAAGCAGAACATAGCAAAAAGCGCAGCAGGTCTTCCCAAGTGGGACAATGTTCCTGAACCCCCTGCAGTCCCCACCCCTTCCTCTCAATGCCCTCCATCGACTCCATAACTGCACGTAACGTCTTCACAAACCACAGCGAGCACTCACTGCTGCGGAATGGCCGGCAGGATGGAGTCACTAGCCCGGGAACTGCTTTGAATGGCCTGCTTTTGTGGGGGGGGGGAGTGTCAAATATTTCTATCTAGGGACTGACCTCCCTGTCGTTTACTGAGCGGAGGTCTTTCCGTTTTTGTCTGCATTAATAATTCCAAAGCCTTGATGTCCCTGGTTCAAACTACCCTCCCCGCACACAAACACACACACAGACACACCCCGCTGCCGGGCACTTGCTGGCTGCCACCCTCCAGCCCAGAGGTGGCTGCCTCCTGGTGGTGTTGCATGTAATCCCAACACTCTGGGGTCCAATGCGCCACAGAAATGCAAACCGCTGGTGTGCTATTATAAACGGACTCAGAGCCAAGCCGGCTACAAGTGCAGAAGCAGAGCCCAGAAGAAGCAGTAAGGTGGGCACCGTACACTCTTCTCTCTACCACCCTGGTCGGAAAGCATGACTCCCACGCCAGGCCCAGGGCAGGGGGGAATGACGCCTCTCTTCAGAATTCAGTGTCAATCCCCACACCGCCCAGACTCAGGCCTTGGCTCGCTCTAACGCTCTTTGGATGGCAGCCAAATGGCCACATACCGATTCAGGCCATTCAGTGTGTTCCAGACAGTTTCAGAGCTACGTTGTTCCAAAAAGCCCGAGCACCGCAAGGACTCCAACAGAGACGAGTTCTACTGTAGAAGTCACTCCTGTTCCTTTAATTGTCCAGCAGGAGGCGCTGTTCTGCAAACCAGCCGACATACTCCCACTGTTCCACTTTACAAGTAGGGCAGCCCCCTGAAAACCTCGCCAGCACTGCAGTGATCCCTCGGCCCCCTGCTCCTTCCCAGTTCCGGTGTAGGACTGACCCCAGCGAGTCCCAGGCCTGGAACTGCCCAGTCCCAGCATCATTTGCCAGCCTTGCAAGCTGAGGGCAGGGCTCAGTCGATGAGGAATATGTGAGTGACATCACAAAGAGAGAGAGAGGGACCAAAGACCTTTGGATCTTGTGGGGCATGACGGGCGAGGCCCCCGCGCCATCTCCGTCCCGAGAGCTGCGGTTAGTTCCAGACAGTCAAGGTTCTTTGCAGATCTCGCTGTTCAGTGTTATTTCAAGACAAGAACACCAGTGATAGTAAATAAGCGTGAGGGGGAAGAAAGGGGCGTTGCAGATAAGAAAGCCGCACTCCTGCTGGAGAAGGGGAGAGAGAGCAGAGACAGATTTTTCTGATGACTTCCCACTCACCACTAACAGCTACTGAGAAAACTTAACATGATCACCCTGCTACCACAAAGCAATAATGAAGGTCCTGCTGGATTTTCATCCCCATACAATTGGGTATCGATGGGCCAATCTGGTCACAGGCTCCTGTCTGTACAAGGAGCCTTATCTGAAACTTCCCACCCCCGAATCTTGGGGAAGTTAGTATCCAGATCCAAACTTAGCTGCTTGGGTCTGTGTGTCCCATGGTCCTATCACCATCAGAAACCTTTGGGACTCACAGCAGAGCCTACGAACCAGAAGGACACGATGTTCAATGGCCTGTTAGGTGAGTTGATGGTTTAGGTTGTGCTGCTAATGGGCAGGTGACAAAACCACCTACACTACACAGAGCCCCGCTACCAGATAGATCAGACAGACTCACTACTGCCCTCTCTCCCCCACAGAGGTGGTTCCCGACAGATCACGCCTGAGGGACCAGCTTCCCTCAGGTCTGTGGGTATGTGGTAGTCTCCAAGGCGCTCTCTCTAGTTCCCTTCATCACATGGAAAGGGCAAACACCCGAGCTGATGAACAGAAATGAAAAGTTGCTGCTTTGTTGGTCCCTGAGCATCAGGGGTAGCAAGTGGCGTTTTCTGTAAGAACGTGCTTTCGTTTCCTAGGAAGGGAGGGTGCTGCTAGCCCCAGGACTTTCACTTTGACACTGGGCATGTCCATCAGAAGCCTCTGTTCAAACTGTATCCTTCGAGTTCAGAGGGCAGAGAAACAGAGCCAGATCCTCCGTTGGTGCAAGGCCGCATAGCTCTGTTAAAGGAGCAGCAATTTGCATCAGCTGAGGATCTGGTCCATGGAGAGAAGGGACCCCGATTTACCAGCCGTGACTAACCCCCGCCCCTCCATCCAAGGTGGGGGCCTGCTCCTTCTGCTCAACAGAGCGCAGTGTGGGCCCTCCCGGACTGCGCTTCGCGTTTCCAACTGGCAAATCAATATAAATCCCCAGAAACGTCTTGAGCGGGCAAGACAGAATGAACATGCTTAAAGGCTCCTGTCCCCGAAGTGACACGCAGCTTCTCGCTTCAGATCAGCAGCAATAACCGACCGGGGGGAGCCGCTTCCGAATACCCAATACGACAGAGGAGGCCCAACAGCAAATGTCTGATACCAAACTCGATGACAAAAAGCATTTCTCTCCTCGGGGAAATCTGTTCACATGCGTTTCCCTGCGACGCATCCAGGCTCCGCCTTGTAAAGTACGGCTGCCACAGCAGAGCCCCAACTTAGACACGTGCTCAAATCGTCCCAAGGGACAGCAGGGTTATTTTTCCTCTGATTTATGTTGTGTGTAAAGTGAGGAATGAGCAACAAAGCATTTAAAGGGTTAAGGTGTTACATGAGGCGCGGGGGCATTTCTGGAGGGGCAGAGGTGTTCCATCTCCTCTCCACCCGGGGAAAAAAGGATTCATCTTAGCTCAGCTCTGCCCCTTTTCTCGCGCAGGTACTCAAGGGAAGGACTCTACCTTTGCTGATGCCGAGAAGCACGCCTTGAGAAAGGTGGCACTCCACACCCAGGTGCACAGGCTGGTTGAGTTTTCCAGAGCTTATGTCAACTTCCTCTGATTGCTGGTCCTCAACATTATCCCTTGAGGACTAACCCTTGCTGAGTGCACCTGGGTTTTGCTCCTGCAGAGTCAATCCACCAGCCTCCAGTGCCATGCAAAGGTTAGGCTGTGCACCCAAACTTTGACCTCAGCCCTGGAATTCACTGTATTCTATCATCATCCCCATCCCCGGTAGGGGGTTTCGATGACTGGGAAGAAGGCAACCGCTGATCTCAGTGACTGGGTCCAGACACGAAGTCATTTTGCCATGAACTTGGAGGGAAGTGGGCGGAGGGTTGAACGACGCATGATTCGAGTGACCTTTGGCTGACCTCAAATCAACAAAAGTCCAGGAAGAACTGACCAAACCCCTGAGCAGGTCGGATATAGAGGAGACGGTTGTATAACACATCCCAGCCAGTGCATGCTACAGCTTCACCTGTTCTCTGCACTGATCTGGAGAGCCCGGCAGTCCATATTCACTGAACTGAGTTGGGCTTTCGCCGGTATCTTAAAGGAGAAAGGAGTTCAGAGAGAAAAAGGTCTGAGCTCTATTCCTGACTGTGCTGCGGGGCGACCTTGGGCCAGGCACTTTACATCTCGGTTCCCGATCTGTAAAAGGGGGGGCAGTTTTCGTTCCTGGCTCTCTTTTGTCTGCCTTGTCGGTTTAGATTGTAAACTCTCTGAGGCCAAGATTGTATCTTACTATATGTTTGTACAGCGCCTAGTGCAACGGAGCCCTGATCTCAGCTGCCTTTTAATCCCTACATGATACAGAGAAACCTACCTGCACAGGAGCTGTAACAGATCTGTAGCATTGGGCTGCAGGGTTGGGCATAGGGAGCATATTCGTTTTTCATCACAGAACATAACAATTGGTCCACCTAGCCTGGTATCTTGTCTCCAACAGTGGCCAATGCCAGATGCTTCCCAGGAAAGAGTATAAACAGGACCAGGACCCAAACCACAACATTCAGATCTGGATTCAAACTTCAAGGTTGCTTGGATCCAGATTTGGGAGGTTGTTTAGGGCCCATTTTCTATATAACCCCATATTAACACACCCAGCTGTACAATATTATACCCTGGGGACATTTCTTCTGGATCCCAGTTAGTGATCAGTGAAAGTGATCTCAGTATCCCGCTGCCCCCACTCCAGAATTATCTAGAGGAGCTTTGCCGGCTCCCATGAGCAGATCTGATCTTTCATGCAGCTCTCCAGTGATCCCTGTATGACACACCGGAAGCAGCCCTCGCTTCCTCTGTCCTCCGCCTTCTGCAACTGTCTGGGAAGATTTTTTTTTTTCCAGGCTTGTTAAGGAGCCAACTCCCCTCCCTGCCCTTCACGGAGGAAACCTAGCAAGAGCAACACAAGGTGTTTGGAATGTGCTGCACACACACATACACACACGCCCCTCCTTGTCCCACCTGTCAGCAAGTTGCACGTACTGTGGTTGCTTCATAATTCTGGCTCTGTTCCCAATTAAACTAAGCACTTCACGTTCTCCAGCCACGGGTGAGCATGACTGCAGCGGCCTTTGAAATCCGCGCTGATGGAGTTTTAAACGCTGGGCCGGGATTTTGAGGATGATGATATTGATGATGGTGGTTGTTGCTGCCGCTGTTTTCCCAGACATTCGTGCTTCCTGATTTCACCCACAAGACGTTCACGGGAGGATGGTTTCTAGGGTCCAGCTCCCACCCCGGCTACAAAACCCAGCCAAAAAAACAAGGAGGGAGCATGTCTCCCTGATCTTAGACGTTAGGCCCTGCCAGCCCCTGAAATCCACCTCAGAACCAGCAGTAGCTGCAAATGTGTTCCTTAATGAAGGGCTCTCTTTAAAAGTGACCTATTGGGGCTACCGTACTGTTCAATGGGGCGTGGGGGCCTCCCTCAAGTCATCCTGCTTCTGCTGCTATGGAGCTCTCCATCCTTATCGTAAAATGCGCCCTGTGCAGTCTGGAATCTCAGAACAGCTGCCCACCCCCGGATCTGATCTTTATCCAGGCTATTGCTTTGCTAATGTGCCCCCGCACTTTAGCTTGCGGGCAGCATGGAGCCTTCATCTGGAAGAGCTTCTAACCACTGGGAATGGGGCGCAGAGTTGGGACGAAGGTGGCTTTATTTTACGTTGATACGCATTGGCACAACCACCGTTATCCCAAGCGTCAGGCTCCAAGAGGCTTTAATTCAGCACCCAGCCCATTGAAACGGACAGCAAATCTGAGACCCTCAGGGTGTACTCAAGGCACTGAGCCACCCCCAAATTGTTCCCATCCCCACGAGCCTGCTTAAAAATCCACAAGGAAAAGGCTGGACAGTCAAACTTGTAGGTGGGGGAGGAGAAGGAACTGACTTTGGGGGCCGTACCTGAAAAGCCCGTTCCCCAGGCACACAGGGGGGTTCTGACCCATTTGATCACTGGGCCAGAGAGAGCGATGGATGTGGCTCTCTAGCGACCCCCTCTGGCTGTTTGAAAAGGCGGCAGGATGGACTCTGCCGTGGGACAGGGCTCTGTGAGGATGTCTGGCCCCGTAGCTGGGAGTGACGCAGGCTAGTGGGGCCCGAGCTGACATGCTAAAAATAGCCGTGTGGATGTTGCGGCTAGAGCTGGCGCTCCGGCTCTCAAGCCCATCTGACCCAAGCTGCAACATCCACACGGTTATATTTAGCGCGCTAGCTTCAGCCCCACCAGCTCACATCTGTCTGCCTGGGCTGGGGGGCTCACTGCCAGCTGCAGTGTAGACATACTCTGGGTGGCTTTTCCCAGGGGTGGGGCAAGGAGACAGGACCCAGAGAGGTGCCGGCTAAGATGAAAGCAGTTCAGGGAAATGACCGTGCTTAAGAAATCAGCCAGGCGTGCAAAGTTATGTTTCAAAGACATTCCTGGTTTCGTGTGGCTTTCTTGAAGGAAGGCCCCGAGGAGAACACGCTCCTCAAGCCAGGGCAGATAACAGCAGCTCCAGAAGAAACACTTCCTGTTCTAACAATGGGAGACAATTAGCACGAGTCATGATGAGGGGATCGTCTTTTATCTGCTCTATCAAAACAAAAAAGCTTAATGGTCAAGTTGGCGGGGGGGGGAGGGGTGTTGTTGAAGTTTTTGTGCCATTTCTTGGCCCAGCGCTGCCCATTGAGTGGTGCAATCCAAAGCACATTGGCTCTCTAGAGAAACTACAATGGAGACACTCAAAAGCTTACGTTAGGGCTGCTGCTCAGGACTCCTGGGTTCTATCCCAGCCCGGCTACTGACTCACTTAACAGCTTTATGCCTTGGTTTTGAACATAGGGTAGAACAATATCTGTCCTTGCCAAGAGGGTCGTGAGAATTGATGAATAGTTTGTCAAGTGCTTTGAGAGCCACAGGTCAAAAGCACCACATGGAAACTGGAAGCCAGAATATCCCAAACAGCTCAGCTCCTACGTAGGCACCGAAACTGAGCGGTGAAAATGTGGCCAAAAGAATTCTGCTGTCCCAGCAACCTCTGACCGGGCCACTCTACTCATCGTGTAGTTTCACGGGAAGGCAAGTTGGCTCCAGCTGACGACATATATGTCCACTGGCTTGACTCACCTGCCTCTCAGCTAGGAAGGCCTGGCGTTCAAACCCTGGCTCTTGAGTTTAGAGGCCTTGCCTTGTCCCTTAGCTGTTAACTGCTCACGGTACAACACTACACAATCTGGCTTTATTGGCAGTCGCTGCTCAGGAGACGTGCAGAGCTGCATGGATGGTGAGCTCCAGGCCAGGACTGAGGGGTATTGCCGGAAGGGGAGTAGCCGAGCAGGGCTGAGGGGCTCACAGGACGGAGTCCTCCTCTCATGGCCATTTAGCCTTGCTAAATTCACGCACACTAAAAACAGAAACGAAATCTCTTCCCAAAGACAGCGCCCTTAAACCGGCACATAACTTAACGCACCCGCCCGACAAACGGCCGAGTGATGGAACTGTCCTCTAGAGCAGAATGCCTCAGAGCCACCATCAATGCACATTCAAGGAACCGCAGTTCTTTCTGCAGGGCCCGCTCCCATTTTGTGCGGGGGAGCCCTCCGCTCCTATTGATTTAATGGGAGTCGAGGGTGCTTTGCGCAGGGGGAGAACCAGGCCTTTACGGTGGAATTGGTCACACCCACTCCAGTCCCCTGTGTGGTCTGGCAGCAGCTGCGGCCAGGTTCCAGTCTGTTCACTGTTCTAGATGCATTAGCACTTCTGCCGGTTGTTTTGTTAAGAAGGGCCGGGGAGGGGGACATGTAGCTACGCCGCAGGCTTCTTCGGGTGCTGTGTTCTTTATGGGAACCGTGCCCATTTTCTACAGCACAGCCAGGGAAAGGACTCCGGACTTGGTTATTTATGAGTGTCTGAGAGTGGGGCGTAATGCTCAGGCCACTTGCAAGGCTCCCTAAACTGGTACCGAAGCCCTCCCTCAGCAGGTGGCTACATCTCTCCAAAGCAGCCTCTATCAATCCCGCCTTATTTGCTCCATTTCTGCCCATCAGGCTGCCCCCTCCCCCCTGCCCCCTCAGCCATCCAAAAGCTGTTGGCCATCAGTGTGTTCCCTGCAGAGATGGCAACCTCACTACAGAATGCAAGTTCTCCTCTGAAAAGCACACTCCCTGCATGGAGCTATTGGCAAGCTATTGGAAACAGAAGCAGACAAGGATGCAAAAATTAAGCACAAATCCTTAAAAAAAGAATCAAAGGCCTTCTGGGCTAGCCGGCATCCTAAGCATCAGATAATCCACATGCACCTCCCACTCTGACCTCAATGCAAGAGTCCAGCAACGCAGGGGATCAGCACCCTCAGCTAGACCTATATCTCAAAGGCTTTATTCTAGCATTGTAGTTCTTCATTCTGCTGACACTCCATAAGAGAAAGACAGACACTCCCACGGGCCCACTCCACTCCCAACCACCCAGTGCCCCACAGCACAGTTCTCAACACAATTCAGCCCACAGACCACCCAGCAGGGATGCACTAGTCCAACCCATGGACTAGAGCTTGGGAACCACGGTGTGCCAGAGATCAAATGCAGACAGGAACAGCAATCCGCTCATTTCGAGTCCTCTTCCCCTCCCATCGCCCCAGGAATCTGAACTCCAGTTGGCTCGCAAGTATCTGCTGTCATGAGTTCCCTACTTCAGGAACTGGCCCCTTTTCTTCATATCGGATGTTGTATTTCACTCCAGACAGGGTCCCAGAATGAATTCCCAACGGCCAGACTGGAGTGAGGAAACAGATTTCCAAGGTCTAACCACTAGGAAATATAATATTGGGGAGCAACCCTGCACTGGCCAGTGGAAAGACTTGGGTCTTTCCCATAACTCACTCCTATGACTCCTTATCACACAGTTCCATGAACAATTACTGTCCCATAAAAGGGAGAATTCCTGATGGCAGGGTAGATGCCAAAGACCAGTAGGAATAACCAGGGTGATGTGATAGTAGCTAGCTCCTTATTCTGAAGGCCTGAGCCTCCTGGCCTTCAGAATAATCCTAACAAGAGGTAGGAGGAATCTGACATGCATAGGGCACTTGATCCGGATGCAGGAATTTCTGAGTTCTAATCAGTAGGGACTGACTCACCAGGGAACCATTCCAAAGCCTATTGAAGTCTTTCCATTAGCATCATTAGGGTGCAGTATCAGGACCTAGGGTGCTTTCAGCAAGTTACATACCATTTTATGTCTGAATGTCCCCATCTATAGATCAGCGATAACACTGTTTCTTTACCTATCTTGCAAGGATCTTCATTTGTTCCCTTCTGCAAAGGATGGTACGTGCTACACGCTATTGTTATCATAGAAATTACAGTCTAACACTGTGGTTTTGATTCTCAACAATATAAATAGTTCGCTCTTCCTAAATATGTAGATTTCCTCCTAACTCTAATCTATACGAGCGGAGCACTGAATCCGAAACTGTCCCTTTAAATCTGTCCATCGGAAGCACAAGAAGAGGCACTCGCCCGGCAAACCCAACTGTGCGTCATTCAACTCTCATTTTGATTGTTAAAAATTCATTAATGAGAGCAGATTGGTATTATATCGCTGCCTTAATTAAAGAGGGCTACGGAACAGCATTTTAAATAGCAATGTCATTTTCTAATTGACACAGCTACATTATAAAGAAAAATACTTAAAGAGAACTTGAAACCGAGCTGTTTTCTCCTGATGGCAGGGCTCATTTTGGCTTAAATTTTTAATCCACTCATGAAATATTTACCGGCCAGAAAAGGGATAATGTTTCTCAAGGTGTACAGTTCCTCTTCTCCTGCCTGAGTCCACGTCGGCAGCCGCATTCCAAGGTTATTGTTGTGTGGAGTGCTGCTTCATGGCTGCCGACTGGAAATTCCTTAGGATCATTTCAAGAACGCGCTTGGGCATCTACATGTGTCTAACACCAGAAACCAGCAGCTGCTTTTTCATCACCCACGAGGCGCACCACCGTCCCGGCCACAGCTGTCGAACCTTCCCACAGCAGCTAAGAAAAGTCCCCCGCTTCTCCACCACGGAAACCGGGTTTCTTCTTCCAGCAACCAAACCCTAACAACAACGCCCCAAGCACCAAAATCCTCCAGACTTGCAGAGACACGTGCTGCATGACAACTTTCTCTGCCGAGGGACCAAAGGGCTAAATGCTGAGTGATGCTGAGCGCTTGCGAATCGCATACAGTGAGGAGTGCGGGATGATGGATGGATCTCCTTTGACTTCACTGCGAGTTGCACTGTTTAGGATTTGGCCCAACGCCTTCTGCATTCCATCTCAGGCCACATCCAGATGCCAAATCTCAGCAGAAGACACCCACATGCTCATACGCACACACCCTGCCCTCCAACTACCAACCCCCTCCCACCCTATCTAACACGTCCACGCACTGCGACCCCTTCAGCCGGCACACACATTCATACCCTCCTATCACGGTATCATTAGCAGACACCTCCTGTTTACCATTTTAAAAATCAGGTCATCTCATCAGCACCCGGGAAGCAAATATGGCATGAAAACTGCAGCCCATGCCATCAGTGAGAGCCTCGGTGCTTGATTCTCCTTGGCCAAAGTGGCGTGAATATAAACGAAGGCACGGGGGGGGGGGGGGGTGGATAGCCACGCCTACTGCATCTGCCTGGGTCACATCCCAGCACCAGAGAAGCCAATGGCAGTTTGGCAACTGAATTCAATCGGACCATGGATTTGACCATGTGAGTTTAGTGCAGCACCGAAGCAAAGGAGCAGTGGGATCCAGTGGATGGCAAAGTCAGGAGAGGGAGGTTCTATTCCTGGCTCTGCCACTGACTTCCTAAGTAACCTTCAGGAAGTCACACCCCCTGGCTGCCTGTCAGGTTACCTCCCTTCTGTAAATGTCACTGGTCCCTCCTTTAGGAAGTGCTTTGACAGGGGGAGCTGCAATGGGAAGTGCTAATTGTTAACATCAACTAAACCCCCGGTGCGCCGGAGGTACCTCATTCAAGGTGATCTGGGAGGGGCAGACTTCCAAGACCTGGGCTTTAGCTGGGGGAGGAGGAGGAAGGTGACATTACACCTGTCTGTGTTTGTTTGTTGAGATCCATGCCCGGCCCTCCCTGCTGTCTCCCTGCTCCTCGTCACACTCTGCCTTTTCACAACTGATCAGGATTTTCAGAAGCAAAAATGTCAGCACACCCCAGGGTAGTTTGGTTTGGGTTTTGTTTTGTTTTTTAAGGCAGAAGATTTGGGGGCTGTGGGGGGGGGGGGGGAAGGAAGGCAAGTCACAGCGAGCAAAGGGCAGCCACATCTGTTTCTTCCACCCGCCTCCATGCGGGTTTCCGAACAGCCTCTTACAAAGCCGTCTCTTCCCCTCCCTTCTCCTTGTGTCTTTGGAACAGCTCCCTGACTCGGACAATAGCCGGGCGAAGGACCAGACCCCTAATTCTGCTGTGTAATGCTGCAGTAAGGCCACAGACGCTGACGCGGATTTACACCGGCATAACTGAGGTCAGGAGGTGTCCTGCAGGGTATGTCTAGCCCTCGATCTGGAGGTGTAATTCTCAGCTCCGAGAGACATACCCGCGCTAGCTCTTGTCGAGCCAGCACGCTAAAAGTAGAGTAGCCGTGGCGGTGTGAGGGGGGCGCTAGCTGACTGAATAGGTGCCTCGCGTATGTACCTGGGATGGCTAGAGCCTCTCCTGCTGCTCGCGCCACCAAGGCTACAGTCTATTTCTAGTGCGCTCGCTAGACCAGAGCTAGCGCGGGTACGTCTCCTCGCGCTGGGAATTACACCCCCAGATCAAAGTGGCCATGGCTTCGTATTCAGCAGTGACTTTCATTGGAATGGTCACAGCTTGATTGGCGCGTAAGCCGCAGGGAATTAATTCTCAATCAACCGTAAGCCGGTTTGGCTTTGTTTAATTTTCCCCAGTGCTGAGAATTAGCTGTGGAGGATGAACAAGTAGGAGGCGTCCTTGCAAGAGGAGCCCGGAAAGGAAAGCCCAGAGGAAAGGCCTTCAGAAACTTGCACCGCAAAACTCACCACCGCCTGCAATTTCTCTCTGCCTTTTCCCATCCCCCAGACCCAGAGCTTATGTCTCTGTTCCCCACGCCATCACAGGCTAATACCTCGCCTGAGCCTGCTCCTTCATTTTACATCCTGTCACGAAAGGTTGAAATTGTCCAACTGGCTGGCAGAGGCACCGGACAGGCTATTTAATCAGAGAGAGCGATTCGGCTGTAATTTCTTCTGATGAAGTATTACAGATGCTACATTTCTAGCCATCTGGCAGCGGGTCTACGTTTCCTGCTTCCCTGCATCTCGCGCTCTCGGGAGGAGAAGAGCGCAAGAGAGATCAAAAATTAATGGGAGGACGGAAGGGGGTGGGGTGGGAGAGAGACGGGGGTGGGGAGGGGACGTAGAGAATCCCACCCACCCACCCCATGCCAAGTAATCCATCCCCTACAGCTGCCTTCTTGGAAGCTTACAGAGCATGGCACTGCAGAAGACATGATGGCAAAGGAAAGCAGTCGGAGCACTTGAATGATTCCCGAGCAATAAGCAGGCACAGAGGATGGCGCAGCAAGCAGCAATTTGATCTCTTAATAGCCAATCTGTCCCCATTTGTTTGTCCCAGCCATGGATACAAAGCAGCAACCGCTGCCACAACAAGCCATGAGTGAGATGCTGACCCACCACGTTTTACCTTGTCCATCCCACCAGGAAAGCAGGCCACTGTTTCAGGAAGCAACAAACCCATCTGGAGTAGTATAGACAGGTGTCTTGCTCTTAGCCCCCAATTCCAATGCATCGCATAGGGCAATGCTCCGTCCCCTGTAGGCAAACTCTGTGTCAATGATTTATTATCGGTAGTGTAGTAGCGGTCATGAGCCCCAATCCTGGACTAGGGCCCTATTGTGCTAGGTGCTGCACAAACCTGGACTAACCGCATTGATAGGAGCGCCAATTAAATTAAACTGGATTTACACCCAAGTAAATTCATCATCGGTATTATTATAGGCGCTCCAGCAGTGCCTAGAAGTCCCAGCTGAGAGTAGGAAGCTGTTGTGCTAGGCGCTGTATGAAAGTATAGTGAGAGAGAGTCCCTGCCTCAAAGGGTTTGCAATCTAACTACAAGTATGATTATCCCCAATTTACAGATGGGGAACAGAGGCACAGATTTTTAAAAGTGACTAGTGATTTGGGGTGCCTGGATTTTGTGGGGCCCAACTTCAGATTCCTTAAACCGGCCTGTGTTTAGAAAGTGCTGAGCCCCCACCCTCTGAAAATGAGGCTTTTTACAGCGCCTCCAGCTGGGCACCCAAAATAATTAGTCATTTTTCAAAGTTCTAGCCGGACAGACTAAGGAACATGGCCAAGGTCACACAGTGAGTCTGTGTCAGAGCCAGGAGCAGACCCTATTTCCCCTGTGTAGTGCCTTAACCCCAAGGCCATGCTTCCTCTTTGAGTCTCTTTCACCAATGTCACCTCTTTCACCAATGTCACTCGAGTAGCTCCACTGAGGTTAGTGATTCATGCAGGCACCAGTGAGCAGAGAATCAGGCCCACTGACTTCACTGGAGTTACTCTGGATTTACACCAGCGTAGCTGGGTCACAGGGAAGGTGGTCTTGTGGAAGCACATCATGCTGTGCACACATAGAACGCTGAAGTTGGGATTAGGAGCTGGTTGTGACTGGAGAGCACGTTCAGGCTCCCAGCTGATGGGTGAGAAGTGTCTCGCTTAACTTCCCAATGGGAACTAGGTGCCTAAATACCTTCAGGATCCCAGCTATGCCCTGCCTTTCTCAGCAAGATCCAGGACTTCTGATGATCATACAGTCCTGGGGATGGCACTGCCCACGGAGGAGACAGAATTGCAGGGATGGTCACACCACACAGCATCGCCACTGGGAAAGCACGGTGCAGCCCCCTGGACTGGTGGCCTAGACTAGAGCCGGTAAGCCAAGAGTTCCAGCATTCGGGGCCCAACACCAAACGGCAGATGCTGTCACTCTTCCCAGCGCTAGTACAAGGCTTCTGTTCTTATGGTAATACGACTAGATGGGGAGAAGCCCGGGCTCAAATGCAAGGCAGCCCATCAGCCCTAATAGCCTAACGAATAACTTACACGCCGATGATCAATTCTACAGCTCACACACCCACCCAGCACCGGAGGTGGAATCAGAAACTCGGAGGTGCTAGGATGCTCCCCGCTCTGCTTTGCACACAAAGGGCAGCTCTCTCTTATTTCCAAGAGCTGGAGCAGAACCCTTGCAGGCTCAGTGCATTAAAAATAACTGAGGGGAAGGGCTCTCACTTCATTACTTTCGACAGAACTGGGTCTTGGTCATGCCAACTGTTTACTTCAGAGAAATCAAAGGAGCTATTTGCCATGGATTCCCTCACATAGCTCAGGTGTGACGTGCCCAAATTCAAGCTCGTCCAGACCTTGGGGGCTTTTTATCCCCCCTTTCCTCCCCCCTTGGCTAGAGCTAAACCCAACTTTGTAAAATGCACCGGTCATTTGTGTCCAGAGCCGCTCCTGTCTATGCCCGACTCAGTCACTGCAGCCCCTGGTCCGCCAGCTGTGACCATACCCCTCTGTTTGTCATGTCACCATCAGAGGTTTTCCTGCATGATCTCAGTGCTAGTGGAAGTGAGGGATGGGTAGCTCAAGCTTGGAGTGTGTATAAATCTGGCAAGCCTCATGAATGTAAGCACATAGGAATCGCCGTAGCAAATCAGATCAATAGTCTACTTAGATTGTTATTCTGTCTCTGACAGTAGCCAGTGCCAGATGCTTCAGAGGAAGGTGCAGAATTCACAAATATGGAGTAATCTACCCATAAGGGAAGTTTCTTCCTGATCCCAACCAGTCAGAGGTTGGCTTATGCCCTGAAGCATGAGGGCTTATACATATATATATACTAATGGAATAGTTGTATACTAATGTATAACTATTACTAAGAGAGTTATGCTAATTTAATAAATTACATTACTCAGATTATTCTATCTATTGTAATTTTACGTTGTTGTTGTTGTTTGTGTTCCATGAGCTCAGAGGCAGGCACTTTTACATACACATAGTGGTAACTGACAGTCCCTGCCGTAAAGAGCCTAATCCCTTTTCAGTTCCTGCTAAGCTCTTGGCCTCAACATTATCTTGTGGTGGCAAGTTCCAATGGTCATTTATGCACTGTGTAAATAAGTATTTCCTTTTACCGACTGTGCAAGCTTCCCGGCCCCCCCCCCGCCCCCTAGCTCTGTTAAGGCCCCTAGTTCATAAGCCTCAGCACCCCTTGCTAGTCCACCAGGCACGCATGCCACTCTGCTGATGAACCTCACTTGTGAAATGCAACATCCCTGCTAGGCCAGTTTTTCACCCCCCACCACCAATGCAATTCATTCATGACCCGCAGCACCCCCTGGAGTTCCAGCCCTGTACCCCTGCACCTGACTCCTGCCCTGCAACACTCCCTTTGCTAGTCCAGTCTTGCCTCTGCCCATACCACAAGCAGATCTGCCAATGTACGTCCGAGGCAGCATTCCCTGCGACAGGACGGCTGTAACGTTCAGAAAGGCTCAGCCCCTGCGGCTGGGGTCAGATTTTTCTCAACAGCATGTTGGGTGCTGAGCAGAGTTATGCGGCATGGCACGCCAGCCTTGCCCATGTTAAGGACAGTGAACGCTGCACAGAGCCGTACAGTCAGTCCAGTGGTTCTGACCCCAGGTGACTTTAATCAGCACCAGATACATAAAATGAAAAGATGAGGCAAGCCTCCCTCTCTCCCCAGAGACGCCGCTTTGGGTTTCTCTCTCACACACACACGCAGTTCAGTGCAGGACTTTCAATGGAACACGTAACTTGTCACACTCAGTTCCTAGCTAGACTTGGATGCCTTGGGCTGAACATGACCAGCTAACATAGTGTCAAACTCTGCCTGGACTAGTGGCTAAAAACCAGTTCGTTCAAAGGCGTGAGTGAACATTTTCCTAGCCTAGACAGGGCCCACGGCATGACCGTCACTTTGGCCCTATTTAGTAATATTAAAAAATAAAGCCCGAGGGTGGTTCTTCCTTTGTTACGAAGTCATTACCAGCCAACCCAGGCAATGTCACTGCCTCCTAGACCCACCGATCTCAGCGCTCAGCCCCATGGGATACATCGGTCAGAGATTTTGCTTTGTTTTGTTGCCTTTGCACTGGAGTTTGGCTTATTCTTTCGGGGAAGGAACAAAGCCCAACTGGGCATATGCAGCAGCCAATTAATCTTGATCAACGCCATCCGCCAGAGTGAGTCATCCACCCGAAGTCAATTTACATTTTTATTAAATCACACAGGAAAATTAGAAGCATTATTACTTCCCTCTGATTCAATACTCCCTCCCCATCCAGGTGTGGGAAACCAGCTGGGCTTTCTGGCGTAACCATTCCTTCCCAGTGCGCCTGATCCAAAGGATCCCTTGACTTTGCATAAGAAAGGAAGGAAGGAAACTATGGCAGAAATCAGATACCTGCCGAGAAAGCAGCATCACTCTTGTACGTACAGCATACACACTTTGTGTACAGGCATAAATGTACACGAACACATAGCATACAGGTGTGCTCTACAGCTGTTCTACATCGTGCTGGTGGCTGCATCAAACCCCAGCCGGCCCATATTATCCACCATCAATGTAGGGAGGGTTCCTCAGCTGGTGGAAACTGTCATAGCGCTTATCCCCGCTGAGGATCTGCCTCATAAAGTTCATTTAGACATAAATGCAGACACATACACACCACAGCCCAAGTACAATCAATACCCATTTATTTCCACCCTTAAAACCATCCCCTTCTGCCATTCCGAGTGTGGGCAAGATTATATCATCCTCCCTGCAACAACGCTGGCATCTAAATCCAACCTCAATTTATTTATGGTCTTTACACAACGCAAGTAGATCTGCGAGAGAGCAGGAAGTATATCTTGTGAGGGCGATAAAAATGTGCGTCTGAGTGAGGGTGATTATAGTAGTTCCGTCTGGGGATAGATGTGTGTGTGTGTGTACATTGCTGGAGTACAATTAGAGAGAGAGAGAGAGAGAGAGGCGTGTACTGTAAATGGAGAATTATCAACAACTATATTATTAAATATTATTTGCATTACTGGAGGCTGACATCAGGGCCTCGGCACTGTGCAAAAACATAGAAAGAGACACTCCTTGCCCTGAAAAACTTACAAACCAATGAGCTACTTCATAGCTGGGGAACGAAGGCCCAAGGGTATGTCTACACTGCATCTGGGAACAAGCCTCCTAGCCTGGGTCCACAGACCCACGGTAGCGGGGCTCGGGCTAGCGGGCTACAAATAGCAGCGTAGGAGGTGCTTTGACGCTGTGACTCAGGCGGGAGCTCAGGCTCTCCAGCCACCCCACCCCACCCCCATCCTGAGATGTCTACACAGCTGTTTTTAGCGCACTAGCGCAAATCTGTGGACCAGGGCTGGGAGGCGCACTCCCAGACGCAGTGCAGCCAGACCCACGGGAGGTTAAGTGACTTGCCCTGTGGCAGAGCCATTAATCGAACCCAGATCTTCTGCTAGCCCTGTGCTTTAAGCACAATCCCGTGCCCCTCTCTGTTAGCAAGTTAGAGTTGTCAATGTCTGGTCTCAGTCGCTTTACAAACGTCACTGGCTGTAGCCTTCCAAAATATTCAGCTTTAATGCTGACCGTTTCCAGATTTGGTCTCTACATCAAGAAGTGTTGTGGGAGGGGGTTGTTTGTCTTTTGGTTGGGTTTTTTTTTGAGGGGGGGTGGAATCCTCTTTCCTCATTATTAAAAAAAAATCTTGCCTCTTTTTGGTTTTAAACAGCTCCACCTCCAATAGGGCTGGGAATAGGATGCTGACATCTGACCTGGGAAAGGGCTAGGGTTAGGGTTGGAAATCTGCCTTGGTTTGACTGACTTAGCACATGGCACACAAGCAGTGCACTTTGTATGGGAATTTCCTCTTAGGCTTGTAAAGTGCTCAGTGGAAAGCCAAGTGAAATCAACAGGAGTCTTCCCATTGCCTTAGACAGGTTTCGGATCAGGCCTAAAGTACACAGCTGAGAAGGTCATGCCGCACACGTGGGCATGGGTAGCTTAGAGTGAAATGCACCCCTCTGAAGAACGCATAGAACTTGTGCCAGCCTTCTGCTGAGGGGTGAATTTCAGCCCTAGTAAGCCCGGAATGAGGCAGGCAGGGAGGACTCTGAAGTGGATACTGAGATGATACGGACTTATCTTTTGGTCTCCCCAATCACCAGCTACACCTCTACCTCGATATAACGCTGTCCTCGGGAGCCAAAAAATCTTACCGTGTTATAGGTGAAACCGCGTTATATTGAACTTGCTTTGATCCACCGGAGTGCGCAGCCCCACCTCTCCCCGGAGCACTGCTTTACCGCGTTATATCCGAATTTGTGTTATAGCAGGTCACGTTATATCGGGGTAGAGGTGTATTTAGTTAACAAGCTTTGAAATGGATCTTTGCTCCAACTCTTGTGTCCCTTTGATAAAATCTATCTGCCTCAATTCAGACTCAGTTTCACCCCGACATTTTGGGATCCCCCAGTCCGATCCCATGCATTCAGTGCCCTCTGAAGAAGGGACCCTTTTAAATCACCAGCTGATTTCCTATTTAACCCACGGCTTTGCATGCTCCAAGCACAGCCCTTTCTGTCTCCCTCCTTATTCCTCTCTTGGGAGACGTCTACCCACTTCAGTGTGGACACTATCTATACCATCTAGCTACACTATCTTCCATCAGCGTCAGTCATCCACCTCTCCAAGAGGCGGTAGCTAGGTCAACGGAAGAATTCTTCCATCAACCTAGCGCTGTCTACACCAAGAGTTAGGTCGGCTGAACAACGTCGCTAAGCGGTGTGGATTTTTCACAGCTGGGTCGACCTAACTTTTTAGGGCAGACCAGGCCTTGGTCATCTATTGTCTCTTCCGCTGCTCCCGCCAGCAAAACGGCTGCTCCCTCACCACCGCCTCAGAAATGAAGCCAATGGTGCTCTTCCAAATGCCATGTGGAGGGAATCCCCCCTCCAAAATGAAGTGCCTGAAATACATCCTCAGATGGAACTTGCACGCCATTTAGCCAGGGCGGGGCGGGGGAGGGAGTGATATTTCTCCTGGGAAGAAAGGATGCAACTCTGGGTTTCCCAAGCTGCCTCGAACGTGCTTTTGTGAATTCCTTTAATGCCTCCAGCGTTTCTGAAGTCCTGTTTTTCTGTTTTCCGACCGCCGCCCCCCACCCCTTGTTTTCCTTCTCCGGCTGCTGACCCAGATTTAGTAATGAATGAATCCATGCAGCACTGTTCAGACTTTAATTATTTTTTCACTTTTTCTCATCATACATTATGCATCAATAAAAAAAAAAAGCACAATTAATTTAAGCTTCAGTGGTTAACTCCTGCCTATCACTAACAGCAAAAGTCTCTGGAAATTGCAGCTCTTTCATTTTAGATCGTCTGTGGCATATCTGGAAATCAAACTAAGCATTTTGAAGGGACTGATGCAGGCTGGGTAAGACAGCAGGGGGAAATGGTTATATTTCTTCATAAATATAGTTTAGTTTCAATGTTTTTTCCCTGCCACAGAGGACCTGATTCTTCCTACATTCTCCTACTGAGTAGTACCTCACTCGCTGAGAACGTAATTAATCTTCTGCATGACTCAAGAAGTAAGATACTGCTTAATATAAAGGAGACAGAATCTGGCCCTAAATATTTCCTGTAACATAGAGCATTGCCCCTGTATCTTGTACCCTCTCCATAGATAAACCATGATGAGCCAAACTCTGGAGGCTTCATTCCCATATTAGGGGTTTACTCCAGGCAAAAATTCGACTGAGGTCAATGGACTAAATCCTCAAGTCCTTACTCAGTTATTGCTCCATCGCTACTCAGGCACAATTCCCATTGACTTCACCAGGAGAAGCCCCTAATGCCTTCCTTCAAAGGGCTTCGCTGTTCCAGTCTATGACAGAGGTTGCACTTTGGAAGTGGCTCTCTGATGTCTGGATTTAATAACATCTGTGGGGAGGGGGGAGGGATAGCTCAGTGGTTTGAGCATTGGCCTGCTAAACCCAGGGCTGTGAGCTCAACCCTTGAAGGGGCCATTTAGGAATCTGGGGCAAAATCAGTACTTGGTCCTCCTAGTGAAAGCAGGGGGCTGGACTCAATGACTTTTCAGGGTCCCTTCCAGCTTAATGAGATAGGTATATCTCCATACTGTTACTGCTGCACCATACCATGCACATGCTGCACCTGAGGATCTTAAAGCACCTTGCAAACATTTATGAAAGAAGCCTCAGAACAGGTGAGGGTCATTATTAGCAATCTTAGTGGTCTGAGCAACAACCCCACACTCTGGGTGTCCCTAAACCAGCATCTGTCAGAGCTAGACAGACCATTGGTCTGACCCATTCTTATGTAAGAGGCAAATTCTCCTCTAAGATACGCTGATACAATGCCACTAATTTCAAAGGAGTGGGTACTGATACAACAGAGAGGCAAATCTTGCTTTAAGTTTGGCATAACTTGGACTCACAGGTTCAAATCCCAACTCTTCTGCCTCCTGAGGCGTACCAGGCAGTTACTGTATGTGGGTCTTTTGAACCAAACAGAGGCCTGAAAGGTTTTTGTAAGTGTCAGCCCTGGTGGTCTAAACTTCAGGCTGCTGTCACCTTCTGCCCCGGAGGCAGTTGCATGTACATAATTTGTGAAGCTCTTGGGATGGTAGGAGCATAGGAGGGTAAGATATCATTATAGCCATTTGCTAGACGTGGGAAACTGAGGCCCAGAGCAATTGGCAGAAATGGCATTTTGAATGCAGAGCAGGGTAAGAAAGCTGGCCGAGTGGATAGGCCCGGAGCTCAAGAGAAGTGAGGTCAATTCCCTGCTCCACCACAGACTTCCAGTGTGACCTTGGCCAAATCACCTAATCAGCCCTGAGCTTCTGTTTCTCTTCTGTAAAATGCAGATAATATGTCCCTCCCTCACCGGGGTGTTGTGAGGCTGGAACCTGCAAATGGTTGTGATGTGTTCATGTACTACAGCAGGGAGGGTGGAGAAGAAACTCATAGAAGAACCAAGATAAGGTTGTGGCCCCTACACCCATGGTCATACCATTAGATTTTGGCACTAGCATGGCGATCTCTCCCCAGCAGGGATGTCCCTATGGGACATCACACTTAACCACACATGTAATTAAAAGCAGCCCATGTCTAGCATTAGTGGAAGGCAAGAATTCCCTGTCTTCCCTGGGCCCTTTCGGCTCCTGTTTACTCAGCTGCTATTGCCAGACTAGAAGGGCAGTCAGGCAGACAGTCAGGCTGCTCCCTGAAGTACTGTCATGTAGCAATTGCAAAAAGCACCAGAAGCCCAAGCCGGTTGAAAATTAAAGTAACGGCTGGCTCATTGGCTCAGCTGAAAAGCAATGTGGCGTCGTGGAACAGGCCCCACTCGGAGAGACGAGACTGGACCGCAAGAGCGGAGGAATGCAATGCATCGTTTTTTAATTTCACTCTTAGTCCTCTCTTGATTCCCCATTGGCTGCTTCCTGCTCCGGTTCTGGATCCCTCCTTGCCCATAGGTTAGCGCTGGCTGGGAGGACAAAGGTAGTTGAGTTTCCCCCTCCTGCCCTCGGTGAATTAAGGCCTAGTCCTGCAAGGTGCTCAGCACTTTGTACAAGTTGTTGGGCACCCTCAGCTCCTAATGTCTTCAAAGGGAATTGGAGTATGAGTGGAACTGGAAAAAGAGAGTCAGATTGCAGGAGGCATCTAGCTGATGTTACACCAAGGGCTATGGGGTTCCAGTTCAACAGAGATCTCTTATCATGCAACACTGGCTTCTCTGCGTGCTCCATAAAGGTCTCTTTCCTCTAACACTACCTGCACATGGCATCACTGATTGCTAATGTATAGGGAATGGAGGGTGCTCAGTTCCCTGAAGTATCAGACCCTTGGTCGGTGGTGGGTCTCGGAATGGCTGCTCTCGCTGGGCCCCACACCGCCTTTCTCTCCCTTAGAATCTCCTCTCAGTGTGAGTCCCGTTTACAGCAGTCACATCAAGGCCTTATATTATCGCCCCCTATGGCTTCCCCCCTCCCGTGTCAGGTTTCCAATCATTACAGGCCCCAAAACAGACCCAATTTAAGAACACCACTCCCAAGGTCCCTCCTTGTGTCTTCTAGAGAACATCGAAGGGCCTGGCAATGACTAAACCACGTTACCATTGATGTCTGTTGGTGACATACATTAAATGAATTTGGTGGTTTCGACTGGCTCGAGAGAAACCACAAAACAAACTGGTACCTAACAGCCCCACTGTCGTTAGGCTCAGCAGAGAAGCCAACGTCTCAGTGGGCCACAGAGACTTAACTATCCTTATACCACTAGGTCTCTCCAGGGATGGGAAGTCACATGGTCAGGGCCGGGTGGAGAAAAGTCACATTACCCACTCTCGGTATCAATTCTGAAGTGTCCAGCTGAAATCCTAGCCCTGTGGAAGTCAAAGGGAGTTTTGCCATTGACTTTGACCCTCCATCTTCAAAGCTCTTAATCTGGCCACGCACACACAAGCACTAAATCCACTTTAAAAAATCAAATCAAATAAAGAATCAAGACAAAAATACCCTAATTTGTTAATATTCCTCATTTGGGCTAAATTTCCACCACTCCGGTTGGAATTTACCCTATCTGCTGCCAAAGGATTCCTGTTTAAAATAGACGTGTGCTCAAGAAGACAAGCGGGCGTCAGCAGGTGATGTAGCTAACACTGAGGCTTTTCATTCAAGTGCGCGGGAGAGGTTATCACAGCTGGTGACATTAGGAGATTGCAATCTGCTTTCTGTCTGGTTGGACTGGTGGAAAGTCCTGTGAATTACTGGCTTAGTTGCTTTGGAGCTAGCGTTTTGGGAGGGGGAAGTGCGAAATCCCTGAGCTCACAGCATCACGCCAACACTTGCCCCATCCCTCCACAAAAAGGAAGGTGGATCCTAGACTTTTCTCCTGGCAATATCACCTCAGCAATTTCCAAGAATCCTGTCCGCGTGCCCAGGCCATAGGATGGGGAAGGCGCTATATGTAGGCCAGGCTTCCCTCATGCTTAGCACAACTGCCTGTGAAGCTAGGTGGATCTAATTTTTAAGTGTACACCAGGCCTTGGTTTTTATCACTGAGTTTGGACTTCTAAACAGCCAACTGGGATTGGACATGGCAGTGGAGAGGTGTTTGGGTGAGGGGGAAGGGAGCATAAAAATGAAGTAACACATGATGTCCTGCGTGTTGCTTCTACGTTCTGGTCAATCACGGGCTCAGCTGTAACAGGCTCTGAATTTGTCAGCACCTTTGGAATGGGCTTCCTGGGGAGAAGGGAGAAAGGAGATTACGAAGTGCTGACAAGTTCATAGGATGTTTTCAAGATGCCCTGCTAGATGCTGGCTAATACTGAAGCCTGTTCCTTCTGGCTCTGCTCCGCCAGGAATGCTACACGGAAAGGGACAATCGAATGCTACGGGGATTAACAGTGAGATCCCAACATAGCCCATCCTTGAAGGACCTTAGCAACCATCTCAAACACTTCTTTGGAAGCAAGTGAGACACTGTGGGACAGAGCAGGGAAAGGGGTTAAGGCAAGCCAGGCTGAGTCGCCTGGACCCACCAGCTTTAATCGACCCTCCTGGCAGAAAGGCCAAATATTCCTTGGGGAAAGATGTTTTTGGAGGCCGCTGAATTATTCTTGGCAGGGCTCAGGGAGCGTCAATTCGCAAGAAAATCCCAAGCATTTTAATATAGCCAGAACATTTGCTTACGGGACAGTCAGCCCCGTGAAATGGTTTCCAGCCTGAAAGGGGCCAGTCCGCAGTGAGAAAACCTCTCTTTGTAGTTTAATGCATGAGAGGAAGGACAGCAGGAACCAAGCTCTGGCTAATCTACGAAGGGCACTAAGCAGTAGGGCCCCACAGCCACTGGTCTCCATGCCACTATGGGCACTTCAGCCCTGAGACCCCACACTACACTCGCATCCCCTTCCTCCCCGATGGCCTGTTCTCGCTCACACTGAAGGCAATGGGAGAAGAAACTGGACATAGCCCCTAATGATCAGCCCTTAGCGTAGGGGTGTTGCCACCATCCCAGGTCTGCCGCCTCTTATTCTGCAGCGCACGCTCTCATCCACGACTGAGCTTGGGCGTCTCAAAACTCCAGCCTCTGTCTTTCTGGGCTGGGAGGGGTGAGACCACTGTGGTCAGCGAAGGAGCAATACTGTTGGGCTCTGCAGGGGACTCCCATCCAGGCTTCCTCATGAGCCGGGACGATGATGGCCACAAGGTAGGAAATCTATAACAGTGTGTGTTTAACACGCAGGGGAAATCTTCGGGATTCCAGAGGCCGGTGGGGGCGAATCAGCTACATTGGATGGTGCTGCCGACTGTGTTGTTGACTCTCATGACTTTATTGTGAGCCTTGCAATGTCTGATGTTTTTCTTAAAGCCCCAGCTCCTGGAGTCCTGTGATTATGGGAGAATCTCAGCTTTCGTTTAAAAAAAAAAAAAGTACATTTCTGACCCTCATGATTGGGGAGAAAAGCTTGAAAAGTGCATTCGGTAAGCTCAGGAACCAGGAGGGAAACAAAAAGAATCCCCTATTGTTTGGGGGGACTTTTTGATTTTTGAACATCTGGGGTTGGCAATGCCGTGCTGATGCCAAGGTGACAGGCCATCAGTGACATGCATGGCACCATCTTCATCACAGAACTCCAATTCAGGAAGACCCTGCCATCGTCCAGAGAGATTTGCAGGACACAGGACAGACTTGTAAAATCTCTGCACAGTCCTGTAAGTGTCAGGTCCCATAGCCCACCCCTGGAGATGCCTCTGGGAGAAATGCATATTCCATCCACAGTCAACCGGAGCTGGAGGGATGGTGAGAAGAATGTGGTTCTACTTCAGCTGGTCTGGTGCACACAACCAAACTCATACACTTACATTTCATGCGACAATGCAACCCCAACACTTGTGAGAACCTCCCCCAGGCATTGCTAGAATGAGACACCCATTGCCATCACCAAACGGCTACAGAGCCCAAGATGAGAAAGTTATTGCTGAGAACCAGCTGGCTTGAACAGAAGGAGCACAATGGACGTCCCTGTATAGGACTGCAGTCTGACCACTTACCGTTAGGCCTGGTTGTTCCAGATACCTTGGCAGATAAACGTTGCTATTTGTTTTAATTCCATGCAGCCCCGAGAAGAAGTGGAGCTGCCCTCCAAGGAGGCTTTGAAGAACTGCCCAAGGCTTTGCAGGCATGCAGGGGAGGAGCTAGAGAAGTGAGAACAAAGTACAAATCGGAGGAGGCATGTGCTGTTTATTTAGGTCCACAAATCTGTGATGGGGACAGACTCACCCCTAAACCTCTGGCTGCCCAGACATGTGGCTAAACCACGCAAGGATAAATCACAGATCACGCCAGTTTTTGGAAGCGGCTCTTCACCTTGGTTTCCTGGCGGCTGCTCTCGTCGCAGGCATGTCTGTGAACTAACTGCATGGAATGGTTGGTCTGTATTAAGTGGTAACAATGACTCACTCCAAATGCATCCACACACAGGCTTTGTAAATCCCTTGGCGCAGGGAAACATCCTCCTGGGCGCTGTGTACAACTCTGAGCACACTTGCCGTGCTGCTTAACATGGAGCCAGGATAAGGAGGGGACCAGTCCTGCAAAGTGCTGAGCAAGCTCAACTCTCACTGATTTCCAAGAAGCTGGGAGAGGAGGGGGCGGGGGAAGAAAGAGCAAAGAAGTAAAACCCCAACGTCCTGTCTGCCTTGGAAGACACCAGATCCCAGGACGAACCCAGTTGCGATAATCCTTGTGAGGCACTCAGGTACAAAGGGGATGAGCACAGCATGAAGGCTGGCTGCATGTGTGGATGGCTCAGAAGCTCTAGGTATTGGTTCCAATATTTGCTGCCTCATCAATAAGCCCACACCCCCCAACATCCTACCTGGGATCCATGCCCCTGGAAGATGGCAGTTTTGAGCCCCACATCACCGCCAGGTAGCCCAGTCTGGAGAAGAGCAGCGTTCTTCCATTTCTGGAGACGTTCCGAGGGAAGAGAAAACGCCCTTCCTGATGCTCTGTGACATACACAAACACCCCTTTGGCGCTCAGCCCATCCCTAACGGAAAGGCACGGTGTGGCCCAGATGACCTTACGGATGCCCCGAGGCCCCTTAGACCTCACTAGCGGAGGAACTTAGCTGTGTGGCTAAGGCGCTCCACCAAGCCTGGTATTTATTGATTCAACAGGGATGTTTTCTGTTTTGTTCTCACGCTGCCCTTGTGGGGTGGGCAGTTGCCGGCCTTGAGGACGGCTGGCTCCCTGGCTTGTTGACATTGGTTGACCACCTGCGAGGCGGCCCCGGTGAAGAGACACTGACGCAGCCAACCAATGTCTGCTGAATATTTTCTCTTGGCTCGTGGGGAAACCCATTTTCCTTTCATCTATTTTAACATCAGAGAACTAAAATTCTTGTCACACAATGGACCGCTGAGTTTTAATCCCATCCACTTACAAACACAGCAGATTCAACAAGTTTCTATATGTGAGTTTTTTATATGAACATTTTATGCCACCAAAATAAAAAATAGTAATAAACCCTGTGCTACATAGTTCAGTCAAATGGTGCTTTAAAAATAAATGTACCGCACACTGTCTGATTGTTATGATGTGCATAAAGAATATTAATAAAAACATTTATGTAGTGCCTTTCCTATACACGTGACACCACTGAATTTCCGCCACTTCTGGGGTGGAGAGGGAGAAACTGATAGGCACTGAGCCTGCTGCAGGGGAAATATTTACCAAGGGTGTAAAAGCAATCCCTTATTCCTACAGAATGTGACTGGTAATGTCTCAGGCAGACAGAACCAACATTTGAGAGAGACACACACTTTACATTGCATGGATCTCAATTTATTTATCTCAGAAAAACACGAGTGAGTCGACTGTGCTGGTATTTGAATCCCTGATCTCAGGAGCCCTATGTGTGTAATGTACAAGTGTAAAAAAGAGGAGAATTTGGCCCATGGGCTTTAATCCCAGCTCTGACATTAACAATCCTTGACATCATGAGCAAGTGACCTCCCCATCTGCCTCAGTTTCCCTGTCTGCAAAGAGGGGATTATTCTATGTCCTCACCGCCTTCACAGCAAGCTAATTAGTTCACATTTGTAAAGCACTCTGAAGTTAAGTCCTCATTAATTATTAGAATGCACTAGCGAGGCTTTGACCTTGAGGGCCTGGTTTCAAATCATCATTTGCTTCGCAAGTGAAAATGACACTCGATGGATGTTGAGGGCACTCGTTGCTTCTCGAGACACCCGGCACCTCACAGGATCAGGCTGGGTGTTTGGAGTGAGACAGGATCCCTGTCACCTGCCTGTCAGCGCGTCGAACACCTGCCAGTCTAGAACACACGCGAAAGAATCCAGGGGGCGGGTGTGTTACACGAGCTCCTCGTTCATGTCAATATTGACGCCATCTGACTCCTCCATTTGGTGTTTGCCTCAAAATATTGATGTCGCGGAGGCATATTTGCTGTACACAGCCGCTGGAAACCAGCAGCAAAAACATGTCATTGCTGTGGAGCAAACAGTGCCATAGCCTGCCTTAGGGCGATCTGCACACACAACAAAGCTGAGCAACGTCCCACACTGGGCACAGCCTCCCCCCCCCCCCCGTTCCTCCTTCTGCAGCCCTCATCGTTCCCTGAACAGACACGGCCTTCGCAGCCCCGTGCCCTGGCTCCAACCCGCAGCCCGGCTGGGCCGCCGTCCCATTCACGGCTTCTGGACAGCGCTCCTTCATAACCCCGAAGCCTGGGCTGAACGCAGCGCCTTGCATCTGACCGGGCTGTCCGGCTTCCCAGAGTGAAAGCTCGACATTTCCACAGGGGGTCCGCGGCGTGGAAACAAATCCCCATCTGGCGCTAGAATGCGACCATATGCTTCTCATATTGCAGTGTCTGTCTCGTGTGCAGCTGGGAGGGGGGCCGGGGGAACCCTCTCATGCTGCATCTCGCTCCCCTCCCTGGGTTGTTTCCCCCACCCCACCAAACGCACTCTGTTCCTGGGCCTCTCGCTGTTTCCTCTTCCTCTTCAGCGGTCCCAAGCAGGGCAGGAACTAGTGAGAAACAGAGCTCCAATCCCCACCCCCACCCTGCCCAGAACGGACTCCTCTTCCCAACCCCAGTGCACACTTGTCTTGCTGTCACTCCTGAGTCAGGGATATTCCTCCCACCACCATGTCAGTCAGGGGCTAGCCTCGCTGCCTGCTGCATTACAGCCCCCTCAGTCCGTCCTACGGCCTAGATCCTGCCTCCTGCTCTTAGCGGTATGGGTGGAGAGTTACCTGCACAGCTCACCGTGATCTCACGTACGTCACCAGTTGGCACTAATTGTGAGAGGCCCGCAGGATGCAGGATGACATCATTCCCCTGTGCGCATCACACTGACATCATCATGGCAGTGGAACGATGTCATCCGCTCATGACTTGGCCCCTCAGGGATGACACCGGGAGAGCAGCAACCGTAGAAAGTCGCTCCGCTAAAATCAGCTCCCCCCGCCTGGAAAACTGACACGCTTCTCTTCTGCTGAGTCTATTTCTAATTAATCCCAACCTCCAGTTCAACGCGCAGCAATGCAACCTCCCTGACTTGGGTCAGAGTAAAGTTTCACACACACCCAGCCCAGTGCAGGGAAATACCCCACTAACCAGCCCCCCCTAGATCCAGCATTCAAGAGCTCTGCACAAGTTCAAATTGGAATCTCCCCCATGCTAAATGAAAGCAAAGCCAACAGTCCTGCTATGTTTGTCTGGCTCGCTCCGCTGGACACGTTGGTGAACAGGGGAAGCTCAAGCAATCTACAGCGCTCCACAAAATCCATCAACCTTGTTTGTGACCCCGATAGAGAGGATCAAAATGATACTTCCTTAAAGTGACAATGGCAAAGCCAGCTGACCCAAAATTTGATCAACCTTTTGACTTCCTTCCATTCGCTAAGGCCGTGTATTCTGCACACGTGTATTTTTGTGTTCTTAATATAAAGCTTCCTGTTAGCTCAGCCCTTATGAGCAACCCTACAATAACAAACCAGTGTTCACCACCAAGCATTCATGAGAGACCCTACAGTAACAAGCCAGTGTGCCCTATGAAGCATTTATGAGCGACCCTAAAATAAAAAAGCAGTGCGAGACCTTCTTCAATAACGCTTCTGCGCCCCCCCCCCCCACTGCAGTGAGGGAGCAACCCTACAATAACAAAAGAGTGTGTATAGCCCAGTCTGTATGAACAACCCAATAATAACAAAACAGAGTGTATGGCCTCCTCACAATAACAAATGTAAAGCCCAACATTCGTACACAATCCTACAATAACAGACTATGTCAAAGAAAGGATTTACAATGGGACGTTTTCACTATAAATTTCTGATCTGAGCACTGCCCCTCAATGGGGCAGGCCAGTTAACTTTGCTGTTTCTCCTTTGAGCCCTCTAGAATAATGCCTAGCTCTCATATAGCACTTCTCAGCTCTACAGCTCAAAATCACTTTACAAAGGAAAGGTAGGATCATTATCCCCATTTTACAGATGGGAAAACTGAGGTACAGAGACTTGCCCCAGGCCAACCGGCAGCAAAGCCAGGAATAGAAAGCAGGTCTTAAAAGCCCTAGTCCAGGGCTCTATCTACTAGGACAGACTGCTTCCCACACAGGGGGATCAGCAGCTGTAAGTAATGTTTGTATGGTACTTTGTGAGACACTATAGGATGCAGTGCATTAAGTCCTGAGGGTCTGGCTCAAATTTTACTTAGTCCTTACTCAGGCAAAACTCCAGCTGAATAAAGAACATAAGAATTGGCAGACAGGATCAGACCTGTGGTCTATCTAGCCCAGTATCCTGTCTCTGACAGTGGCCAACAGCAGATATTTCTACAAGAAACCCTGCAGTTATGGGATAATGTGCCCCCAAGCCAGTCTCTTCCTGACCTCACGTACTTAGTTGCTATAAGCCCTGAAGCCTGGGGGTCTGTATCCCTTCCAAAAGTCTTCCTGTATTATTTACTATTACAACCCTGGGTATGCTTGTTATCCATGCACATGTACAATCCCTCTTTGAATACTACTGAGTTTTGGGCCTCCAAGACATCCTGTGACAGTGAGTTCCACAGACCAGTTGTGTGGAAAAACTCTCTTTTTTCCTCAGTGTTAAATTGACCGCCTCGTCCTTGTGTGAAAACGTATTTCCTTTTATCACTTCTGAACTCTCCACCTGTCCAGACTTCAGGCCCTGGGCATGACCTGTCCCAACACCAAGAAACTTCTGACCAGAGAGCATCTGTGGAAAGCAAGGGCAATGCTCAGAGGAAAGGACTCAAACCAGCTTAAGGCAAAACAAACATACAATAGCAGAGCAAAGCTCAGGCCCCAAACCAGTAACAGAACCAGGGTAAATGCAGCAACACCGTCTGGTGCTGACGTTCCAGCGACAGAACCCTCCCGTCTAAGGAATCCAGTGAGGATTCTTAACTAATCCACTCAGCACTCACCAACATTGCTTTCTTTTATTATTATTTTTTCCGCCTGCTCAGCAGACTTTAAGTTCATCTTAAATAAACGAACAGCCGGGGCAGACTGTACTACAGGGATTTTTAATCTAAATCTAGACGAGCCAAATTCAGGAAGCCTGAAAATGGAATAAAAGCACGTGACCCACTTAGGGGGCGCAAAATGAAACCAACCCACGGCTCCACGTTCGTTTTATTGTTTCACTTTTAGATTTAATGAGGTCTCAGAAATCAGAGCTGGTAAAGTTCTGGAAAGGGAATCGCCCAGGAGTTGCGGAACTAGGTTGGGACTTCAGAGACCAGCGCTCAGTTCCCTGTTCTGTCACAAACCTCCTGTGCCACCTTCGTTCAGTCACGATCCGTTCCCCAGCTGTGGAGGGGAAAACAGCACTGCACTACCTCGCAGTGGTAATGTGAGGACAAATCCATTACTAATAGTGAGGGGCTCAGATTCTGCAGCGATGGGGGACATACGAGTACCCAAGGTAGAGAAGATCATCCAGTGACTATCCTCATACCAGCTAGTACGGCACTTTCTCCGGCCTAGTTTAAATGTGCTAACTACTATTCATTCCCCCGCTTACCTTGGGAGACTATGCCATGGGCTTAGACATCCCCATTAGGAATAATGTTTTCATTACTACTCTTCCAGCTCAGCCAGCATTTTCCTTTGCTCACATCCAACCCAGGAGTCCTGACTTGGAGTGCCCTGAACAATCCATCTCTCTCTCTTGGCTAGCTACACCCTTCGGATGCTCTTGATCCCCCTTTGTTCTCGGTGGTGTGGTATTTAGTGCTGTTTCCCCTGCCTTGACATGAGAACTCAAGAGAAACGATCGGTGGATTGAAAGATTTATTGTTTTTTGCAGCAGTTCCCGCAAGTGGCTCAGTGCGCTGGAATGTGCTCGGACAGTGGCTCCTCCATCAACCACAACCGGTATCTCGACATCTCCTTCGGCACTAGCGGGCTGGGCTGTGTCAGGGTGGGGGCCGCAGTAACGTTCCCACCATTATCATCAAAGGCTGGACAAGACTCTAGTTGTCTCTGAGAGGGAACACAGCCCAGGACTCTTAGGGTTTGTTCTGCGCTCTGACACTGATGCAGTATATGACTCCAGGCAAGTCCTTTAAAATCCCCATGCCTCACTTTCCTCACTGCACACCAGGGATAATGATACTTACCAAGGGTGTTATGAGGCTACGTTTCATTGGCGTCTGTAGAGCTTTGCATGGAAGGCACTAGCCAAGTACGAAGTGTTCCAGGGATCCCCAAAGGTTATCACATTCTTACAGCCCACAGCCTGAATGACGGGTCAGTGCATAAAGGATTTCATTTGGCTGCCTCAAACAACCTCCCATCTACTCACTGACCCAAATGTAGCCAACCAGGCTTATTTATAGGTCACTTCTAATAGCTTCCACCCCTCTGAGAGCTCAGTTCATGTCACACTTGTCCTGGTAAAATAGCAGCCAGTACATTACAGACTCTGCATCATGTGATTTAGCTCACTGGGTCCCTATCAGCGAGGACTTTAACTCTCAGGAACTTGCTAATCCCCTGGTTGGACGTCACTGACGACTGGTTAATTTCCTAAATTGCAAGAGATCCACTAGGAGGCGCAGCTCGAGGGAAGTTTTCTGGCCAAGGAAGGGGCAGTTTGAGAATCTAGAGTGAGTCTGGACCGACCCCTACTTTTCTCTTATCCTGCCCTCCTGGGGTGACCCTGCTTCTGGTTCCCAGCCACCCCATCAGGCTGGAAAATAGCAGCCGGGGACATGTTGTACCGACAGGTCAGGCCAGGAGGCATGGATGCTTGCAAAGTGTTTTACCAATGATTTTGCCACCAAGTCCCGCATCCCTCCGTGGGGCAGGTACATAGCATCACCCTCATTATACAGAAGGGGAAACCGAGGCACAAAGCAACTAAATGGCTTACCCACGCAAGTCGGCAGCACATCTATGACCAGAACCCAGGAGTCCTGTCTCTCCCTCCCCTGCTCCAAACACTACACAACGATCCCTCTTATAACAGGAATACGTGAGTTACCAGGGCAGTCAAAATTCCAAGCCAGTTGCCCAGAATGCATTGAAAATCCTGAGTTTTTGAAAAACCCTTAATTGCCTCAAGACCTTAAATCCTTTTGTGAGAGCTCTGCCTTGCCTTGCTCAGAAAGGTGCCCATCCCCCACCATTTCCCAGAACGGAGGGAAAGAAGCCCTAGCTGTGGGCGGCAGGAGAACATCATAACAATAATGACAGTAGCGATGTAATCGACAAGGTGTTTGCGGAATCCTAACTGCAGTGATGACAATTTCTGAAATGAAAAGATCACGAATGGAAAGGGAGGTCCAAATTCTCAGAGGCTGGGGAAAGTACCGCAGCGCTTCAGTCAATTTCTTCTTCGGCCTGAGCAGATTCCCGGGTCCCTGCTGGCTAGCACTCACCACTTTCTCACAACTCCCCGGTTCCTAACCCCGAGCGGAAGGATGGTTTTGTAGTTAATGCATTGGACTAGGACTCTCTAGACCTGGGCTCTGTTCACGCCTCTGCCACAGATTTCCACCAGGACCTTGGGCAAGGAACTTAATCTTTGGTGCCTCTGTTCCCCAACTACAAATGTTAACAATACTTCCCTGCCTCCCAAGGGCATTGTAAGGATAACCAGGGGCCAGCACCTCAGCGGGTATAAAACAGAGTAGCTGCATTGA
The DNA here is from genome assembly GCF_002925995.2 of Terrapene triunguis. Lineage (NCBI taxonomy): Eukaryota > Metazoa > Chordata > Testudines > Emydidae > Terrapene > Terrapene triunguis. The sequence goes on along the minus strand of NW_020664589.1, from coordinate 11,244,434 downwards.
AGTTCTGCACCATCAATATCTGAGGCTCTCAGCTACACGGTGATGGAAGCCATATAACTACATATCTATATCAATAGAGGTCTCTTGTCACAATTGCCTCCCTTCAAAGCTGATCTGCACCTCCCAGACTTCCTGAAGGATCATGGGTAATCAACCTACGGCAACAACCTCACTCCTTACAGACCTAGGAAGCAAGTCACCAAGTCTGATATCCTAGTCTCTTGCAAAGCAACACAGAACATTGAAAACCGAACCTCAGTGTTAGTCCTCTTTATGTCATCGCCAGAGAGGAATTACCACCTTCCAGTCAGCTGAGAGACAGACACTGCTTTTATTCTCAGTGATACACACCTTAAGGAATCCTCATTTCATTACTTTACAGGAAAGTCTATTTAATTATAGGTATCAGGTTGGCTTCTTTCTTTTGCAAGAGCCATGAGCTAATTTCCTGATCCCCAGTAGATGAGAGGGTTTTATGAGTCACTTGCTCCTTTTGTATACAAAAGGTGACGGGTTTTTGCCAAAATAGGCCAGAAGGGTTAGATCATGGACTAATGGGGTTTAACTTTTTACACCATTTCTTCAGTTATCTTCAAAATTATGGTCACTTTGTCTCTCCCTGCTGGTAAGAAGAGGAGCAGGCTGACAGCAGGTTATTCAAGGATCAGTTTCACAGTTTCATACACAATTACTCAAAGGTTCATAACCACATAAGAACATTCTGGCATATTCCTTACATGTTCCTCATAATCTGGCTAGTCTGGGATCTTTCTATGACAGAAAAAATAGCAGCACTTTCCCCAATCAGGCCTCAAATTTTTATAATCTAAGGTTAGACACAAGGTTATGGCATATTCTCAGGTAGGTAGGTTCCTCAGAAGCTTAAGAATTGCTGTAGCTTGTTGAAATTTTTCAAAACGTCAAGGAACTTTTTCATTGCCGTTTCCAATTTCAGCGAAAAACAATCAAAGTTTTCAACAACATCTTCTTCAAAATTTCATCTAGTTTTTCATTCAGCTCTTGGAAGGATTAACAAACCGGACACTTAAAATTTGCATGGCTTTTTAACCAACATTTCTCACATTTGATTTAAAAAAAACCAACAACTTTTGTACAAGCGAACTGCCTTTTCTTTTTCAGAAAGGTGCCCATTCCCCACCCTCCCCAGGATGGATGGAAAGACGCAATAGCTGCCGATGGAAGGAGGAATTAACAACATTCATGATAGTGACAGTGCAACTGACAAGGTGCGCGCAGGATTCTAACTTGCAGTGATGGCAACCACCCTTTTTCAACTGTCTCCACAAATTGCACAAAGGATAACCCCTGATTGGGGAAGATTTTTCACTAGACACACGAACACCTCAATGGATTTAGAAGTTGGATGAAATTCACCCCGGGGCATAAAACCTACGCAAAGTGCCCTGCATCACTTAAATCCTCCAATGCAGCGTTCAATGGATCAGAAAAGTTTGTATGCACCCACTACAACGGAATGAATTCCATTAAACAAATAGAAATTAGCAATCACATAGACCAGCTGGTTCTTACTCAGCCTCCTGAGCTAACACAGTATTGTTCCACATAGTACGTTCCCCAGTTCAGTTTTAAATGTACCAAGCCATTGGGCTTCAGTCACATCCCCTTGATGGGAGACTATTCCACGGTCTAAAATATCTCTCATTTAGCAACGATTCAAAGAGCGTTCACAGTTAAGGAGGTTGTAACAATTCTGTCCTATGCATAAACTTTCGATTATCAGCCCCCGATGGATAATAATATTAGTAATCCTCACAGAATGGCCGGCCTCCTTAAATGGAAATGGGTCCAGCCCCACCTGTGACACACTTAGCTCGCCTCCCCAGGTGAAGAGAATGAGGAATATCAGGTGGTTCACGTGATTAAATCAGGCCTCGCGGGTATAGCTAAGGCAGAGGCCTGCGAAAGTTAGCCACAGCAGAGCAGAGAATCACAAGGCAGGCAGTGGACTGTGGGAGGGCCAGGGAGAGAAGTTCTTGGATCCTCTCAAGTAGGAAGCTTTCAGAAGACAGTACGGAGCCAGGAACCACTAGAAAGGCTGGAGTGTAGGGAACAAGTAGGGTGAAGGAAAAGCTTCCCCAGGGAGTTTTGTTTCCCTTTGAACTTTATGTTAATAAACCAAACAAAGGAGTGTTGATATTGGACCCAGGAAAACCTTTGTGAGTTAATGAGGAGCACAAGAGGGAAAACTGAGGCGGCAGTTAGCTCGAAGCCAGACTGGGTAGGCAGTGCTGCTGCTACAGTAATATACATATTTAAAGCTTTTCTCAAGCATTAATCCTCACTAATAAGGCAATCCTGATCTCCCAGATAGGGAAAGCAAAGCACCCAGAGATGAGGTGACTTGCCCAAGGCCACTCAGTTGCAGAGTCAGGATTCGAGCTGTCGTGTTACCGAACACTAACCATTTTGCTCCGCCCGTTAGATCATGCTCCCTCACAATCGTAGGCTTGTTTCTAACAGAGTTTTCTTTCCAGTGGTTTTTAAAGACACTCGTTGGCTCCGATATAATGAGAGCTTTCCTCTGTATGTATAACCATTATCCAGCACAAGGAGGCATGAGAATCGTTAACGAGCAGATAAATCTATACAATTGATGAGAGAATCACAGAATCCAGGGACGGACCAGGCCCATTAGTCTATCTTCCCTGCCGGAGCGGGGTTGTTGCTTATTGTTTTGTTCAGTCTAGTTTGAAATGTGCCAAGTGATGGGTTTCCTGCCTCAACCCTTGTGAGACTGTTCTGCAGCCTGACAGATCAGTGTGTCCGGAAAGTTGATCAGACATCCAGCCTAAATATTACCTGGCCAAATTTCATCCTGTCATTCCTAGTGCCAGCCAATCCCTCTTCCTTATTCGCATCTTCATCAGGGTCACATCCCTCCCAGTCACCAAGCTGCAAATAACCAGGCCCCGATCCCGCAAACACCCATTTGTGATTCAATTCACACCTACCAGAGGGCCAGCATGTGGCCTGCGCATCATTTAAGTCCCTCTTAAGGCCTGATTTGAAGACCTAAATGGTGCATATGGTTGGTGTTGGCTGCTCTGCACATGGATGAATTTCACCCCCAAATAACTTGATGCCCCCCGAGTTCCCCCATGGGTTTCATGGAGTGCAGCATCGGGGCCCCAGTGTTTCAGACACCTTGGAGCGCCCGTCCACAGTAAGAGGCCTACACCTGTAAAGGGGATCGGGGAGCCCTCACCTCCCAGCGGCGTAACTCCATTGGGTTGAGTCACGGGAGCTCAGGATTGGGCCCTTACAGGCCTATAACTCCCTGCAGGTTTTGAGCTCATTGCCATGGTGGGTAGAAGGATCAGAGAGCCATGCCAACCAGTAGCCACAGTGGCAAGCCTTGCGGCACATTCAGAGTGCTATAGGCCGTGTGGCCCTATTCCTGGCCAGGCCGCTCCTGCGTGGGAGGTAGGTAAACAAAAAGAGAAAATCTTCTCCCCACCCCCACAGAGCGTAAACAGCTGTGTGGAAGGCGCAGATTGAGCAAGGCAGGTGTGGGAGCAGCCTCTTCCAGAACCTTCGTGGAGGCGGTCGGCAGAACGCAGGGCAATATGGGGCACACCGGGCCCAAGCAAAGGGTCCCCTGAGCTTGGTTGGGGCTCATTCGCCCAGCCTTTGAGTCACACAAAGAAGGGACGGAACCCTCACGAGTTCAGAGCATCCCAGAGCTCGGGCTAACTCTGGCAGACATGTATTAGATTGGCCTGACAAGCCAGTGCAAAAGAGACCCAAAAAAACCCAGCTTGATCCTCCTCTCAGCTCCGTTTTACGCTAGGGTCACTGCAGCCGAGTGACTCCTGAGGATCAGGCCAGATGGGGCCAGCTCTCAGTGTTTGGGATTTGAGCCTCTCTGTCACTGAGTCAGGTTGCTCTAGCGTGGAGCATGATGCGTTCCCTTTTCCCTCTCCAGGGGCTAGACACAGCCCTTTTCCCTCTTGCCTTTTTAAAAGAAAGGTGGGGTTTTTTTTATCATTTGAGGAAACCTCTCTTGCTCGTGCTTTTATATTTTGGACATTGGAGTAGGAAGTTTTCTTTCATCTCAATCTCTGCTCTGTCAGACACACACCCACACCAAGATAAGTGCGTGTTGTAACACTCACACTCTCCCTCACCTGCCCACAAACCAAAATAAATGGGTACAGCACACACACCAAAATGTCAACACTCACACACGCACACCTACACAAAGGGAAGTGAATATTACAACTCTCACTCTCGCCCACACACTCCATGACAAGCGAGCATTAACGCACTCAACACAAGAAGACACAATGCAGGCTGGATTTCTGTTCCCACCTGGAAGGGAATCTTGCCGCAGGATTTATGAGGCTAACACCTTTCCGAGTAACAACCTACACTACTCGCTGAGGTTCAGATCTGACATAACATCTCTGCAATGTCTCACATTTATTTTCCTTTTAATTGGACAGCGTCGGCTTGAAATCTTATCCATCAACACACCAAGAAAAGAAAAGAAACGGAGTTTAAAGTAGTTCCAGGTTCTACACTTGTGCACCAACCTCCCTTCCCAATGTTGGGGGGTCTGCACTCACATTTTCCTCTCTTTTCAATTGATTTTTCTCTCCCCTGCTGCTGTGTGAAAGACCCACCCAAACAACAGAGGAAAGCATGGCTTTAATCCTGCAAAGATTTAGGCATATAAATAGTCCCATTTATTTTGATGGCCTACTCACACGTGTAAAACTAAGCACAAGCCTACCTGTTTGCAGGAGCCTGGCGTAATTGACTATTCAGAGAAAACAGTGAAACTGACAACACACAAAGTGCTGCCAAAAGCACTAAGTAAACAAAGTGAAATAACAGAGAAATAATGTGATTTTCTTCTCTAATCTCTCTCAGTTACAGTAATCGTCGGTATTATCTGTAACAATAGCAGGGTTTTCTCTTTAAAATTGCCCACAACCCTGTGATTTTTTTTTTTTTTTTTTTTTTTTTTTTTTTTCTTTTTTACTACTGAGGAAACCAACAAAATGATTCTTGCACAACTGGCCGCGTCAGTTTGAGGAAGTGACATTTTAAAAAAATAAATAAAGTTGAAAACCCCGAACCCTCGTAAAACACAGAAAATCAGAAAAATCTGAGTAAGTCTCCAAAGGAGAAAACACAATGGGTGACAAAAACAAACAAAACAAACTTTACCCAGTACTAAAGCGTTCGGGTTTGTAATTTCTCACTTACTGAGAAGCTCATGTGACTGGCAATAAGGCACAAAACCTTTCTTCCCCGGAACAACAGTGTGAATTCAAAGCCAAGAGTCACCAAAAAGTCAGTCTCATCTTACGTTGTGTGCAGCGTCATTCAGCCATGTTGGTCCCGGGATATTAGAATGACAAGGTGGGTGAGGCAATATCTGTTATTGGGCCAACTTCCGCTGGTGAAAGAGACAGACTCAGCCCTGAAGTCCCAACCTGAAGTAGAGCTGTGTGCAGCTCGAAAGCTTATCTTGTTCACCAGCAGAAATTGGTGCAATAAAAGATATGACCTCATGGCTGTTGTGGGTAACCTCTGTCGGATGATTTCTCAGACCCTAACCTAATCCAGGGTCTAGTCCCTCAGCTAGTGTAAATCAGTGCAACTCCACTGACTTCAATTACACCACCTCAGAATCTGGCGGCAAGGGTCTACCCACACCGCAGAACCCACCAGCATCAACGGCACTAATTTGGCACACCCATCGGTGACACAGCTTCCATGAGCACGCATATTACAGTCTGCTCTCTCTCAGCAGAAAATAACTGGGATTGGCTCAACATGGATCTGGCTCTCCCTTCTGCACCTCCTCCCATCCATAGGGAGCCTTGTTCTCTTTGGACTTCACCCGATTCCTGCTGAAACGTACGGGAGCTTTTCCACTGACTCCCCCCGAGCACTAAACCTAGAGGAAAGCCAGGCACATCAGCAATTACTGAGACCCTGGGAAAAACCACGTGTGAACACTGTACGAGTTCAACCTGATGAAAAATACTTTCCGTGATGTTCCCAACTCCTTGGCCTCCCAAACACAACTATGGCGAGCTCTGCTCAGCAACAGACAAAAGTCACAGATTTCACATGACTCAGGCTCTTTAAACGCTAGCGTGCCTCCTCCCTCATTGGAGCTGTGTAGCCCGCGAATGCATGGAGCCGTCCACAGCTGCTGCAAATTGTTTGATTCCCCCTGTGATGGTCAACACAACTGGCCGCATCATCAGAGAGAAGCTGTCTTTTGATTTAGTTTCCTGGACTAACTTTAAACCATATCCCCCCCTCCCCGCTCCCCCACACACGCACTCCAACTCGCTTTAACATCTGCACGGATTTCGGAAGCGTTCCTTAGAACCACGTTCCAAGTCTTACGGGACGCTAACTCTGGTGAGCAGCGCTGGCCTGTGTAATCCGTTAGAGCCCTCCACTGGACTCACCCAAAGGAAATACGATTAGCAGCCTCCCGACACCTCTGTAAAGCCAGGAGGGGCCAAAACAAACCAGGGTAAAGGGGCTGGAGTGACAGCCCTGAAAACTGAACTCTTGTCCGTGTGGCAGTGCTTGGGAACCTACTGACCAGGTCCTCGCACACGTCTTTCCCAGCCAACGGGCCTGAACCATGACGGAGTCATCTGCACGGTAGAGAAAGGCTCTCGGTCTCTGTGGCCCATTCATTCTCTAGCCTCTCTGCAGAGGCTGCCAAATAAGGCGGAGGTTCGTGCGACACAGAATCATAGACTTTAAGGTCAGAAGGGACCATTCTGATCGTCTAGTCCGACCTCCTGCACAACGCAGGCCACAGAATCTCACCCACCCACTCCTGTAACAAACGCCTAACCTATGTCTGAGTTATTGAAGTCCTCAAATCGTGGTTTAAATACTTTAAGGTGCAGAGAATCCTCCAGCAAGTGATCCATGCCCCACGCTGCAGGGGAAGGCGAAAACCCCCCAGGGCCTCTGCCAATCTGCCCTGGAGGAAAATTCCTTCCATACCCCAAATATGGCGATCAGCTAAACCCTGAGCATGTGGACAAGACTCACCAGCTAGACACCCAGGAAAGAATTCTCTGTAGTAACTCAGATCCCACCCCATCTAACATCCCATCACAGGCCATTGGGCATATTTACCGCTAATAGTCAAAGATCAATTAATTGCCAAAATCAGGCTATCCCATCATACCATACATGGATGTTTGTCCACCAGGAAGTGGACTAATACTCTCCCCACCCCAACCTTTCTTGTAATAAATGTATGCAATAGCAAGGGGCTCCGTTAATTCTCAGTGATGTGGAATGCAGGCTACACACATGGGTTTAGAGAGCATCGGCCCCACAGGTTCCGTGGCCTGTGATGTGCAGGAGGGCAGACTAGATGACCATGATGGTCCCTTCTGACCTTCAAGTCTATAAGTCTCTGAGGTCAAGGGGAGCTGGCGCCTCTTCCTGCTGAGCGCAAATAAAACAGGCCCAGGGGGGTATCACAGCCAGTCGGGAAGCGCTTTCAGGTCTGGTCTCACAGAACCATCGGGCTGGAAAGGACCCAAACCGTCATCTGGTCCAACCCTCCACACTGAGGCAGGACCAGTGTCAATCGTAGTCAAATACCAAGTTTATCAATGAGCGTCATACAGTGTCGAAGGGTTTCGTTTTCAGTGACGCTGGCCAGGGGGGGAAGAAGGAGAAGGAGAGTGGGGAACCGCCTCTCAAACGAGCAGGGACAAGATCGATGGAGCCAGCATGTTGAACCTCGGGATGTCGCCATTGTATTGACGCCACCCAGAGAAAGGGTCACACACTCCACATGCATTAGGGACACTGGGCATGACGACCTGTGAGCTCTTTAAAGGCCTCCGTCACCATAATACGCATCTAGCCCTGAATAGTCTGGCCCCACCAGAGTGTCCCCTTCCTTCCATGCCATGGCAGGGAGGCCAAGCTGGGCAGTGGAGAAAAGAACCTGAAATCCACCGGGAGGGAATGTGCTCTGTCTAGCAAGAGCTCACTCATGTTGTAACCCAGACATTCCTGAAAGCTGCCTGGCCTGTTCTATTTCACTGCTCTGACACAACAGGAGAGGGAAGGCTCTGCCTTAATTACCTCCCTTTTCACAGTCCTCTAATGACAGCCTGGAGCGAGAAGCCAGCCCCAAAAAGAGGCCACTGTTTGTTGTTTTTCTTGGCCTTTAGAAGGCAATTGCCTTGAAACAGTTAAGGGATCCAAGTTCAGGTCTCCCTCTGACTTGATTTGAAAGTCCACAGGACACTTTCCTGCCACGGACTTTAGCCCCCCGTATGGAAGCTGATTTTTTTGCTAGCAAAACCGTTCCACCTTGCTTTACATTGTGATCATCTAGTCTGACCTCCTGCACGGCACAGGCTGTCCACACATCCCTAGATCTCCTGTTCAAATCCAGCCCAGGTCAGACAAGCCTGGGGGTGGAACTCTACTGAAGCCATTCACACTAGCTGAAGATCTGGCTGCAAAAGTCAGGCCCTCTTTGATGGCTGTGCACAGGGAAGTGTCTTTGGGAGGTTTCAGTCCTGTTTGCAGTGGACAAGTTGTCCACATCACAGAAACCACCACCACGTGTACACAGACTGGACCCCTCAGGAGAGAGGCAAGGAACTGAGCAGGTCACGGAGACTTAATTTTTCTTTTGCCCTTTGGGATACAGCCAAAGAAGAGATCTCTGTCTCCAGGGTTGTCAATACAGCAGGGCTACAGACACCATTTTTTAAAACATCAGGTGATGTAATGATAAGCCAGTATTTACAATTCTGAAAGCATCCCACGGGCTCCATCTCTTCCAGCTGCCAAGCACACTCTGTACTCTTAATAAAATAATTGAAATGATGAATAGCCCCTTATAGCATTCCTCTTCTACAGCTCCTGACAGGGTCAGGGATGGATGGAGAGTCCCTTCTTAGCTCTCTTTCAAGGCAGAGAGGATTTCACCTTTTTCACAATGAAACATACAATAAAAAATAGAAATGTGAATAGTAACCAGGATAATTCCTTAGACTTCCACAGAGCCTTTTCTTGGAGGATTTCAGCACCATTTACAGATGTTAATTACTAGCACACCAGTGAAATCGTTGTCTTAATAATCAAGTCAGCAAATCACTACAGGTCAATTTCATTTCTTACTTAGGCTGGTGTGAGGCTGAATCAGTTCAGTAGGATCAATGCAGTTCACCCTGCCGATTTTAATGGTATTACAAAAATCTCACACCAATCCATGGCCAGCTCAGACTTGAACTCCTGCTAGAATATTAGACATTGAAGAGCATGCCATAAGTCAGTGGAAAGCTGGTTTTGAAATAAGGCATTATATTGGATCATTTGCTGCCAAGTCATGATGTATTGATGATTTCCATATGAATAATTATACCGGTAACCAAATGTGCTATTTTTAGGTAGACTGGCTCCTACCTTATTCATTTGCAAGGATACATTCAGTGGGGTGAACAGTTTCATTTTTTCAAACCAAACCTCCCTTTTAGGTGGAATGGAAGTTTCACTGTCCTAATTCTTGTTAATATTTGTATGGCTGTAGCCCCTAGAAGAATGTTGTTCTAGGCACTTCCCATGGTAAGAGGTGGTCTCCGCCACGGAGAGCTCACAATCTAGATAGCAGAGAGAGTTCATTTTACAGCTGGGGATCTGAGGCACAGACAGATATAAGTGACTTGCCCAAGGTCACACAGGGAGTCTGTGGTAGGGATGGACACTGGACCCTGCTTCCCTGAGTCCCAGCTCAGTACTTAACCACTAAGCCATCCTTCCTCTCACTATGCTACTCAAAGCGCATTATTGGACACCGACCAAGGTAAAGCTACGGCTTCTTGGGATCTATTTATTGTCCAGTCTCCCCGAGTGACAGCTCGTTAGCAGCTGAAACCTCTGCCTTGAGTTCCAGAGACCGAGCTCCCAAGAGTCAGTGGAAAAGCAGGTTGGCTGGTTTTTCGCTGTACCTAGTGGAATGCAGCCAAGTCAGGGAGGCATCTCCCTGAACTGCCCCGACGCGGAAGCTGCAGGCATGAGGCAAAGCTCGCTCGCTCGCTCTGGTTGCCTCGTCTTGTCTCTGAGTGTCGGTCACTCACAGGGATCCATCTGAAGCCGGGTCTCAGACACGGCTCAGAATGGGATTTGTGCAAGGTTTGCCCTTACAGCTGGCACTCTGAGTGGGAACCATGGCCCAGGCATGTCAGGGACAGTAGCTGATCCTGTAACAGCTCACTCCTACTGACTGAGCAGACCTTGTGGCTTCTGTGGTCTGGCCAGCACAGTCTGCAAGCCTGATCCTTGGTTCCTCTGTTTCTGCACTGGAGGTTTTGAAGCCACCTTAGAACTCTCTGTACTCTGGGCCAGGCCCCAGGTGTAAATTAGAGTAGCCACAGGGCTGCTCTAACTTACACGCTCATTTCCAAGTCCCCCTGTGGGCTCTGAGAGGCAGACACTACCTATGATGCAGTGCACGCTGGCCGTGCCCCGACACACCCTCTACTCTGGGAGTGGGATACGTCTGGCACAGAGCTCTTACACTAGCTGGGGAGGCCCCTGCGGAAGAAGTATTCGCAGTGGGTCATTGCCACATGGCAGCGCAGCATAAAGGGCCTCAGTGTAACTGGGAATCAGGCCCTGGGGGTGTTTCAGAGGAGTTGCTCCTTGGCAGAAGGGCAGACAGAAGATTGCTCAAGCAGCAGAGGCCTGGGCTTTTGGGTAGGAAGGAGCGGAGTTTTAGTCCCACAGCTTGGATGGGTGTGGAGTTTATATAGTCACTGTGTCTGTTAGTTGCAATCCCGGATTTGTTGCAACAGGCTGGCAATAAATCCTCCTCCACATCGCTACACACACACACACACACTCGGGCCCAGCTCTCGCCCACGGGCACCTTTCCACCTAAAGGGACCCCGCCTCTTGTTATAGATGCTGCCAGCACCCACGTTGCGGCAGCACATCCGGCCTGCCGCCCGGCATCTCTGAGTACTTGGGGCAGTAACGCGGTGTCCAGGAAACAGCTGTGAGCACAGCTGTACATGGGAAAGCTCTCAGAAGGAGCAGCAGCAGCATTTGGGCATAGAAAGAAAACCGAAGGAGGCAGAGAAAAGCTAGAGCAAATCTGGAATTGGTGCCTCTGGGTTTTAAGGATGGAACCCATTTCTCGGGTAACGTAAAACTAAGGATCTGGCCACTAACTGCCACGGAAGATTTGTTGATTCTTTCCCCATGAGCAAGGGTGAAATCTGAACAACCACATTCTTCCCGTCTAAATTCCTCCTGTAGTTCCCCTTTGGACCCAGTATTCTCCACCCCCTGGCCTAAACAGCTGTGCAATGTTGCTGTGGGTTGTTAAACAACTGCTATCCAGAAGTGGCTGCATTTCCTTTGTGGCTGAAAAGTGATTCAAGGAAGGAAGGATAGATAGATAGATAGATAGATAGATAGATTCTGTGAAGCATGTGGAGATTTTGGGGATGAAAGCAAGATCTGATTTTTATATTTGCCCTTCATCGCTGCCTTTTCAGAAGGACTCAGCACCCACAACTGGGAGCAGGTTTTCAAACGTGCTCAGCTCCCTTTGGGCACCCAAATAAGTGGCCAGATTCTCAAAAGAACTCAGCACACTGGGTACACATTGAACGGAGAGCTCTTCGGACAATCCAGCTGCACATGCTGCATTTGAAAATATCAGCCTTAGAACTAGGCTACAAGGATGGGGAAATAACTCCCTCCCATCCCAAGGGTACTTAAGAACATCTGCTGTGATACACCGAGGATTGCTGCAGAAGGAGAGGGCCTAGCAGAACTAGGGTGACCAGACAGCAAGTGTGAAAAATCAGGACAGGGGTGGGGGGGGGTAATAGGAGCCTATATAAGAAAAAGACCCAAAAATCAGGACTGTCCCTATAAAATCGGGACATCTGGTCACCCTATAGCAGAACATACACGGTGGCGCTGGCTAAACAGCTCTCCAATATATTTATTGAAGTGCTAGTGAGTCCCATTTCCAAAGCAAGTGACACTATAATAAATGCCAAGCCAATGAAGTGCATCTGTATCTTAGAGCATCATAAACAATATGAAATCTCAGAGACTCTCAGCACCGAGTACCCACTGGGTTTCATTCTGGATGTTATGGCCCTTACTTGATATAAAAGTGGATACTAATGTTAATATATTGGTCTCTTGTAGTGGTGTTTAAGAGCCTCAGCCTTTGCTCTGAATCTCCCAGATTTCCTGGGTTTAACAGTAGTTTAGTGGTTGGATAGCAGAAGGCCTTTAAATAAGTAACCTTGTTCCACATCACAAGCATGTTCTCTTAACACGTCCCTTCTTTTGAATGGGTCTTTATACAAGGACCCTGTAAATTTACAAACAATAGGCCTCAGCTGGCCTGAAGCCATCCTATCTCTGCCTGGGCTCTCATTGGCTCTCACAAGCTAAGTCAGGTCAGGCCTCCTTACTGCCTGAACGGGGACCACCAAGGAAATCCCTGTAGCTGTAGCCAGGGTGAGTCAAGAGGGAAGACCTTCCTTTCGAGCCACTGCCCTAGCATGGTGGTAGGAGGCACTGTAGTGTGGACAGGGGCTCTGCAGTTTAGAAGAAAGGCAAAACCAATGACCTGGCTGCATGCGGGTAACGACGATCTTGGACAAGATGCTCATTTACACCAGCTGAGGGTCTTGTCCTCTGTGTCCCTTTCCAGAAGAGCTGGTGTGAACTTCCCTGCCTTGGGCTACATTCCAACTGGGGTAGATGCATCCTGCAGTCCCCTTAGAGTTTCAACTTGAGAGAATATTTTTCAGTTCCTCGCTGAACTATTTTGCTCTGTTAACCAGCTGCCAAATCCTGCTTCAGAGGTGGCTGCATTGCAGTGGGCGGGCAAGGTGATATTAACAATTTGCAGAGTGCTTTGGGGTCCATGTAGGTGAAAGATGCACGGTACAAAGGAGGTCTGATTAATGTCCGCTGGCATGTGTCCATTTCACATCATATATTTTAGCTGAGGGGTGTAGAAAGTTTGTGCTTTCACACATTTACTATTCACTGTGCCCTAAGAATAGGGCACTACAGTGGAAATCTCAATGCTTGACTTTACCACCCACATACTGGGTGAGCTTGGACAAGGTTCTTTAACTGCCTCAGTTTCCCCATCTGTAAAATGGGGATAATGATATTGACTTCTTTTGTAAAGCGCTTTGGGAATCTACTGACGGAAAGGGCTATATAAGAGCTAGGTGGCATTAGTTATTCTAACAGGAAGGTCCTGTGGATGGCAGAAGAACGTAGAGGAAAGACCTTCGTCTCTCCCAGCACAGCTATGTTTCTCCAAGGTTTCTTTCCTCTGATTTACGCCTTATACTGTTTTTCCGTTCACGTAACTCCACTGCCATCAATACCATTGCTCGTGATTTACACCAGTGCACATGACAGCATTCTCTGGCAGCCTGAAAAGCTCTTCACATGTGTTCTGTGAGAGATCTCATTCTCTGTGACTCTTCAAAGAGCCCTCTTTAGTGGAGAGAGAGCTCGGGCAAGGATAAAGTCCATTCATGCTGCATCCTGTGCTCTGGAGCGCTGTTTGCTTTGCGGGCGAGCAGACAATGTGCGATTATGTGCAGCCAATGGAATCTGTGTTCTTTGCATCTGGCTGGGAGACGGTGGACAATGCACTCGAGCAGTTAATCTGGGACCTGAGGGGTAGGTCCGACCAACAGGAAATCAGAGACTGAATTTTACACTGCCTTGGAATGCAAACAAACATGAAAGGGAGCAATCAGGGCCTCTGACGTGGGCAAATAAAGGACTAACTATGCCTCTGTGTTCATTAGCAGAGAGGGAAGCGCCAATTGCAACCACAATATACCAACTGTGTACTCTGAATGGGAGACAATTATAACCAGGGGATGTGGGGGGGGGGGGAATACAGCCATGGGGTTGTCACTATCGGAGTGCTGCATCAGCTCACAGTTTGAATACACCACGCTGACCCAGCACCAGTAAACGTAGGACCTACTCCTACTAAAGCCCCAGTCATTGAAGTCAATGAGCTATGTTGATTGACACCAGCTGAGGATTTGGCCTATTGACGTCAATGAAAGCAGGATCAAGCCCTTGTAAAGAAACGAAGGGCTTGATTTCCAGCCTAGCTCCATCCACTTTAATGGAATTATGGCCAATTTACACCATCTGGGAATCTGTCCCCTGGATTTCAATGGAGTTATACTACATTACACCAGCTGGAGATCTGACCTATTGACTTCAATGGGGAAATGCTGATGTACACCAGTTAGGGATCTGGCCCATTGACTTCTATGGCGCTATGCTGTTTTACACTAGCGGGGGACTTGGCCCTAAGCGTGGCACTCAGCTATAATCCTGAGTTTCTCAGGCACAGATGCCGGGACCTTACAAAACCGCTTCATTTCATCGGCATCCTTTCGTGCCACCCCATGGGGCAAAATTACCACCTCCCCAAAACGTCCATGCTGTGTCTCTAGTGGAGTCCAAATTAACCGGTTCCCAGAGCTGGACGGTGCTGGAGCAACCGCTGAAGTCAATGGAACACGTCTGTGATGAAGAGGCAGCAGACAAAGCTCTTAAACATGGATCCTGGTTTTTTTATTTTTTGGTGGTCCAAAAATAGTGCCTGGTTTATTTGACTTTTTAAACCTCCCAAAACCAGTGTTCTTGGGTTGGTAGTTTTTTAATAGCCAGGACGTGGACATTTCCAACCAAGTCAAAGCAACTCTTAAGCTAGGCTGAATACTGGGCCTAAAGGAGCTGGCAGCCTTCTGGGTCAGAATTAGCACAGCGACTGCAATCCTTTGACGAGGCTGCGAAATGCAGCCCGGAGGGGTGGAATGCTGTGGGCAACACCACGCTGTAATTGCGCCAGCTGGAGCTACCGAGAAAGCTGAGCAACGTCCCACAGAGAGCAGTAAACATGTCCCTCGGTGCCAGCCCGAGGTCTGGGGTGGCACAGAGAGGGAAAGGGAGAGCAGGGAGTTGGCCGACGCTCCAGAATGCAACTCAACTTTCACTTAAGGGCCTCCTGGGTGGTCAGATTAGAGGCTTATTCCCATCCTGTGAGGGATCTCGCAGCAGAAGGAGTGAACCGTCAGACAATGTCAGGAAACATATAAGCCTCCACAGAGCTAATGAAGGGAGGGTACCAGGCCCATATTAAGGTTAAAGGCTCCTGGGCAGCGGTCTGAGGATAAAGGCAGGCAGTCGCTGGGAGGATGAAACTTAGCAAGGGGCTCAGTGGAAAGTGGGGGAGAAGGAATAGGAAGAACTAAGGTGGGCTTATTTGGGGCGCTTGTTGATGACCGAACGGTGCAAATGCCGAGCTCGGCAATCAGGACTCTGAATTTAAACAGGCCAAATCTACAGGCCTCCATTTTTGCAGGTGTGACTGACTGTGTCTAAGGAAACTGACATGCCACCGTTGGTGGCATGCCAAAAGTGGAAGCTGGCTGACCGGTTTATGCAAGCTATACCGGGGTGCTCAGACATGACCAGTGGGGCAGACAAGCAAAGAACAGAAGCTGGCTGAGCCTGGCTGGAAATCAGGCCTTATAGATCTCTGCTGCACCCAGGGTTACACCGCAAGGGTGACCCAGGGCAACAGCACAGTCTGGTCATTGGGCTAGTGAGTTACACAGCTCTCCAGGGCAGGGACTGCGTAAGTTACACAGGTCCTAGCTCAATGATCCTTGAGGGAGGTTCCTAGACACTGCTGGAACTCAGTAAATGGTAATGATACACAGCACAGCAGCCCCCTGGTACTGCCCCGCTTGCCCACCTTGGCCAAGGCTGAGTGATGCTGCTGCAGCCACAGCTGTAGCAACCAGCCAGCTGAGCTCAGCAGAGCAGACAACTGGGGGGGTGGGGGGGGGACACAACGAGCTGTATTGATCTGGGTTTTTAATTTCATGCCAGGATTGGCGCTGAACTTCCAACAGGTCCATCGATCCTGTTAGTTACAATTTGTAACCGGCCTGGTGATCACTGGCCTTCTGTTACTGGGCCAGCGCTCGCAGGGGTGTACATCGGGGCAGGCAATAGGCGGCCCACGGGCCAAATCCGGACAGCCAGACGCTTTTGAACAGACCCCGAAATCTTTCTATTTACTTATTCTTATCGTTATTGTTAGTATTTCTGTATTATTTTCTCTGGAGTCTGGACCTTGACTATACCTTGAGCAAGAAATCTGGACCTTGACAAAAAAAGAATCGATTACCCCTGGTGAGAAGCCAGCCCTTCTCCTCCATAACCCAAAGAACCAGATTCCTACCCTCACCACACAGGGCCAAACATGCACACAGGGGCCAGACACACACACACAACCAGATTTCCACCCCCGCGACCACATACAGGACCAGATTCCTGTCCCCGACACACACACACAGAGCCAGATTTCTACCCCCGGCTCACACATACAACACACACACACACCCTCTGGTCCAGATACAAACATAGACCAGATTTTCACCTCCGAGATACACACACACACACACACACACACACACACACACACACACACACTTCCTCTTCAGCTGATGTAAATCAGCTCTGCTCCACTGACTCCCATAGAGCGATGGGATTTTACACCCGCTGTGGATCTGGCCCAGGAGAAGAAGGAGCAAGCAATGACAGCATCTCGAAGCCTAATTTCCACTGGACCTGGCATGCCACTGCTAACCAGCACCCGCTTCCAGCGGTCCCCGAGTCTGCACTGCAGCCACAGCAGAAGGGAAATGAAGTTGCAAAGGTTATCGTTTGAATGTTTGACTGAGCATAAAAATCCAGCTCTGAAAACAAAAAAGGGAAAACAAGAATGGGAATCGGAAGGGGGGGTCGTAAATAGAATGACTCGCTCACCCACTACATGTATTTTCTGTTAACAAAAAACAACCACCCAACTAAACAAATTTACATTTTTAAGAGTTTCTATAAAAATAAATGCCAGCTCTGTTGTAAAAGTTTATCTGTCTCCGCGTGTGTATGAGAGAGAGAGAGAGCGTGTCTGACTCCAGTATATAGATGTCATTATTTTCATGCATCTGCCTTACCCAATTTTAGTTAGTTGCTTTCTGCACCATTTCATACTCATTTCTGCTGCTGAGCTAGACAATTGCTTTATAACTCTAGGGTGCAATTTCACTGTCTGTGAGCCACACACACACACACACACACACACATGCACACGGGCAGGTTCTGGGCTGAGACAAAGCCATGGATAACCGTCGCCTTTATTATCCCCCCACCGGGTTTCTTTTCTTCTCAGTAACTTTAAAAAACAGGGGAATTAAATTAAAAGGCCGAGCCACCTATCTTAATTTATGATTTGAAAGGGATCGTGCAGGGGGGGGACGGGGAATAGCTCTGGTGAGCTCCGTCTCTCTTTAAGAATTAGGAGGATGCATTGGAGAACAATCTTCTCTCACGCTAGGTACACTTGGAAGAGGAGACGGAGAGAGAGAGACTTGTATGTTGCAGGCTGGAGGGCAAAAGCCCAGTGAATCAAATCGGTGAATCACACTGGATTTTCATGATCAATTGAAAGTCACACTTGAGTAAGTGCAGGTCAAATGCGAGGGCTGGATTTCAGGTGCAGGCTCCAAGAGGCTTATTCAAGTGGCTGAAGTTTCACTGGGATCGGGATGGTTTGGATCGCAGGTTCCTCTGCATCCCTTCGGGAGCCCTGTCTTTACCTCACCATTAGCCCCTGTGCCTCCCCGCCCCCAGTCTTACAGCCACCAACATGTGTCTCTAAAGGACCATTCCTTCACCGTCAAGAGTGATGACTACTGAACACAACCCAAGGGGCTGATAATCATGCACAGCAGCGCCTTACTGTTCGCCAGCTCCCTTCTCCCCACCCACAATGGTCAGCCACCCATCAGAGGCATGAGACGCTGTTATCGGAGAGGCCACACGTGGGAAGACTGGAGCTCAGCTTGAAGGAAACACCTGCAGCTACCTGGTTCAAAGAGAGAAAGCCACTGGTCAAATAAAAACGGGGCAGGAGGGGAGCGAGCCCGCTGCAGCTCCACTCTCCCTGGCGGCCGGAGAGCCGCGGGGAGGGCGGTGAGCCCAGACACGGCCCCGCTCTCGGGCCGGAGCGCCCTGCCGCGCCGCCCCCCTCCAGGCGCCGCCCCAAGCACATGCTTGGTGGGCTGGTGCCTGGAGCCGGCCCTGATTATAATAGGATGCTTCTGACTTAATGCTGAGAGCCTCAGAGCCGAAACCAGACAACGTTCCTGGCAGCTCTGAATACAAAGGGGTCTCTCTGCAAGCTGAGCGGAGCTGTAAACCTCCAAGGCGGGGATGCGTTAGGGACTTTGGGTTAGTGTTCTCATCTCCCTTTCTCTATCCTTCCCCACCCCCGGTTTCTTTCTTTTTCTTGAAAGTCTATAAAACCTGATAAAAAGCCAAGGCTCCACAAAGCGAAAGACGCCATGAAAAGTAACAACCAGATGGGAATCCCATTACCATTTTATTGGTCACAAATACCAGCCCTGCACCTTTTATCTCTTCGCTCAGCAGCAATCACACACACGATTCAATACAAGGAAAAGGGTCAGGGTTCAGAGGAGCCCCAAATCCAAATATGCAAACAATAAAGGAACCTGACCGCTAACTGTGATGGGAAATCCATCCAACAAACTTGATTCTGGCAGTTCCTTCTGGCAGCCCCAGCAAGCAAGTAATTAGCCAGAAAGGTCTCCAAAGCCGCGTTTTCTTCCACTTCAAGTTAAAAAGTGAGGTTGAGATCAGAAAAGTCACTCCATAAAAAAAACCTGATGCCTGGTAAATTGCACTTATCTTCTCCCCATGTATCTTCCGAGGCTTCCCTGCTCCATTAACTAACCAAAACAAGATTTTACTGCCCAGCAGCCTGGCAAAATTGTCAGGAACAATAGCTAGTTTCAGGATGGCCAACCCCAAGCATTTAAAGATCATGAGTCAGGCCCCAAAAAATCACGAGATTGGCTTAAAAATCGTGAGAATTTTATAAAACAATACAGTGGTTGTTTGTTTCCTTTGCCTTCTGGTTTTTGAGCCTTTCGTTTTCATTCCTATTTATGTTTTCAAGTGTTTCTCCCCAACCATAAGGAATAGAAACTTACTTTATTTTTTAAAGGAAAGCCAAGATTCTCACATAATCACTTGACCTCAGAGAGTGGGTGTGTAGGAAACATAACAAATATCACGATACTCGTGATAAAATCATGAGAGTCGGCAGCGCTGCCCGGCCACTCACCAAAATCTATTTACCTTTCCCCACAATGCCAAAAAGACACCCGATTCGGATTTCAGTTTTACCAACATGTGTCTCCGTTGACTTCCGAGAGATTACTCCTGGTTTACACGAGCGGAAATGAGCTCAAAATCAAGCCCAATGTTGATTCGGCGTGGGGAGAGACTAAAGGGTCTAGAACCTCGGTGTAAATTTTGCCCTGTTTTGAGGCGGCAAGTGCTGCATAGATCTTGCTCTGACTCCTCCGCACAGGGGAGAATTTCACCCCTTGATTTCATTCTGCCCAGCTCAGACTCCATAGCCAGACTCTCCTCCCAACAGTGATGTGGAGCAGAAAGAAAACTTGGGGAGGGATAGCTCAGTGATTTGAGTGTTGGCCTGCTACACCCAGGGTTGTGAGTTCAATCCTTGAGGGGGCCATTTAGGGATCTGGGGCAAAAATCTGTCAGGGATGGTCCTTGGTCCTTCTAGTGAAGGCAGGGGGCTAGACGTGATGACCTTTCAAGGTCCCTTCCAGCTCTATGAGACAGGTATATCTCCATATATTATTTATATAACCCTGCTCAGTTTCCAAAAATCTGCCTGAGGTGCCAGCAGAAGTGGCCACAAAAACACCTGTTGCCAATCGTAACCAACGCGTATTCAATGCAGATGCTGTTGTTGGGGAATCCAAACAGCCAAGCTGTCCCCACACATACCCAAGTTACAGGGACTCTGCCAAACTTAACACTTCAGTTTGGTTCTCTTCTTGCTCACCACCGTGCTAAATCAGGAGTGAGCCTATCAAAGTCAGTGGAGTCGCTGCCGTGTGAAACTGGTGTAAGTGCCGGGAATCGGGCCCAGCATGAACACCGAGCCCTCTCCAGAGTCTCTCGTCCCAGTTTCTCAAAGCTCTTTACAAGCAGAAATGAATGTAGCTGAACAACGTTGGGCACATCAGCGTCACCGGACCCATGCAGCAGAAAGTGATGCATAGGCCCCAATCCAGCATAGCACTAAAGCACACGCTTAACTGGAGGGGCAGTGGGGCCTATACCTAGCACACTAGATTGGGAGCTAACAGACCTGGGGTGAAATCCTGGCCCTCTTGCTGTCAATGGGAATTTTGCCAGTTACTTCAACGGGACCAGAAACTCATCCCTGGGTTCTAATCCCAGCTCTGCCATTGTGGGACGTTGAGGAGTCACTTCCCCTTTTTGTGCCTCTGCTTCCCCTCCTACCTTTTTTCTGTCTTGTGTATATTTAGGCTGTCGGCTTTTCGGGGCAAGGACTGTCTCTCACTATGTGTACATATAGCCCCTTGCACAATGCAGCCCTGATCTCAGTTGGGGCCTCTAAAGTAGACACTACTGTAAGACAAAGAATAGAGGATACTAATAAATCATTTTAAGCTGGTGAGTAGTCCTATCTGAACTGGAATCACACCCCAGGTCTTTGGACTCCTAGTCTGAGGCCTTCCATAACTGCAAGACCATGTTTGTTTAACTCAACTTCAAATAAAAAGAGGGGGTTCCGGACAGAAAATCCCTTGGCAATGTGTTCAAACCAGAGCACAAATAACTGACGCCCTTTAGGGAAAATCCCTCTGCCCCAGAATGTAGTCTCAGCCATCCAGTACCTGCCCCCATCTTCTCTTCTAATGCCACTTCACTTTCTGTTGATCAGTTGCCAGGAGGGCTTGTCAAAACCCAGAATGTCCATTCCCCAAGGAATTCCAACATATCAACATTTGTCTTAGTTCCGACTCAGAACATTTTTTAAAATCTCCCATGAAACAAAATTTTCTGAAATATTTCATTTTGGATCAATCCAAATGTTGCGTTTCGGTAAAGCATTTTGTTCCGTTTTTTTTTTTAAATGTTACATTAGCATTTGGAATAATAATTTTTCAAACAAAAAGTAATTTCAAAATGAAAAATCAAAATGTTTCCTTTCTGGGGCTCCCCCCCAAAAAAAACAAAACTTTGTCAAAATAGACACATTCCAATGGAAAGTTTTGATCTTAACAAAGCAGCAGTTTCTGATGGGAAAATGTTCCGCTGGAAGATTTTCAAGCGGCTCTAGTTGCTGGCATGCGAGGGAGAAGAGGGATAGTTTGTAGGGTTTTTTAAATTCTTATTTGTGATCTCCCGTCAACTGCTTTGCTCTGCCTTCGCGTCGAGAAGCCTTTGGAGAGAGACGCAGCCTCTGGTCTCCGCTACTCTGTCCTCCCTCCAGCCATCTCCTTTTCTTTGAGAAGTAGGAAGGGGGGAAATAAAAGACCTTCCAAGAGGAAAATGTCAGAAAGCTGCTTTTTGTGTGCGTATGAAACGTTCAGCGCGATCCCGTAGTCTAGTCTTTAAATGCAATAAAATACGGCAACTACTGACAAAAACAATTAAAATAAAACCACCCAGGCAGCTTCCTCGTCGCTTTGTAGTTATGGAGAGGTTTAAAGCCCACCTGGGTCTTTTAGGAAACATTACGGAACCCTCTCCCTGGGCTGGATCCTGCGCTGACACACAGCTTAGTTCTGCTGAGCGCGTTTCCATTGATAAAATCCCAGCCTTCAGAAAGGAAGGACAGACTTGTCAAAGAACTCAGGAGATCTGGGTTTAATTGCTGGTTTGGCCTCAACCTCCCTGTAAAACCTTGGACAAATTACTTCATTGCTCCGTGTCTCTGTTTCCCCAGCTCTACAATTGGGATAACGATACTTCCTCCCCTCCCAGGGGTGCTCTGAAGATGTCTAGGAGATGCTCACATACAGTGGTGCTGAGGGCCATTGAAGTGGATAGTAAGTCAGCTCATCACAAAGGACTGTCCCCTTCAATATACACTGCTCCCCTCAGCCTAGTTTTCAATGTACTGAGCCTTGCGCAGCCATTCCCTTTGAGGGGCAGTATGGTTTAGTGGCTAGGCTATTAGACTGCAAGTGAGTGGAGTTTGGGGACTGGCACAATCCCCTTCATCCGCAGGGCCCTGTGTTCAAATCCTGGTGCATGCCACCAGTGAAAAAGAATTTGATTTCTTGTGTGCATAACTGGAAATCACCACACAGATCAGCAACACCACTGTCAAGCCTGCATTCAGGAGGCACCAAGACTGGACTTATCCAGGGTACTACAGCTCGGGGGTGAAGGTGCATTGGCAGAGCTTGGAGCGGAGTAGCTGGGAATCAGAAAAGTTCAAGCCCCAACAAACGACACCAAAAATGGGTAAACGCCTTTATACCTGAAGGTGTGTTTGTCTGATAAACACCAGCGCTGCCCTGCCGTAGTGACAAGCTACAAAAGCTCCCCAGAAAGAACTTCACAGCCTTACGCTAAGTTGTTGGCCACTGGCGTACCCAGCAGACCGACATCAGGCACGGGGTCAAGTGCGTGTTCTCCTTATTTTAGTTTTTACCAAAACACCCCCCACCTAGTAAATAAAGGGCAGTCCCTGAACCAAACCCTGCACGTTCCCGGTGTAAGGAATCACTCTTGGCTTCCAGGGCTTTGCCCAAGAATGTAACATGACCCTGACATTTGGATGACTCCAGAACTTCTGTGAACTCGGGTCTCAGGGGGGTCGTGACATCATCTGGAGCCAGAGGCCCTGCCCCGCTCCTGCAAGGAGATCGGCGCCGACACAGCTTTGTTTGTTTATTTTTGTTAACGGTGCCCCGAAAAATTCAGACGGGTGGCAGAACCATGGCTGCGAGGAACCTGCCCCCTACCCGGGCCGCCCTACCACAGCCCTCCACTTCGAGTATTTTTAACCCATTTCTCAAAAAAATATTTATCTTTGCATTCAAAAGGTTGAGGGACAACGCTGTGGTATATTTCTCCAGCAAGATGTTTTGATTCTCCCTGGGTCTGTGAACAGGATGGAAATGCCAACAATAATATTTGCAATGAATAACTAAAATTCTGTGGATTTCTCTCTGTGTCTCTTTCTTTTAAATAAAATAAAATGCCCCTAATAAGAGAAGGGTAGATTCTGCTCTCTGTCATACCAGGGTAAATGTGGAGTCCACTGACCCTCAGGGAATTGATTCCACGTGTATAGCAGAGATCTGAATCCAACCGAGGCGTCTTATAAACACGAAAACCCCTTTCCAACTTATTTTGCATATGTAAAGTCAGGAGGTCTGGCACTATATTAGATCCAAAGATAAAAAAGCTGAACAGAAGAATTATTGTGCATCTCTCAGTCCCCTGAGGACCTGATCCTGTGCACCTCAAGGAGATGCTAAGCACCTTTATTTGTCCAGGTCATCGGATTTCCTTTGATTTACAAGCACACTCAAAGAAGACTCAATTGTCTCAAAATCCAGGGGAAAAAAATATTTGTTAATAAAAAACACGTTCTGTCAAAAAATGGCCCTTTTCTCAAAATCGAAAATTCTGCCAATTGTTTTTTTACATTTTTCTTGATTTTTTTCTGACAAAAACCTTTTTTTCATTTGGCAGAGGGGTTCCTCTTTTGCCCTCTTTTTTTCTTTCCCCTCCTTTTTTTTCAGCGGCAAAATAGGGAAAAGGGGGAAAGGAGTAAAGTGCCCCCAGGGAAAGGAGAAAACAAAAAACATTTAAAAAAAAATATCGCGTTCTAAATCCATCCTTTTCACAAACCTGAAAATGAAAACAGCTTTGAAATTTTTAACCTTTTGGGGGGTTCTCCCCCACCCCCTCATTTTCCACCCAGCTCTAGGTTACATCACGTCGTCCAGCTCAGAAACAGTGCATCGGGATACAGTTTGGGCCACAAACAGGAATCAGTCGGATATGTTTCCTCCGTGACGCCTTTTATTCACATAACAAAATCCGCCACAGAATTCTGCCCAATGATCAGTCTCGGATGGTGACCAGGCCCCACTTAACAGGGATATAAGCAAGTCAAGATGAAGGTGCATAGGCTGTCCAGAAGTTTACACGCTTGGTGGCCTTTAACCAATCTGGATAGTTTCTTATTCTCCCCAGCACTTTGTTCTCTACCACATTCCTTTCCTTCAAAACAAAACCCTGACTTTTTTTTTGTGTAACCCTGCCTGACATTTTTGCTTATTTTGATTCTACAGTCTCTTGGACAGCCAATACTAAAGCCACATCCTGAGCAGCTGCAACTGTCCCTGGCTGAACAGCTCCGATGGGAAGACGGACTTTATGAACAACGAGACCAAATGAGCTGAGCCACTCTGCGACCTCTGGTTGGGAAAGAGGCCTTGGATTCAACAAAAGACTCGGATTTAACTGCTTCTTTCCTCCAAGAGCCTGACGCTCAAGTGTGATTTTCCTAAATGCACCTGTTCCACAAAACCAGGGACAGCTAACTAGTCACAGTAGATTTTTTTTCTATCTATCCATGAAAATAAAAGCAGGTACAAACGTTATTGGTTTGTAATGTTCAGACATAGCCCAAGCAAACAAAAACAGAGATTAGTTTCGCATCTGTATTTCTCTTATCAAACTCTGTCTATCTTGGTATTTATAAAGTCCTAGGTCAGCCTAGTGCCAGAGCATACCCCAACTAACACAAAGCATACCATCAGCCTGAATGTCTGTCATCTCGTCCCACCAGCCCTGCTGCGAGCATGCGCGATAACATCTTCTTGTTTTTCTCCTTCCGAGGAGCTAGCACAGCACGGCTGATGTAAAAGGCTGAGTCCAAAAGCAGGAAGGTCCCTGGCCGTTTCATATCTTGTAGAAGGGAAATCTATAGCCCACTACCAAGAAGGCCCATGTGTACCAAGAGATATTTGGGAGTTTCACTCCGGAGAATTGTCCACTCCAGTGTCCCTGAGCAGCATAGCCATCTTGGTAAGGCAGTCATGGGACGAGAGGCAGTTACTGAGATATTAGTCATTGAAAGGCTTTTGGAAGGCAAGTTCAGGGCCTGGTATTACCTGGGGAGACAGTGCAGGGTGGAGCATTAAGAGGGGGCGTTCTCAGAACCCCATGGCGGTTAGAAGATGTACTGGCACACCGTGCACTAACTGGAGTTTCTTCATGGCATGCACTGGTACGTGGATAGGTACACTCGATTATAATCTTTAATGGGCCCAGCTCGGCCCTCGTTTACACCGGTGACATCGGCGGCGTTAACCGGCAAGCAGAACGTGGCCAGAAATCTTTACTTATTGATCCTCTTTAGGCCAAACTGAGCCCCAAGGAGTCTTCAGTGGGACTGCATAGTACCCAAGACCTGATTTTGGCCCTTTACCAGTATGTGTTCTCTGTGATCATCCAACTAAGAGCCCTACGGTTTGCAGGGAATACAGGAACTGCACAAACTTTTTTTTCCGTAATTCACCCTCTGATTACAACTGCCAGCTTCCCCCGCTGTCCCTCTAGTATTTCCAAAACAGTCCCATGCTCAACAAAGTCAGCATCCAGTCACTTCTCCCTGTTCCTTACCAATCAGACTCCACAGAGCTGCAGACAAACCCTGTCCCAGCGAGACATTCTGATTTCGCTGGGAAGGACTCAGCCGATATTCCAAGGGGTTCCTCTCTCTTTCTTGAGCTCTGCCCTCTGTGACCAAACATGAACCCTCATCTCCCCAGTCTGAGCCTGGTGCCCTATACACAAACCAAACTTTTACAAAGGTGGAAAATGTCCCTGGGTAAAGCCTGGGAATTGTTCATACCCGCAAGTCACTAACTAACACTGAGCTCCCATTTCAAACAGCTCCTGAAAGTGGACGAATCTTTTAATAAACAGTCACGGTTTGCTTTTATTTCCCCATCTTTGCTGTAAGCGAATGGGTTTAGCTAGCATTGTTGATCCCCTCTGAATGCTTCACGAGACAGACAAGCTCCTGATGGGCTGAAGTGTGTGTTGCAAATTTCTATAGCAGAGAATCAGGCCCTGCCCCCACCATTTATAAATGAGTTTATAAATCAGCTTTTTTTCCATTTGCATCAGGGTAAAAATCCTTAGACAAGTCATCAGCCTGGTCCCACATGTTCTCCCCCACTTAAGATCAAATTTCTAATAACGGTACATTTTGTTTAGGGCATATAGCGCCCGGCTATCAAAATATCTCAGGTACGGTAGAAAAACACAAGTATCGATTTAGGAAGTCAGTAGAGGTTTTTGCCTTTGTCTTCAATGCGAGCACCTAGGTGGCTCCCAACATGACGGGTAAATAACATACAAAGCTGCAAATAAAACGAAGGCATTTGTTGGGGGAAGGCAGAGAGATAGCATCACAGCACTCGGCAGAACATGCTTTTGTAATGGTTTCAGATGCTTTGGTTTGCGCCACCCAAAATAACAGTAATAAAAAACGAAATCTGTTTGATTGAAAATAAAAGATGTTACGGGTGTCAAGCCGCAGAGGAGATATTTCCACTTGGAACAGCCACTTGGGCACTTCGGGGGCATTTTTATCTCCCATCAAAATCAATTGCATGTGGCAATAAAACCACAATGATTTTTAGGACCGTATCAGGTCCAAAGGACCGGACATAGAGCGCAGGGGCTGAGGCGGCTCCAGCTGAATGACCGCTGGCGCATGGGCGAATGGAAGGCGCCGGGTTTGTTGTTGTTTATTCTGCCATAAAAAAAGAGGTTCATGTTCATTAAAACGGTGACTCTTTTTAAAAGGATCCATGCGCTGATATGAACCAAGAGCGTTCAGGGTAGCACCTTGCTCTGCATCGTGCTACGGTGCTGTAGCTCATGTCATGTGTGTGACCAGCCCTAGTGCCCCACTCATACAACCTGGGGGTAAAAAGGTGAGATGGAATTTAGGGCCTGATCGTGGAGTTTTGCCATTGAGCTCAGTGAGAGCAGAATTGGGCCCACGGTCTGAGCTGTGAATTCCCTGTTTCTGTAGCTCAGAGTTATTCTCCCAGAGGAGTTTGATATAACTTTTTTTTTTTTTTAAACGCTGACCTGTAGAATAAGTGCAAAGCCACGGCACTTTTCTGAAATCGAGACACGAGGAAGCTTTTACTCTTACAAGCCAAGACTGGACTCCCTTGCTGAAACCTTGGCAAAATCCAGCTGGAAATAAATTTAAAACACAGTAAAACAAAACCAGCGAACCATCAGGTGAGACGCATTTTTTTCTGCAAAAAGAAGGACAACGCAACTGAAATACATCTTTTGGATCAGCACTTGACTGTCAATGTATAACAGGCAGGCACCTTTAACCCCAGCAATTACATTTATCTCGGCCAGTCTGCACACTGCAAATGCCTACGGAGGAAGGAGAGGAGAGGGGCGGAAAAGAAAAAAAAGGGAGGATGAAACAAACAAACAAACAAGTAAATAAAGAGAAAAAAAAAGACTTTGCGACATGTCAGACACGGCTCCAGAAATAAGAGCATTAGCTCAGTGCAAGGCAGAACCACACAGCCTGCTGTGCAAAACAAAACAAACCAGTGTCTGGAGTGGGGAGGAACGCCCCACAAAATAGCACTGAACACCCAGTTTTCACTCCCAACCTGCTTTTTCTTTGAAAACGGCCAAGGCTGAAGGGGCTGGTTTCTATGCCCCAAACCTGCGATCGGAGTCTTAGGAACCACTAAAAAAAGAACAGGAGTACTTGTGGCACCTTAGAGACTAACAAATTTATTAGAGCATAAGCTTTCGTGGGCTACAACCCACTTCTTCGGATGCACTTTTAAGGCAAACTTGAGTTGTTGTTGTTCTGCTCGGGCTACACCTTAGCTGGTCGCACGTTTGAAAATAGCGCTTGCGACTGTCACTTTCCTTCGCAGATCTCTCTCTCTCTCTCTCTCTCTGGCATTTTGCTCCCTAAAAAATGTCTCCAGATTGTCCCATCTCCCCTCTCTTCCTCCCCCCCCCCGGCCCCACGCCAGCAATGCCAATCCCGTGCCATCTCCCAAACACTCAGGACACGAAGCAACACACATTTCCAGCCCTGGTCACAGCACTTTTTAAAACCCAAAACAACAACAACAACAAAATTCAACTCCCCCTTCCTGAGCTGTAGTTTAATCTGTGGTTTCCATCTGCAAAACACAACGCAGCTCGCTCGACACGTTGTCTTACCCAGAAAAGGCAGGGGAGGGGAGAGGGGGTGAGGGGGGAAAAAAATACCCCAGACACTCATCTACTAAAATTGTTCCTTGCAAAGAGGGACAAACCAACCAAACAAGGATCGAGGCTTCCTAGGGCGGTCGGCGAAACTGACAACAACTCTCCACGCTGCACGGTCACCCCAAATGCCTCCCCTTCCCAGGCACCCCAGCCTGCCTCCCTGCAATCGCGTGGGGGAAAGGGGGCATGGGAGAAGGGGAGAGGGGTGTCCCGGATCAAAGGCTCAGCGCTGCAATAAAGCCACTTTTTTCATCCCCTCCCTCCACTTCGCCGATCGTCTCTCCTGTCCACACGCCCCCCCCCCCACCCCCAAACCCCTGGCGATCTGGAGCATTTCAAGCCGAATACATTGCGCCGTATGGCCAGAAGAAGCCTTTGCAACCAACTCACCCAGTGGCAGGAAATGTTTGGTGTCCATATCGGGTGTTTAACTCATGCCAAAACGATTTGTGAAGATCGGTGGAGGCAAAACACACACGCGCGCAGAAATCAAAGCAAACGGGGGGGGGGGAAGCCGGCAAAAAAAAATAAATCAATCAAAGACCGCAGCTTTGCCTTGCTTTCAAAATCAGCCGCAGCACCAGGCACCCCGCACGGGAATAGGAAATCCAGTCCAAGCGTGTGTGAGCCCAAGGCAGGAGGAGTTGTTCCAAACTCACCCAACAATGTAACTAAAGTACTTGTGTCTCTGTGTCTCTCTAGTCCAATGCAAAGGGGACCCCGCCAAGGGGGAGCGGGAGGGCCGACCTGGTAGCAGCGACGGCGCTGCCAGCGGGGAGCCTGCAACCGGCCAATGTGAAGGGTGGGCGGCTGTGTGCTTCGAGCCTCAGCTCGTCTTCTGGAGGGCGGGGTGGGGGCTTTCAGAGGGGGCTGCTTGCTGATCAGCAGAACAACAACCGTAGATTGTCTCCTGCCTGCAGATGTTAATTTAACAAAGCTGCCGGGGTTAAAGAAGACAATTAATGGGAAACGCTGGCAAAGTGCCAACTCAGAGGTACATTTATTGGAGGAGGAGGAGGATAAAGGACCTGCTCTGTTGTGTAAATGCTGCGAGGGAAAGCCCTTGCTGGAGTGATTCCCTTCAGTCCTTTTATGGGGCTTTTCATCTGGGTTAGAAAGGCTGGACCCAGTACTGAAACTTGAGTTTGTACCGGTCAGTAGCTAGTAAGGTGATTGAATAGAGCCAATTAAATCAGTGGGATTACTTCTGTGAGTAAAGGATGCAAGAGGGGGCCCTTTAGGCTGAGATTTTTCAAAACTGCCTAAGGAATTAATTTTGACCGGAGGTTGGAGTGTTTGTATTCCAGAGGCAGCTTTGAAAATCTCTCAGCCTTCTAAAGAAGATTGGAGGGTGGATAAATAGGCTAGAACTGCTGGTCAGTCTGTCTATCCGTTGTTTAAATGATCAGTCGATCTACCATAGATACATACGCGCGCACATGATAAACCATTTTTAAGTAACTGACACAAGTCACAAAGTGCAAACTTAAGGAAGACACGAACAAGCTCCTTCCCCTCTGGAAAGAGCAAAGTGTGAGTTCTGACTCCAGGTGGCTCTTCCCTTTCTCAGGTTGTCTCATAGACTTCACGGTCAGAACAGGGACCATCATGATCATCTAGTCTGACCCTCCTGCTACTTAAACAGGCTTTATTTCCTTTCCTGTAACAGAGATACAAGTCAATAGCTAATGATAGGTGTGCAGCTTATCTGAGAGCTCACATGCCCGCCTGTCACCACTCCAGCCTCTCGGGTGCAAACCTGCCTCGGCCTTCTTCTGTTTTTAACTGTCTGTGCTACATACCAATATATCGGGGTGTCTCCAGCTTTAATAAATGGTGCTCAGCCTGTTAAGAACGTGTATTAGTAACTTGATGGACCGGAACGACTTGACTGTGTGTAAAGCATATTAAGCATCATATCGACCCGCACTCTCCGGACGACCACAATGTGCCTAACACGCAGGTTTGTTCCATAGGATGGAGTTGCTAGGGTAGGGTGTATGAACTCAGGTGTCTGGCCCTGCATTTGGGAGACAAACCATTTACAAGAGCAAGTAGGAGAATGCCAGGGGATCCCAACCTGGCAACCCGTTCTCACCTGACTGATCCCGTTGAAGGAGACTCATGTGAACAAGGACTATGAGTGTGGGAGGCACTGAGGATCAGGCCTGGAGTTTTGGGGGGGATGGAATGAAATTTAAGTCTAAAATGAGGAAAGGTTGCAAATGTATGCGAGGGTTGCTGCTGCCCTGGCATGTCTGTCTGTCTATCTTCTGCCCATCATTGTGGTATTTGAGCCCCTGTTGACAAGGATAGAGAAAGGCTAAGGTAATTTACTATGCTAACAACTCCTCCTGCAGCCTCTTTAGTGTGTCTGTGTTAGGGGACAGGCACCCACCCTGGTCCCTTCTACCCAGAGGGCAGGAGGGTTGTGATCACACCAAAGGGGCAAACTGCTGCTAATCCCCAGGATCCCTATGTGGACCAGCTCTGGGACCGTGAACAGAATGGGGCCTCCCTCTCCGCCCCTTGCACAGCTAACGATAGCAATACATTACAACAGGAATGAAAAATGCCAGCAGGACCCATTCTGTGTCAGCGGCAAGCGGCTGCAGCCTGGCACTCATTGGGAGCTGTAGACGTAAAAACAAAATAAAGCAGCGCACTCCTTTTTATCCTTTGCTCCTGTGATTTAAGCATGTCCAAACAGATTGGTGTGTGTGCGTTTATAACTGGTAACATCATTTGCTCCCGGGCTGGGACCTTGCATGTCAAGTTTCATCTCCCAGTCAATTTTTATGGCTGACTTTGTTATATGAACTCCTGGGGGGAAATAATAACAAATGGGACTGGGCTTGTTTGAGGGGAGCAGGTCCAGCCTCTCTAACTACGGTGCAGCTGTGTGAAAGTCAGAGATTTAATACATGCGTGTGTGTGACACCCAACAATGCAAGGGCAGAGATCAACTTCACCGAATCCGAAGTCAACTATAATCAATTGTGTCTGAACGCACTAATCTAAAAGGGGCTGAACTTGTTTATAGGGGCAGTGAACCTCCGGCTCGCCGCGAAATGAGCGAGGTAAAGGCGCGCGCGTGTGTAGATCAATATATCCAAATTCTGCGCTCGTCGACACCACTGCAAACTCTATTCATGTCACTGGGATCACATCAGTGTAAGTGAAAGGAAAAATTGGCCCATTATGAATCTGTGTATGTTTATATAGGAAGATTGGTAGATAATAATGGGTTACACTGTCAGCTGGTGTATACAGGCTACACACCTATGAGACACTAGCTGAGGATCTGGCTCGGCCTTCCATCCCACAGCATGTTAAAGCTGATACACACAATGACACGGTAGCCACTGCTGGAAACAGACCTTTGTAGACTATAAAACATGAAATTTTCATATCTAGTAGGTTTCTCCTAGCAAGCGGTTTGGAGTAAATTACATTTTTCCCCAACCAGCCCAAAAGAGCCGGTGTTCAGTGCAATCCGAATGTTAATTGTAGTGGCAATAGGTCTGATCCTGCAGTCCTTATTCCAGTGATACTGCCAATGGGAATTTTGCCCTGGAGAAGGCTGCCAGACGAGGTCCCATATTTGCAGTCTCCATGAGATGCCGGAAAGTGGCAAGGATATTTCTATGCTGTTACCAACCATTTCCCCCCCCCAATGAATTTTAATGTGCTTTAATAACCGGCATCAGGCTGCTCTGTGCTACATTGAGCTCTGGCTTGGCACTTTTTAGTAAAGACTTGAATAATTTAAAAAATGATCCATTTTCAGGGCCTTTGGCTTGTACGTCTGTTTGGCACTGGGCTTCTTGGAGTTCCGACGCTGTCCTGCAAAACACCTTCCGTGCCTCTTGGTCTCTCTGTTCATTCTTGGTTGTCTCCCCAATGCCTTGAATTTATTTTTAATTTCACAGTTAGGGACAGCATGAATCACACCCCACAGCTCTTGTTGGTGCAGGATAACAGCACCTTTGCTCATGTTTGGGGACTTCTTGTTTCTCACATAACAGTGGGAAATGGATTCCCATGCTGTGGTTGGCTCTTGCTATAAAATCTAGCAGTGGCTGAGGCTCAGCTGAGTAAAGGCAGCCCTACCCAGCACAAACTCCAACTTGAATGGGAATTGGGTGTTGAAATCCTTTTGGTGGCTTTGAAAATTGCAGTCTTGATTATTTTTCCTAGCGGGATTTATTTATTTGATCTCATCTGCAACTCAGAGTTGACAGATGGAACAAAATTAGAACTTGCTGTGGTTTCCTGCTGTTCCATGTTTTCCCACATAAAGAGCAAAAAGCAGGTATTTTCCACTCTAGATTACTTTTATAGCAGATTAAGGAAAACAGCGAACAAAGAAAGAACAAATATAAGGTCTCCATGAGAGATAACCCTATGTATATTATGGAAATTTCCCTGGCTATAACTACCTCACTGTGGTTGTACTGATCTAACTGACAGGTTTCAGAGTAGCAGCCGTGTTAGTCTGTATCCGCAAAAAGAACAGGAGTACTTGTGGCACCTTAGAGACTAACAAATTTATTTGAGCATAAGCTTTCGTGGGCTACAGCCCACTTCTTCGGATGCATGTAGCGCACGAAAGCTTATGCTCAAATAAATTTGTTAGTCTCTAAGGTGCCACAAGTACTCTTGATCTAACTGAGGCGATAGAAATGTCTTAATGCCTTTAGTGTACATGGTAGTTCAGTGTCTGAAAGCTGTCATGCTGTTTTCCCTTTGTCACACAGGTGCAAATTTCCCTCACCTAGGCAACCCCTAATGCGCTGTATCTGAAATGGACACACAGTGCAGCAGACAGGGAGACAGCTCTACACTGAAAGGTGTGATGAGGAGAAAACAGAATGACACCTTTCATACAGGCCTACCGTGCTTGCTAAACCCATCATGGTTCGACCCTGATCCTCAGTCAGACCAGTTCATCCCCCATGAAAGTCAATGGGGTTGCACCATCCTGCAGTCAGAATCTGCTTCATTGCCTTTAAAACTGGACACTGGTAGTAAGGGTCCCCTATTACCTCCCGCCCCACCTCCACCTGCTGCCAGCCCCTGTCCTTTGTAGTGTTACTGTTTTGCCCAGGAAAACAAGATACCTAGAAACTGTTCCATTTGCCTTTCAAGCACTCGTAATCCTAAAGCTTCTTGACCATCTCACATCCCTTCTGATCTTTGGATTTTACTAGCAGATCCCAAATAACAAACGAAATGCACGTCCCTGAGCCCAGTATTCTACTTCCCTCGTTCCAAACACATGCAGATTAAATAAATACAGAGCACGGGGCGAGGCAGGACCTGGGTGAACAGCCTGAAAAACCTGTTTTCCCTCCCACTCTTCTTCTGTCTTATCTCTCTAGATTGTAAGCTCTTTGGGGCATGACTGTCTCTTGCTTTGTGTCTGCACAGTTCCCAGTACAGTCTCCAGATCTCAGCTGGGATCTCCAGGCACTCCCATAATACAAAGAATCAACAGTAATGATAAAACCTGTTGAGTCCAGTTGCTGATTCCTACAAGACACATTGCAAATGCAAAACAAAACAATCTGAAGAGTATTTCCATAAGCATTGTAGATTCAAAGTTATCAGTTTATTTTTCCCAGAAGCATTTAACAGGCAGATGATGTTTGTTTGTAAAGTGAAATTTACATGATATATTTGATCTTTGATCCTGGAAACCACATTCCCACAATGAAGTTAGGCAAAAAGACTCTGCACCCTACTCTCTTTTAGAAACAACTTAATCAGAAGAACAAGGGAGTGCAAGAAACATTGTCTTGTATGGTCAGCTCTTAGTATGGGACATACAATGCTATCAAAGACCCTATCACTTCTAAGCCATAGAGGAGCATTTGTCTTTGTCTGTCTATAGCTATGCCTATGTAGTTTATCTACATAGCATGGTCAAGTAGTTAAAACAGGCATGGGGAATCAGGACTCCTGGGTTCTATTTCTGATCTGTCACTAGGTGACCTTGGGCAAGTCTAGCCTCTCTTGTGCCTCATTTCCCCTTGCTGGTGAAACTGGAAGAAGTTGCTCACCTGTTGCAAAGGGATGGTGGTTGTGACGTTTAATTAATTCATATTTGTAAAATGCTTTGGCAACCTTGCAAAAAGGCTCTGAATAAGTGCAAGCCCAACTTGTATCTGCCTTACACAACGGATGGGGATCCATCTGATTCTCTGGACCAGACATTGATTAGCAGGGAAGCGATAAAGAAAGAAAATTTCAATTGATTGAAGATTAAATGTCGCATATTAAATATCAGATGTACAGAGCTCTGGTGAAAGAATCTGAGCTTCTCTTTTTGAATTATTATGGCCTAGATTCTTGGCCGGTGTAAATCAGCATAACGCCAGCCAAGTCGATGGAACAATGTTAATTTGCACCAACTGATGATCTGGTCGTGTGATATTATCAGTAACTCCCATTGCACTGACAAGACTAGTAATAGGGCCAGATCCTCAGTATAGTTCCAGTGAAGTATATCCAGCTCTACTGATTCACACCAGTTGAGGATCTGGCCCAGTCTATTCCGGTGCTGCTTTCTCCTCCAGCCTTCTCCCCGTCTCTGCATACAAAACACTTTGCAAATGAAGTGTGAAGATAATATGCTTTATCAGGAGCATTTATTACTGACAATGGTTGTATAAATCATTCCCCATACACATACATATACATAAGGGGTGAATAAATATGCAACCAGTATCCAGCGCACCAGCTCCTTTTCGATGATGTCAACGTAGACCCCATAAAGACAGTGGGAAATGATTCATAATATTTATATGACAGACATGATATGAACCTTAATAGTCTGTTGGGATTGAGAATATCCATAGGTCTCTGTCAGCCGCAAATGTGATTTAAATATTATATATGTGGCAACTGTAGCATTAGTAATATGATAGCTGTTATTGATAGCGGCCATAAAATGCAGTAGTTTTGCACTGAAGAATGTGAAAAATAATCTAGTGGTTTACCTAATGGTCTTCTCAGCAATGCATTGAAAGAAACTGTCCTTTCAAATGTCTCTCTCCCCCCGTCATCACCATCAAGTTCTATCAGATTACTGCCAGGGTAATATTTTATTCTGCTGATGTCAGTTCATGGCATCCCAGCCTTATAGGCCCTGCTGGCAAGACTCCAGCCGACTGCACAAAGTTTGTAAAGCAAAGAGGGTCTGTCCGAAGTCCCCTTCCTTGAGTGTAAGTTTGTACGGTAGGTCATTTGGAGGTTATCTGTGTGTATGAGTGAGAGTGGTAGGGGGGGTGTGGCTTGTGGTGAGCCGAGTTCAAGGTGTAGTGAGCAGTAAATTGTTCCTTCTGGGCTGTAAACAAAAAAATGTATGAAAGGGGGGAACATCAGGACGAGATTGTCGAAAACAATGCAAGATCGGAGGAATTCAATCCAACTGGGCCAGACTGGGCACTCCATAAAAAAAAGGCAGAGGAATTCCTAATCCAGTGGGCTACACAAAATTATTCCTGGATCTAAAACAATGAGGGATCCTCAACAGGCATAAATCAGCATAGACCCATAAAACTCCATGGAGCTACTCTGTGTCGTGGATTGGGGGAGTGGGAGTCAGGACTCCTGGGTTCTGTTCCCACCGACTCTCTGTGTGGTCAATTCACCCATGTGGCGGGGGGAGGGAGGGGCTTATGAGGCTCTCCACCTCATTTAGGCCCCAGGATCAGGTTGCATTACAGGGCTGAAGATGGAGTGGTCCCATTATTGCAGGGAGTTTTGCACCCCATATGTCACAGAAAGGTTCCATGCTAGCCCCACATAGCCCAGAGTGAGAGCAGAAAAGGGGACATGATCTGAGATTACACTGTAGCCTGTAGACTAGTGTACCGGGGCGGGGGGGTTGCATCCTATCCCTGGGTTGATAGGTGATGTGTTTCACCTCTCCATCTCTCTCACACTTCACCTGATTGAAGACCAGTTATCCAGTCTTTATGCAGACTAAGCGAATTTCAGGCAAGCCACTTCATTTCTCTGTGCCTCAGTGTGACCATCTTTAAAATGGGGATAGCCAGACTTCAGAAAGGAGTCAGGAGGGAAAATTAACAAAGTGCTTTGAGATCTCAGCTTTCAAGGGGCTATACACATCCTAAGGGATGACTAACTTCCTTTATTAATAACAACAGAGCAAACTTTACCATTCGTCTCCCCTTCTCATCTCCCTTTTCCCAGGTCTCAGCTCTGATCCTTTGTTGCAAGGAAGCTCAAGCTTCACGCAGAAAAATGCCAGGATCAATGAATGTTTGATGAATTGCATGGTCGTTAATTACAACCGGCCCTTGTTTATCTTATTAATAGAGTGCTCCACTCTGTGAGAGGAAATCAGTCTTGCCGGGCTAAACCTCATCGAGGGAAGGGCATTGCTCTCATACATAATAGACGAAGAAAAACGGATGGGGCGGGCTTGAAGACCAAATTTCAATAATCAGGAGACTCCGCCGACATGATCAGCTGTCAGAACAAAGTGTGGTTGGCGTGCTTTGAGCAACAGCAGTGAAACCCTCTTGAGGTTTCAACCCTGCCTTAAGAAGGCCATTTTTATTCAGTCAATTGTTCTTTAAAAATGGAGAGGCTGAGAGAGAGAGAGGAAGGAGAGCTAGCCAACTGATCTGCACACTGGGCACAACTGCAGCCACTGAGAAAACATCCCCTTTTACGTAAGGATAAGGTAAAATTCCAGCTAGGGAGAAATGGCCGGTGCTCCCCACCGGGGAAAGGATTGCTCTGTGGTTAAAACGTTGGGTTGGGCTGCTGATGTGCTGGATTCAGTTCTCAGCTCTTGTGTGACCTGGGGCAAGTCACTTAACTTTTCCGTATTTAACTTACCCATCTAGAAAATGGAGCTAATAGTGCATCTTCCCTCCCACTTTTTGTCTACTTTGTAAGCTCTTTGTGGCAACAGCTGTTTGTGCAGTGCCCAACACAATGGGGCCCTGATCTTGGGTGGTGACTCAACGTGCAATATGGTGTTATAAAAACATTGGCAACGTTTCTCTGTCTGGGCACAATCGTTTCCCCAGGGATGTCTCCGGAAAAGATCCGGGCATCAATGTCTGATGCCCTTCCGACGATACACAGGATTACCCTCCCTAAAACACTCCCTGACCATGCAGCTCTGTTGGCTTCAATGGGAGTTTGGCCTGTGTAAAGAGAAAGTACAAATTAAAGACGATTTTTATTCTCAGTGGGTGAGGGTTTCAAACGTTCCTAAGGGAGTTCATCCCTGTGAAAGTCAAGGGCAGGGGCACTGGTGTCAAGCCAAGGGAACGTCATTAAAGTCAGTGGCGTGGCTCGTATTGACACCTGCGTAACTGAGACTCGGCCTTCTATTAGGATTTCAGGGTTTAGCTCACTATGTTGTGTCTATTTTGGGGCTATTGCCGTTATGGGGAAAGGAGCAGCCCATGAGCCAGGTTTCAAATTGCTAGCTACGTCCCTGATCACATCACCGAGGAGAAACCAAGGAAATGAATATACCCCAAACAAACCGAACCTCAGGGCAAGCAGTGATCAGCTGTCTAGCGCATAGCCTTAGAAAAAAAAAAGAACTAGAATTACGTGATCCTGCCCTTGAAAACAGATCCATTTGTGACCTAATCTATGACTCTGGGAACACACAGCTCTGGTCTCTCTCTTTGCTTTGTGCGCTAAATGGCAAGAAATACTATCTTGCATGCAGGCCTATCACACTGATATCTTAAGGGATTTCATTCCCTGGGATTACATTTTAATATTTTAAAGCAAACAGGACATGCATTTCC
Source organism: Terrapene triunguis (assembly GCF_002925995.2). Classification (NCBI taxonomy): domain Eukaryota; kingdom Metazoa; phylum Chordata; order Testudines; family Emydidae; genus Terrapene; species Terrapene triunguis. The sequence continues at coordinate 11,206,272 of NW_020664589.1, read as the reverse complement.
GTTTAATCCAAAGCAACAGACTTAGCGGGCAGAACTGGGACTTCGTAGGATGGGGATGTACGCAGATTTATTAAGAGAACAAATGGATTTAGGGAAATGAGTTAGTGGATCTCTCAGAATTCAGTACAGGACAATTAGGAGACTACAATAGGGAGTCCCATCCCTCTTCTGGATACATCCATGGGAGAACATCATGGCAAAGCTGTGAGTTTAAACAAGGTGTCCTGAATCCTAGTCCTTCCTCTTAAATATCTTATATTTCATAAATACGCTACATTTCATATAAGATAGCGAATGTATATTCAAAGAGTAAGGAGGCTAACCATAAGTTCGCACCAGTTTAAAATCTGTGGGACTCCAGTGGTCCTGATTTGTCTCTCACTCACCCTGGTGTGAATTAGGAGAAACTCCATGGAAGTCACTGGGCCTGTTTCTCCTCTCAGTTACACTAGTATAAATCAGGAGTCAACTCAGTTGAAATAAATGGAACTGCACCAGTATGAGATCAGAATAATGCTGCTATAAAAGCAGCATGAGATTGGAATCAGCCCCAGTGTATTGCAAGGAAGCTATAACCAAAGCCTAGCAATATTATTATATTTTGAAATCTGAAAAAAAAAAAAAAAGAGAAGAAAAAATTGATTGTAATTTCCTTCTGATTTGGAAAATCAAATCCTCTAGGCACGGACCCCGTTCCTCTTCCTTTCCTCCAGTCCCTCTCTGTGTGTCGTTCTAGCCCATAGGGCTGACGCGGTCTGCAGTTCCGCTGGAGTGTTAGCTCTTTATTATTTCACTCCCTGGGCGAAGCGGCGGGGAGACACTCTCTATGAAAGATGCCATATAAAAATAAATGGAATTGAATTAGGGTAACAACTAAAGCCATTTCTTCTCAGTCCTCACATTAATCCATTTAGTTTGATTATCTGGATCCTCCAAAGGAAGATTTGCATCTCGCTCTTGCCAATTTCCACTGTTCCTTCCTCTCCCCTTAGATGAGCCTCGTCAGTTTCTAATTTGTAGTCTTTTTTTTCCCCCTCCCCTGCGTAGAGGCTTCAAACAGATTTTTACCTGGCAATCAACTTTCTTGGCAGGTTGGATTAAGTGGTCAAATTGCAGCAAGTGACAAAATTATAATGAAATTTTCAGGACTTAAATTAAGCGAAGGGAAGTAAATACCCTCTTTTAAAAGAAATAATGATGTGGAAGGCCTGGAACATAACGAGAAGTGTATCAGTGGCAATTTGATTTTTTAATGGGAGGTTGCATGCTGACATGCAGTGGCTTCCACAAATTCACTGGTGAATATTTTATTTTCATGACATGCTCACAGAGAAGTTAAATAGAGAATATAAATACACTTGCCAGAAGATTGCAATTTAACACTACTTTATTTCTTAGAATTCAGAACAATAACACACAAGAACCCAAATCAGAGAGAGACAAAGCAGGCTGCTCACTAAGGCAGGCTGGTACCACTCACCCCACCTTACTCTGGGTTGGCTGTCTGCTGAACTGACCACTATTAGGTCCAGATTGCACACACCTGTACAGAGACACACACACACACACCCCAGCCTGTAAGGAAGACCAGGAAAATTGATAAAATTTAAAGTGACAGCCTACAAGTTTAACACAGTTCTCAATGCACCACAGCATGCAGAGTAGGAGTCCTGTATCTGACTGAGGCTGGGAAACTAACACCACGTGAATAGCGCTAAGGCTGTGGGACAAACCAAGGCCTCTGTTTTAGACCAAGTCACACATTGTGAAGAGGAGGCTCATGGGAATGAGTATCAGTTCAGGATGGAGCATCAGCCTTAACCTCACGTTTCCTGGCTGGTTTTTCTCATGCGTACACCGGTCCTTTCATTTTAAATTTAGCTGGGTGACTGAAATTCATGCTAGCACAGAGGGGATGCCCCAGGGTTGGGCTGGAGGAGGGGAGAATGGCGCAGACAAGACACCTAAAGTAGCCTTCTCAACACAATGTGCTGCAGAGGTGGTATCAGCAACCGCCGCAGTGGTCCTGACGCCCTCGGTAGTTGGGAAAGGTGATCATCAGCCTGTGAGTATGTGAAGGGTGTAAATCCTCCAGGTGGCAGAGCAAGCAGTAATGGGATGAGTTAGCGTTTGAGTGCTGCGGGGCGGGGGGCGCTGTAAGGGAGAGGTCTAGTGGGTTGTGGATTACTGCCCCAAGGAGGAATTCAATTGTTTGAGTCTCTGAAAATGGGTCTGGACAAAGCCGTGGAGAATAAACAGTGCTGTGGGGAGGAATTATGCCCCCCCCCCCGGGGGATGGAGATGATGAGTCAATCTATCTTTCCCTTCTGTGATTTCTGTGATTGAGTTAAGCCCCTCAGGCAGGGCAGCGGAGGAAATGAATGATGCTTTGGAAAGTCCTAGGTCTCTGGGGCTCCCAAGGAGGGAATTATTCGTGCTGGAAGTTTGGTTCCATGGCTTTCGCCCCACTTCCCGCTGTCTCTGCTCCTTTCTGGGGGGGAGGGAGGAGGGGGGAGAAGGACTCCCTTGAAGTGTTGGTGAAGTGCACTGATTTTCTTGAAGCTGCAGAGTCACTGGGTCACCAGCAGCACCCAGCACCGCACGCTAAACCCAACCACCAGAATGATACCAAAGCATTACAGCCCACAGGAGACTAGACAATTACACCTCTACCCCAATAGAACGCTGTCCTCGGGAGCCAAAAAATCTTACTGCGTTATAGGTGAAACCGCGTTATATCAAACTTGCTTTGATCCACCAGAGCACGCAGTCCCGCCCCCCCGGAGCGCTGCTTTACCGCGTTATATCCGAATTCGTGTTATATCGGGTTGCATTATATCGGGGTAGAGGTGTATGTGCCACAGATCTGTCTTTCCCAGCACCTTCCTTTGTTCTGGGTTATTATTATTGATCATGCTTATTACAGCATTGCCTAGGGACCAATTGAGCATGGGGCCCCTTTGTGCTAGGAGCTGTACAAACACAGACAGTGCTTGCTTTTCCTTCAGCTTAGCGTGACAAGGCAGAGATAGGGAACTTCCCTAAACACTCACTCCTGTGGGTGCTTTAGATCACTTTCAAACGCAGATTTGAAAGAGGTTTCAGCTAGGCTGATTTACATGTGGTTTGCCTGGGCATGAATATATAACATTGATAGGGCTGCAATATGGACAGACTGTAGGGAGAAAAAATCCCCTTTTCCAAACCTTCAACCCTCAGATTGTAAACTCCTTTGAGCAAGGGACCTTCTCTTTGTTCTGTGTCCGTACCACGCCTAGCGTAATGGGGTCCGTGCCTGGGACTGGTAGGTGTTACTGCAAAAATAATAATAATTAATAATAAATATTAACAATAAATAAAATACTATCTCACTAATTCTGCAGGTGGACTTTTCATCTGGGTGGGGAACACATAATTGGGCCAGCCTCTAGTCTCAGTTACTCTGGTTTAAATCGGGGATCAAGGGAGTTACTCCTAATTTGCACTTGCGTAGAGGAGATCAGAATGTGGCTGTTATGCCACACAAGGCAGAGCAGGTTAAATTAGGTCAATTAACCTGGGAGGCTGCGTGTGGGAGGAGAGTGAGGCTTGAAGGACAAGCACTAAGTGAAGATGGAGCCCAGCTGGGCAGGGGCTGACTGAGCTAGGATAAAACCAGCAAGCCGAGCCTAGAAAAAGGCTGTATGGGAAGTAGGCTGCAGTGACTCTGAGAGATGGTGTGAGCAGCTATATAGACTGGCAAGAAAGTAAAGAAAGGAGCAGTCTACAGTTATTCCATGGGAGGAGGGCGTTTGGGCTGGTAAACCCAGAGGATGGGGCCAGAAGATAAAGTGGGGAAAGAGGAAAGAATCCAGGGAAATGGCAGGGTCCAGGAGCAAGCAGACCACAGTTGCTAGATATAGGGTTCCTAGGCTGGATCCCAGAGTAGTGGGTGGGCTTGGGTTTCCCCTACCAGCTGCTGGGAAATTGGCACAGGACCTGGCTTAGAGGGCATGAGGACAGCTGACCCAGTGGGATTTTGGTATCCTTGAAGGGGAGGACTGTCCAGTGATCTGGCTGGAGGGCTGCATCATAAAAAAGGAGCACTGCAGGTCTCGGAGAGCGAGGAGACGCCATGGTGTGAGGAAGGGGGCATCAGACCGAAATGGAGCTGATTCCCATATGGCCCCAAGGAGGTGCACTGACTTTAGTGGGAGGTTAGTCTGCCTAAGAAAGGAGTGCAGGATAGGCAGTAGAGATCAGGAGGAAAATGTTGCCCGCTGTACATTACACAGGTATGTGCCTATGCACGCTCTGCAAGGCATATAGGTCATCACCAAACACGTGGCACTCCATGTATGGGACATGTGAAGGAGGCTGGAGACTGCAGACCTAAAAAGAGAACCCAATCCCAGTACTGGTCCCTGAGCGGATTCCTCTTGGGTGCTTCTCTTACTGCTGTTGAGCAAGTGACTGATATCCCTCTGTTCAGTGCGAAGGAAGGAATTGCTCTTGTCAGCTGGTGCTGTAGGAGCTAGCTGAACTAAGCCTATTTGGAGGTCTGCTCTGATCTTTTGTATTGACATCCCCTAGGAGCTACACGACAGAAGGAGATGCCCTTAGTTCAGCCCTTTGGACATGGGAAATGCATGTGCCTGGACTGGCATGGCGCCAGAGGTCTGGCAGATACAACAAAGACCTTGAATTTCAAACATGGTCATGGGGATTCCCTTGATCCTCTGAGTGTGCTAAACTGTGGGCTCTGCTAACGCTGTGCTCTTATCACGAAGGAGGAGATGGAGACATCAGGGAGTGGGAAACAGAATTCTACCTTTAGCTCTCCCCTCCTCTACAGCTTTAGGAAGTGTGCAAGCTAGCAGAGCGGTGACCTACTGCATACGTACTGCTGCCAGTGATGACCAGTGGCCATCCAGATATTCGAGTTAAGAAAATAGTGTTCGGATCTCATGCTTTGTGGTGTAACATGAGTGCCACTGGGGCCAGGCAGGAAACTGTTCCTCCTGTGTTCCACATCACTCAATGTGCTAGATGCATTACAAAGGATTTTGCTTTTTTCTGAAGCATCGCTGTATGTTACAGGTCCCTCTGTGTGCCCATCCATAGAGGATGTGAGTCCCCTAAAGCAGTGCCTCTGAACCTTTCCCCTTTCGGGGGTCTGATTTGTCTTGTGGGCCCCCAAGTTTCACCTCATTCAAAAACTACTTGCTTATAGAATCAGACCTAAAAATACAAAAGTGTCACAGCACACTGTTACTGACAAAGTGCTGACTTTCTCATTTTTACCATATAATTATAAAATAAACCAATTGGGATATAAATATTGTACTTGCATTGCAGTGTATAGGACATAGAGCAGTATAAACAAGTTATTGTCTGGATGAAATTTTAGTTTGTACTGACTTCGCTAGTGCTTTTTATGTCACCTGTTGTAAAACAGGCAAAGATCTAGATGAGTTGAGGTAACCCTGGAAGACCTCTGTGTACCCCCAGGGGTACGTGTACCCCCTGGTTGAGAGCCATTGCCCTAAAACTTCCATTAGAGAGCATCAGCTCAAAGCACGGCAGTTTATGCTTTTGGCTCTGGAGGTTCCTGGTTCAGCCCTTGATGTGTCAGCCAGGATGGTAACCCTTGCGTAAGTACAAAGATGAGGGTATATAAACCTAGGCGCTGACCTTATCCCCGGGAAGTCAGTGGGACTATCTGCTGAGAACACAATCCTGAAATTCCCTGCTTATGTCAGCCATGACAGTCCTTGCTCTGAGTGTGGGGACAACCACAGCTTGAATTGAAGGAACAAACTCAGGCCGTGGGAAGGAAATTCCCTCCCTAAAAATATACTAGCTTAGAATGTATCAGGAGAAGGCGAAGACAGAGGAAAGGAAGGGTTGCCCCAGCTGGATGTCCATCATTCCAGCACTATATACAATGTGACCTGGTACCTCAGTGGGTTTGACTGAGTGAAATCTAGTGAGATTGCTTGGTGATATTAAAAACCTGGGGAATTCCTCTAACAACACGGTTTTCAAACTGTGGTCTGCATACCACCAGTGATCCACTGGTAGTCACGTGGACCTGGCTGGTTCTTGTTCTAGCTTCCAACTACAAAATCACATTAGAGAGACTAGCAGTAGATTGAACTCTTTGCTCATGGTACTTCTCCACGTAAGCCACTGCTGTCGTTGCCAGAGTTGTCATGGGTTCACCGATGGGACGGAATGTGGCCACCAGAATCATGCAGTTAAGATGTGGTCTACTTTATGAACCAGTCTGAGACGCGCTGCTGTCCAGTGTAATCTGACTGAGCGAGTCACTGAAAACGTCCTGGGTCAGTCAGACTTCTAAAACCGCTCATGATCCGCGGTGCACCTAAATGGCTCATGCAGCTGCTGCCATTGCGTATGGCATGTAAATGGACATTCGGATGCACAGTGGCCTGATTTGCACATACAATGGTGGTAATTGCACATGCAAATTATACACAACACATCACACGTCTCGTTTCTAAAAGCTGTCCGTCTGTTACCCTGCATCTAAAATAAAGTCACAGGCAGTTTTAAGTTCCCAGGATGTGTATTTTTTGGCTTTTGAAGGACAATCAACACCCTGAGCTCTGTTCTCCCTGTTTCTTTCCCAGCATGTCCACCGCCCTGCTCTGCTGGCTGGCTTCCCAAGCCGTGGTTTCGATCCCCAAGTGCTGACATTGCATAGTTTAGTAAGAGAGACATATTGCATGGATTTCTAGTGTAAATTACGGGACAATCCAAGATAAACATTTTGAAAGAGATGGCAGAATAAAGCGGGTGAAAGAAACATGTTCGGGGCCATATCCTGCCACCACTTACATTGCTCTAAATCCAGAGTAACTCCACCGACTGGAGCAGCCTTTGCTGATTTCAGTGGAGTTAGTCTGACTTCTCACTGATGTAACTGAGAGCAGAATCTGGCTTGTTAGGTTCAGTTACTACCCACTGCGGAGCAGGGAAGAGTATGATTTCAAATGATTCAACTCGAGACAGCAGTCTGCATAGAAAAATATTCATATGGCCACCCCATAGGAATGAGGATTGACCTTCTGACCCACATGCCATGTGCGTTGATGCTCTCTGATCTGAAGGAGGGGGTGAATTTTATAGAGAAAAAGAAGCATCAATATTTTTTTCTTTAATACTTTGTGGGGAGACAAATTACGACCGATGCCGAAGTCGTAATTTGGACTTTGGTGTCCCTTCTGATAGAAAGGCACTGAAGAGGTATGAAGATATGTCTCTTCACATGTTCATCCACTGAATCCACAAACCTGCCCATGTAGTATTAGATCTCAGAAGGACTATATACCTTCATAACATCATCTGGAATATTTTTGTTCCATAAATGCAATGGATCCAAATTCAGCCTTCAGCTACAAAGGTGCAAACTGAAAAGCATTTGGCGTGAAAATGTCAGCTGAAGGTAACATTTTCTCTTGGCTGTTTTATGACCATCTGTTTCTGATACTGTTTTGAGCAATTTTGGATACCATTGTTATGAATGCACAGAAATGCAATGAATCAGTCAACCACACGGTAGGAAATATATTCTAGTTTGATTTTTTTCCCATGATCCAGCGATAAAAATACTTACTCACGGACCTACATGACACATGACTTACTGGGAAATGGGCTGTAGATTGTTAATAAAGGTTCACTTTTTAAATTTGTAATGCTTTTGTTAATTGCGAAGCGTTATATTTGATACCAGTATATTGTTGCTTGAGTTGCCCCCTATGTATGGCTTACTCTTAAAATGTTGCTCCGTGCTTTTAAAAACTAAGGCCTAAATGGAAGTGAGGTGCCTAAATACCTTGGGGGATCTAGGCCTTAAGTGCATTTTATAAGTAGAAAACCTACGGCAAACTCTTTCTCCCGTTAATGTTGATCATGGAATTATTCCCACAAATAAGGAGTACCTACAAAAGCGTTTGCAGAATTGGACACTATACTTTTCATTATTCTTACAGGGCCCAGTTTATGGTTGCTATGGGAGATTTGTCTGAATAAGGAATGCAGGGTTGGGATTGGCCCGCTTGTTTCTGTTCAAGTTTTCCTAGCATCCTAAGGCAAGAACCAGTACAATTTTATTTCCCTTGTCCACTTTTTTCTCCAAGGCCTGTAGAACTCCAAACATTTTCTGCATGCAAACCATATATAAGTATAACTTGGCTTTAAAAATTCACTCAATGTTGAAGGCTGGAATTCAAAGTCTCAGCAAGGGAATGAATGGTTTAGACGTGGGTCCAGCCCTCTTCTAACTCCGAAGTGCGGCCTGATTCTTTAGTGCTTACTGATTTCCACTTAATTACTAATTAATGAGCTGGGGGATTGTAGGGTTCGAGTCCCAGAATCAGGCATAACAGAAACAAGGTTATCAAGTTCAATATCGGACTGGGAACCCTGGTGTGCACAAGGAAGACATTCATACCGGGGCGAGGTAAAACTCGAAACACTTTTATTAGCACAACTAGCAGAGACACAAACGCTCCAAACCACATAAAAAGATAGCAAACTACAGAAGTGAAGCAGTATCTTGTACCATTCCTCACGTACGTACTCTCACCCTTTCTTGGGGAGCTGGTGGTAAAAGACAAAGGTCCTGCTCTGTCCCTGGCATCTGATGGTCCAGGTCCCCTTCTTAGATGGTGGTCTTGCCTGTTATAGGGCCGACGGGGTGTCATGAATATTCATACAAATGCCCAGCCTCCCTTGTCCATAATCAGCCTTCTTCACCCATATCCTATAGGTTAGTGTATTAATGATTTTAGCCTATTACCGTACACAGAAATTCATTGCCAAGGCAGGTCTACGGTTAAGCATTTGCCAAGATTTTATCCTAAAATATGCAAATCAATTATCAGTTCAGTGTTCCCGCAGTTACCTGGTATCAGGAGTGCTGGAACAATTTGTATAGTGGGGGCACAGGTGCCGACTTTTCATTGTGCCGGGGGGTCCCAGGGCCCCCCCCTTCCCTCAATGCCACACCCCTGCCCCGCCTCTTCCTGCCCCTGTTCCGTCCCCTCCCCAGAGTGTGCCGCATCCTCGCTCCTCCCCCCTCCCTCCCAGCCTCCTGCACGCCGCGAAACAGCTGATTGTGGCGGGCGGGAGGCGTGGGGAGGGAGGAGGAGGCGCTGATCAGCAGAGCCCGCCGGTGGGCAGGAGGTACTGGTGGGTGGGGAGGAGCTGCTAGGGGGGCTGACGTGGGTGCTGAAGCCCCGGAGCACCCATGGACTCGCCACCTATGAGTGGGGGTGCTGAGAGCCATTGAACTAAACTGTACACCTCGTATATGATGGAAACCACTTCAAGCCAGGAGGTGTGGCAGTACTCATACAACTCCTAGTTCTAGCACCTATATCTGGTATCAATTTGTACAGACACCCCCTCTTATGCAAACTAGTCCCAGCTCCCCCAAACCCAGAGTGACTGTCAGGCCATTTATGCCAAAGTTCATGGGCCTCAAAGCCGTATGCTAACTGTTTAAGCAAATGTCGTACAGACTGGTAGTTTCCTTGAGTTACTGCTAAGTAAAATAAAATGCTAAAGGTAGCTCCATGGGCTACACAAGTGGTTTTGATTTTAAAAATTAGATTTGGCATTTACAGCATGCGATCCTTCCGTCATACGGTCTAAATACCTTTGGTATTTGGAAAGTGAAACACGACATGGTCCCAATCCTGTGAGATGTTGAGTGCTCCCCACTCCAACTGAATTCAATGCGAGTTGGGAGTACATTGGCCCTGATCCAGCTTATGCTTAAATTTAAGCATGTTTAGTTCCATTGACTTCAGTGGGACTGCTCACATGCTTAATGTTAAGTGCATGCTTAAATGCTTTGCTGTGTTGGGGTGCTTGCAGGATCAAAGTCTAAATAGCCAAGATGTGGAAGATTTAGAATCATCATCTTCGCATTTAACAGCTAACATTTCCCAATGATTTTTCAGAAGATTTTAACTACAGGTGGCACACCTGCTAATTACATGGTTCAAAGAGGCTGGGATGGCCCACCTGTTCCACACTATTGGGGATGTGATGCCACCTAATTACACATGTGCCCATGAGAGCAGAATTATTCCTCTCTGGCATCTCTCGCACAGATTTTTTTTTATTTTGCTTATCACATATCTACCCAAGAGAGATGCTTAAGTTTCTTGGCTGACTAATCCAACTTCCTGCAACTAGCTGAACCAAGGAGAAGCTGAAAAATGTCTCTCCAATGACAAACACGATTTTTAAGTTTTTGCCGCCCTAGGTAGCGGAAGGTCCCGCCCCCGAAATGCCGCCCCGACAGAGGCGGCGGAAGGTCCCCTCCCGAAATGCCACCCCTGACAGAGGCGGCAGAAGGTCCCCCCCCCGAAATGCCGCCCCTGACAGAGGCGGCGGAAGGTCCTGCCCCCGAAATACCGACGACGACCGGGGCGGCCGAAGATCCGGCCGCCGCGGTCACCGCCCCCCAAATGTTAGCGCCCTAGACGACCGCCTAGGTCGCCTAATGAGTTGCACCGGCCCTGCCCACTACAGTGTTGCCTCTGCTATTAAATCTTAGGTGAGCTGAGCCTAGCAGAGTGGGATCTCAAGCCTTGATCAGGACATCTAGGTACTACCATAATATTCCTAATAAATAGTACTAGTAAATGGGTGATAGTGCCACATAAGAAGGATCAGGTCTATGGATTAGCAAAGTGACGAGAGGCAGTGTTTTCCTATAGAATAAATACAGTAGAGGGAGACACACACCCCACACAAACATCAGTATTGTATTTTTGCTAATTTAAATAAATATATCAATTCAATATTACACCGCAACTCTAATGTGGAATTATGATGTGACGGGGAAAAATAATGAGCATATGGTCCAAAGACTATTGGCATGATGGACGCTTTTCTCACTGGCTCAAATGAGATAATCTTTTCCAGCAAGTTTTGTTTCCAGAAAAAAATTCTCTGCAGTCCTCTACAGACCCCAAGTACATGGAAGATTGAAGTCAAAAGCTGCCTTTAGCCGTTCTGAGGGTGATCCTGCAAGGTGTTTTAAGGGGAGTTGAAGGTGCTGAGTACCTAATAATAGCTGCCCTTTATGATATGTGTGTTTATAAATGCACGTGTCTATAGTATATGGGTGGGATTTTCAACTGAAAGCCAATGGGAGTTTGGCACTCAACTCCCTTAGGCGCCTATGAAAATCTCATCCTTTGTGTCTCCGTATACTGTCTGTTTATATGTGCATGTAAATAAGGAGAGGCAGCGTGGTCTAGTGGCTACTGACCTGGGACTCAGAAGACCTGGATTCTATTCCTGGCTGTGCAATTGGCCTGCTGCATGACTGTTTCCACTCTGTGCCTCAGTTTCCCATCTGTAAAATGATACTGACCTCCTTTGTAAAGAGCTTTGAGATCTATTGATGAAAAAACACTATATAAGAAGAGGTATCACTATGATTATATGTGTGTGCGTGTGTATACATAGATATATTTTTGTGTGTTTGCATATATACATACATAGATTTGTGTGTTGTTATAGCAGGGTGTGACAGACTTGCCTAATATAATACGTCCCAGTCACAGGCACCATTGGCCGGATTCGGCACCCTGTTACACTGCAGCGGTGTAAACGGTTCGCTGTTAGTGGAGTGACTCCTGATTTACACCGGTGAGCCAGTTCCGGCAGGACCCTGTCAGGCAGAGGAACCGAACGGTGCCTCCGATTTATAAGCGACGCAGAATTTATTGTTAGAAACAAACCACCACGACCGGAGGCTTTTAAATCCTGGGGAGGCATGAAAGCGGAAAGAACAGTGAGAATGCAACCAAGAGGCAGCGGCGTCCCGGAAAGGAGGGTGGGCAGTACTGGTTGGCACCTTCTCTCCCTCCACCCCGCCCCGTGGGCTCGCTGCCAGCCCTTCCCACGCCGGCCGGTGGGCCCGTCCCAATCCCCCCTTGGCGGGGGACCTGGCCTTTTTTTCTCTTTTTTTCCCCCCTCCTCCTTATGCCTCTGCCATTTTGTCAGCTAGAGAGAGAAGTCACAGGCAACTGTGCAGCCTGCAGGTCAGGGGCGGGTCAGCTCTGGGGAACAGAGTCCAAAGCCAGGCAGCCACCACCACCAAGCCTCAGCCTGCTGGGGGGGGGGGGGGTGTGTGTGCAGCCACTTGGCTTTCCGCAGGGGGTCCGGGAGGAGCTGACAGCCATACAAAAGCATGTCATCTATCTGGTGACTAATAGGCCTGGGCTGACAAGAACTGATGAAGCCCCTTTCCCGGGCTGATAAGGAGAGGGCGGAAGGGTGGGCCAGGCGGGGTGAGATTCTGCAGGGGGATCAGGGCCGGGAGGGGGGTGGGGCTGGGCCAGGAAGGTGGCCTGGGGCGATCAGAAATGGGAGAGGCCCCCAGGCCAGGATTTGGGGTGCAGACGGGCTGGGGGGGCGGCCTCCATCGAAAGACCCAGGCCAATGTAATAAGGACAGCGGCCTCCTCCCGCAGCTTCGCTTAATGGGATGCTGGGGAGGACAGGGTCGCCGCTCGCGGCTCCTTCCGTGGGCCTGGGGAATCATCCATCTTGCTCTAACCCTATTTTCAAAAAATATAAAAGGAAAGGAAAGAAAAGGCGGTGGAGGGGGTGGCGGCGAGAGAAAAATGATGAATCCGCTCGGCGCTTTTGTTCTCCCGCGATTCCTGTAAGGGACCAAAAAAAATTAAATAAAAGCCAGGCCCATTTTTTTTTCCCCACTCGGTGTTGCCATGGGATAGAAAGCGCCCGCTTCTCAATAGGGTGACGCCTTTGGGAAGGAAAAAATCATTAACGTGATGAGTTGCATCTGTTCCCTGGTTTTGATGTCAGTCTCCAGCCTGCCGGCTTTCCCATCCTCCCCCCCATTGCTAATTTATTTGAATACTCTGCATTGTTAACATCTGAGACGATGAGTGTTGCGTTGGAGGCACTCGGCCCTTTGCAGATCTGGCCCCGTGGCATATTGGTCTGGGTGCATGAAGCTGCAGCTCATGAAAGGCAGGCTTCCTAGTGGTTAGAGCCGGGGACTAGGATGTAGGATTCCTGAGTTCTAGTCCCAGCTTTGAGGGTATATAGTCTATTGATCAGTACAGGGGGCTGACAGTCAAAACTTCTGGGTTTTAGTCCTGGGTCTGATGCTGACTTGCTATGGGAATCCCAGCAAGGTGTTTCATCTCATTGTGCCTAGTTTCCCCCTCTGTAGCATGTGAATAATAATCCTGGGTCTCCTTCACAAGGAGGCTGGGAGAGTCCCTACCACACATGGAGCGAGATTCTAGGACGAAAGGTGCTGTAGATAGATTTTATTAGGCATGAGGGTACATTCTCCTTACCTGCACCTGCCCGAAGAGGCACAAGATTGCTGCTTGCACTGTTGCCTTTGGTCCTGTCAGCTACAAATAATTAAGAAATCAAACCAATAAACTTTATGCTTCTGTTTGTACTCAGTTCTCAGAACCTTGCTTTCCTCGAGGAATTACCGACATGCGTATTATTAGTACCCCCTGGTATTTACTGCATCTGGAGGGGGAGGGGGGGAAATCTTTGATGTAACACACTGTAATAAAAACATGTTTGTACAGTAGACCAGACTCTCTCAAAGACTCTTAGGTATGAGGGAATGTGCCTGATATTTCCAATTGCCTGTTATAAAGAATGTGTGTATAATCAACTTTATTGGAGCTGTGTGCTGGAATATAGCAGCCCTAGTGGCTCTGGGAGCCATAAAGCAAAGACCTTCCCAGTACAAGACAGTACAGACAGAGCCAACGCAGAGAGCACTGTATTTTCTTACCCAGCTGTGGGTTCTATCTGCCCATCTCTCATTTCTAGGCTATTTATAAATGAAGTGAGTGACGCAGAATGGCCCTGTGATCCTGTCTATGAGACTCCATACACAGTCTCACGTCCCCTAAGAAGGGCCAGGGACTCGCTGTTAGACAGAGTGATGTATTTGCAACTCTCTTTGTAATGGGCAGCTACGTTCATTCGTATCAGCACAGAGGGAAAAGAGGGAGGTGCTGATACGAATTTTTGTGTATGAGCCAATTATTTCTTGGCCCCATGCTGCTCTGTTGCTGCTCCTGCATGCTGAAATGTGTAGATCATGCTAGTGAGAGCTTTCGGGATATCGAGCCAGATCCTAATCTTGGTCTCCCTGGTAGAAGGGCTTTAGCCTGCTCCCCCAGAAATCAATGGAGAGCTAATATAAATCGGTGCCGCGCTGTAGAAGGCAGTGAAACTACATCAGTTTACATCGGCTGAGGATCTGGCCCCCTGACTTCAATGGGAGCAGGAGCAGACCCTGTATATCACTGAAATTACTCCTGATTACAGTGGTGAAATCCGACTCTGGCCTATCGGCCATAACTCACTGCTGTCATTGCATGGCTGTCCCAACTGCTTTTAATCAGCTGCCTTAAATAAATGCGCTGGATTGCTCAGGAGCAGCTTAGATTTGGTCTTTGCCAGCTCCCAGTGACTTCAGTTGGAGCAGGAGCAGGCAGTAGTTTAGCCTGACTATTGAGTGAGCTTGCTAAAAAAAAAAAAAGAAAGCAATGGAAAAGCACCCTCTGTCCTGCACACATGTGTCCTGGTGATGCGTTGCAGTGAACTTGCTACAGAAACTGGTCAGCAGTGTCAAACAGCTTGACAAATGAAACTGCAGTGGTTGAAATGTTTCATTTCCAAAGAGCACAGGAAAGTTGGTAACTTAAGATCGTTGTAATGATCGGGAGCCTGGTTTTCCTCTCACTCAGATGGGTGTAATTCAGGAAATAAATCTAATAAATCTAAATCACAGATCCTCAGCGGGGGTAAATCATAGTTCTCTTGACTTCAGTGCATCAGTTTCCCCAGCTGAAGATCTGGGCCCATAAGAGCACTTCCATTTTCAGAAAGAAGCAAGTTAATTGTTACACATGTTGCACCAGATCATAAACTGGAGTAGCTTGGAGTAGCTCTCTGAAAGTCAATGGAGCTATGCTAATTTACATCAGCTGAAGGATCTTGCTCACAAAGGTCCAGTTCAAGTCAGGTGTGACCCAGCTGATGTCAATGGAGTGATTTGTTCCATTGAATGAAAATATCCAACTTGCTTTGCTGGTTTTAGAAGGAAATTTTCTTTGGGATGAAAGAAAGCGACGTAAATGGCATCTGAAAACTAAAAAAACAAAAGCGTAACTTTCACAAAACCTGCTTTGCACACTCTGTGCATAATTTGGTAGCACTAAGATTTGTCAGTTTACTAGATTCTGTGTAAAAGGTTTGGAGTCATTATTAGAAACGCTATAAACAGGTCTGTGGTTCTTCTTTGAATTTAGGAACAAAAGGGCTGTTTCATTATCATTAAACTTGAGTTTGAGTCACTGTGTGACTGGGTGTCTGGATTTTTATTGCAAGCCAGGACTTTCAAAAGCTCCTTAAATGTTAATTTTGCCCTTAAAGCAATGGTGTCCATGCCTTTGATCATCCGAGCTGGTCATTTCTTATAGCTGAGGTAAAAAAAGATTGATTGAATGATCATGGGGCTTTTCTTTTTTTCGGATGTTAGAAGTGTTTGACAGAAAGGAGTGCTTTGAGCAGATCTAACTTTGCAGTAATCCTTGGCTGATGTTTGCAGGAGATATTTGAAGTTTGCAGGAGATACTCACTGTTTCATTTTCGATGTTCTATTGTGCCTTGCTGAGCGGATGGATAAGATTCGCTGCATAGTGAGGCTACTCAGGTTACTTGAGCCACTTGAAATATCCTCCATTCTTTAGGACAAGTATTTCATTCATTCTGAAAGAATCTCACTCCTGGGCGGAGGCAGGGCAAGCAGAAGGTCTATGTGCCACTTAAATTTCTCTTTTTTTCCCCCTTTTCTTTTTTTGAGTGGCGCATAGGCCGGAATTTCCTCTGTAGCCAGCATTCGGAAAGCACTGTTCCCAATTCTTACTATGGGCAAACAGGCAGGGTGTGCAGAGGTGGGTGGCAGAAGTGGTAAGCTGTGGCTCTGTGACCTTCTCTGGAGCCAGAGGAAGGTCCTTTCTGTGAGATCCATTGGATTGATGCTGCACTGGCCAGAGAGGGGCATATTGAGGGCAGGGATGGGGGGCACCCATTTTCCACTTCTTTCCCTCTGGGCCTGACAGATTTCTGAGACAGAAACTATTCTAGAATCAGTATTAGCACCCACGCTTCCCTGCTGAGAGCAGCGTAGGTGCAGCAGAGGTATCCAACAGCCCCTGGGAAAGCAGGGGGCTGGGCAGAGTTGGAGCTACCTTTCCATGAGGATCACCTGAGATTCCTTAAAGCAGGGGTCTCAAACTCCCGGCCCGCGAGCTATCTGTGGCCCACGAGCCTCCCCAATGTGGCCCGCGGGGCTCCAGCAGTTTTGGGGCCGGGTCTCTCCCTTGGCCCCACCTGCCACCCCCAGGCGCTCCCCCCCCCAGGGGCCCTGGCAGCGCTGCAGAGCTGAGTGGCGTCTGCCTGCTCTCTCCAATGGCTGCTGGCCCCCCCTGCGGCCCCTGCCCCGAGCGCCCCTGCAGCCAATGGGATGCTGCGGGGGCGGTGCCTGGGGGCAGCAGCTCACGGAGGCCCCCCGTCTGACCCCGCCTTGGAGCCCCAGGTAAGTGCTGCACCCCCTGACCCCCTCCCGGAGCCTACACCCCCTCCCCTTCCCACACACCGCCTCATCCCCAAACTCCATCCAGAGCCTGCACCCCAGGCCCCCTCCCCCACCCCAACTCCCTCCCAGAGCCCAACCTCTCACCCCTTCTGCACCCAAACTCCCTCCCAGAGCCTGCACCCCAATCCCCTACCCCAGACCTCCTCCCCCACCCAAACTCCCTCCCAGAGCCTTAGGCAGGTGGGGGCAGAGTTTTTTTGGGGGGGTGGAGTTTTTGGGGGGACGGGTTCTGGCGGCACGAGTGACATTGGCCCACTGGGAGGATTTGAGGACTGGCACTGGCCCTGAGGTAAATTGAGTTTGAGACCCCTGCCTTAAAGTGTTCCCTGGGTTGTCTGTCCCCCTCTCGTGGCATGCAGTCCAACTCCCCCTGGAGTCAGTGAAAAATCTCCCCTTGACTTCTGTAGACGTTGGATCGGCTTGTGGATTTTACAAGATATACGCATTTGAGTTTCTTCATCTGGTAAATCTATGATTTCCCCCCAACTCTTAATCCCAGGCACACGTGCGCGCCCCCTCCCCCCCCCCAGATGCTCTGTTTGTTTCCGTTGAATTTGTTTTTTCACACGTGTGACTGTTAAAGCAGCCAAGGAGCATAATCCCAAAAGAAAGCACATTTCAGGTTCAATTAATGACAGCTATATCCAGGGCGATTGTGTTGGTCTGGGTGCAACGCTATGTTTGCAGAGATAAGTGTGAGTGTAACCTGATGACACAAGTTGCATGCCTTAAAATGTCAGGCAAAGTTCACACGACCCATGTGAAATGAGTTAAAATTTAACACAAGTCTGCAAAGCGTTGTGCTGTAATGGAATCCCCGATGTGGAAGGGAAGCATGCTCCAACATGTCCAAAATTCTCCGAAACCATATTATTCCTCTTGGAAAAAGATCCATTTAAAGGAGGCGGCTGCCATGAGATATAGACACATGTATGTTCTTTTCCCTCTTCAGCAAAAAGCCCTATTCTGTAAACTTCGGAGTCATTCGGCAACATTTCTGATGTGTCAAAAGTGGTTTAAAAATCATGACGTGTTCAGCTGAAGCAGAAGCAGGGAGAACACAGCTCAGGCCCAAGGAGCTGAATGCTAAGTGGTGCAGTGCTGAGCACAACAGTCAATTAAACTGTACCCACGCATTATGGGTAAAATGGCTTTTCAGCATCTTGACGCTGTAGTGTGGGTTTGTGGTGTTTTTCCTTTACTAACTGCCAATTTTCTGTTTTGTCCTGGTGTGGTAGAGTGCAAACTACTCAGGGCTTTGGAAATAGAAAGTCATTTTGTTTTTCTTTAGTATATTTCTTGCAGCTTTTGCCTCATAAAACAAAGCTTTTAACATTCGGCAGTAGAAATTGTGCTGGTGTGGGAGCTGGGCTGCTCTGGGGAGATATGGGGTCCGTTCCTGGCTCTGCCACAGCCTTCCTGGGTGATAAAGGGCAAGTTACTTAACCTTTGTATGCCTCACTTCCCCATCTGTAAAATAGGGATAATAATACTTCCCTGACTCACTGGAGTTTTGTGTGTACTTGGGACATAATCAGACACTACTGTGATGGGGACCATATAATCAGCTAGCTGGGGATGGGTGTGTGTCCATGTATATGCAAGATGCTCACCTACCACAGTAATGGGTAAAGAATCTATTCTAGGGTTGCCACCTTTCTAATGGCTGGTAACCGGACCCCTGAGGCCCTGTCCCCTGTGCTGCCTCTTTCCCCAGACCCCGCCCCTTCTTCATCTCTGCCCTCGAGGCCCCGCCCCTTCTCTACCTCTTCCCCCCCCAAGATTTAAAAAACAAACAAACAAACATCAGAGCTTGTCAAATGGCATCTGGACCTAGGGTGACCAGACAGCAAGTATGAAAAATCGGGACAGAGTGTGGGGGGTAATAGGTTCCCATATAAGAAAAAGCCCCAAATATCGGGACTGTCCCTATAAAATCGGGACATCTGGTCACCCTACCCGGACCCACAAGCCAAAACCCGGACTGTCTGGGTGAAAACTGGATGGGTGGCAAACCTAATATGCCTCGACAGACAGTGCATATGTCCAGAACTGTTGGGCACATGCCACCTCCTATGGGCTGAATCATGAAGGTGATTAGAAATTCTAAAAGGAAAAGACTTACCAGGTCATCCAGTCCAGGCCTCGAGGCCAGTGCAGGAGAGCCCCCACCCTATTTTCAAATGCTCTATCCAGTCTGTGCCCCAAAGGCTGCTGCGGCATTCATCACCTCCCTTGGGAAACTGATTTGGTGTCTAACCAATTGCAATTTCCAAGCTGTTGAGTCCCCAGGAGAGGAAGAGCTGACCCCTGTCCTGTGCACACTAGCATGTTGTCAGTCAACTGCACTTCGAGGATCACTGTTGTCAGCAGATCCGTCTCCTTCTCCCTGAAGGGTGGGGGTTGTGATGGGACCCACCATTGCATTGTGTGTCTTTGGCACAATAGTAGACAAGGAACGGGCAGCAGTGTTGCCCCCACCAGTTGAGAACTATGTCCCCTTTAGAGCAGATCCAGGTGGGCTTCCGCACAGCAAGATAAAATGAACCAGTAGGTGATATTCTTGCTTTCCCCAAGCCAACTCCCCTGGCCGTGAAGCAATGTGAAAACAGCAGAAATGCAGCAGGAAAAGAGAAAGGGAAAAGCAAGCATAAACCATGTCCTGCTGTAGGCCAGCCATCTAAACCTTATTCCCCTCTCGCTTACAGGAGTGTGACCATGGACTGGAATGAGAGTAAGAGCAGAATCGAACCCCCTTGCAGCCACCCTGCCTCAGCAGAACAAAGTTGCAATGAGGTTAATTAAAACACACATGGGGCTGGATTCTCTGGAACGACACTATCTGATCGTAGGCAAGTACAATCTGCCATCATTGCATTTCTTAGCATCAGCTAATGATTTTCATGATCTTATATTCATTGTAGTGAAATATTGCAAAGAGCGATGGATTGTCAGTTTTCTGTCTTTGAATCAGGTAGAGTCTTTTTATTTGAACTCCCTAGGCGGAATTTTGATCTCCGTTCCTCCAGGACAGTGGAGTCCCTTTGGATTTGAAATCAGTGATAGGACTATGGGAAAGATTAGATTAAAAAGAAGTGGAAGGGAGGGGAAATGATCGCCTTACTGTGGATCTCCCCAGGGTACGTTTACACTGCATTATAAATCCAGGTCTGTGGGACCCAGGATTGTGGACTCAGTGTTTCCAAGTCCACACTTAAGTGTCCACACTGCATTGCAAACCTGGATCCGAGTCTCACAGCCGTATTGCCACTACACAGACTTTCTGACTCAGGGCTGCGGCTTGAGCTGTGTTCTTCTGCAAAGTGACAGGGCTTAGCCCCCAGCCACAGCAGGATTCAGGTTCTGCCCCCCCCCCCCACAAGCAGGGTCCTAGGACCTGGGTCGTGAGTGCTTACTGACTGATTCAATGTGGACGGAGTCAAACCTGAGTCAGAGCCTGGGGTTAGCGTGCAGTGGAGGCATCCCCCCAGCGTTTCTTGTCTGTCTGCAAGATTTTGTGGGCATGGAGTGTCTCATCTGTAGCCCGTACAGCACTAAGCACATTGTTGGCACTTAAAAAAATAATGATAATACTCAGCTTTATTCTGAAGGAAACAAAAACAGCAGTTGGTGCTCCCTGTTCAGCACCGATCAACTGAAGAATCCGGTTCAGGTTGTAAAAATCATGATAGAACCCTTAGATGGTGAGTTCCTTGGGACAAGGACTTGTCAGGGATGGAGCCGAGTTGCAAAGTTATGGGGGTGTTTGGAGCTGGGGTTTCGATCTGGCTTCTCCTCTCTGTTCATTGCACGTTAAGCATCTGTGGTACTCTGTAATCCTACTGATCAGTGCTTCATTTGATCTTATGGAGCATCTGTTGTATGTGGCCGCACGGCAAAGCTCCCCGCTGACTGCAGTAGTCTGTGATTAGAGAACGCTGCAAGGTATGACTGAAACCCTTGTGTGATTTGCTTGTAAGGGCTTCTTCATAAGCCAGCTAAAAACAAATTTAGCACTTACTGCTCTGAAGAGTAAACACTTACATGCCCTCTCATCTGCCCAAGTGCTTTGTTTATTATTCAGAGCAGCTAAACTGGAGCCGTTTTCCATGGAGATGTAGTACCTCCTTCAGATTAGCCAGCTTCATTAGATCCTGGTTGCACAGAGCTTTGCTCTGATAGAGGTGCTGATGAGCAAAAGTTGAACAATGATTGCTTCCAGACACCAAGTCCTCCATCCCACAGCACTGTCTGTGATGACCCTTACCCCTGCGCAGTGCGCCATCTCTGCCTTTCGCTCAAGAAAGGCCACAAGTGGACCGGTGAAGTCGGGACACCTCACGCAGCAGGAATTCCGGTTCAAGGCTGCCAGTGGAGCAGCGGCTGAAGTCCCAGAATTCAGAGGGGCTGAGCCGTAAAATTAAATCCTGGGCTTCGGGAAGGAGAATTCAAAAGCTTAGGACAAGGAGCCATGTTCCCAGCCACCCTGAATTCACACTCGCAACCGTCTGGGCCTGCAGAGCGGCCGCACGCCTAGTTTGTGCATGTAAATCCCGTCTGCGTGTTATTGGGATGGGCATCTTGGATTTCTTTCATGATGTTTTCCTAGCTACATTGACAATGGGCCAGACTGGGAGGGACCCAGCTATAGACTGCTACTTGGGGATAAAGATCCCACCTGAAAGGGAATAGCATATGGCTAACTTGTATGAAGGTTGGAAGCGCAGAGCATATGAGAAGGATGCTAGAAGTGAGCCAGGTTAAAGGGGCACAGAGTCACTAGGTTAGAGGCAGGCCCTGCCCTAAAGAGCTTAGTGTCAAGACAAACAGCGAGGGGGGAGAAAGGGATACAGCACCCAAGAGGAAGAGTGAGAACTAAGGCACAGAGGGGTTGAGTGACTTGCCCAAAGTCATGCAGAGAGTCCATGGCCGAGGCAGAACCTGAGTCCCAGCTCAGCTCCAGAACATCTTCCTCTTCCTGTGTTCTACTATAGGGGGAAATGTTACATTTCAGATACCCCTATGTGCTAATAACCAATAGCAAATGCCACCATTTAATGGTGACCACTGTGAGTCACAATCCTTAAAAGCC
This sequence comes from Terrapene triunguis, assembly GCF_002925995.2. NCBI lineage: Eukaryota > Metazoa > Chordata > Testudines > Emydidae > Terrapene > Terrapene triunguis. The sequence continues at coordinate 11,184,476 of NW_020664589.1, read as the reverse complement.
AGACACCCCAGACTCCTAGTTTAAAAGGAGAAGGTGGATCATGGTCCAGTGGTTAGAGTGGGACTTGGAAGACCTGGGTTTACATCCTTGCACCACCACAGACTTCCTGTGTGTGTCCTAGGCAAACCGCTTAGCCTCTCTGCTGCAAATCCCTGCTTTACAGAGGGGGAAAATACTTCCCTACCTCACAGTGGTATTGTGAGGATAAATATATTAGCGATTCAGAAGCACTAAGATACTATAGTAATGGGGGCCAGATAAGTTCCCTAGATAGCTGGTTATACACAATTAAAACTAAAACATCCCATAAACAGAGAGTTATACACTATTAAAGCTGAAACGTCCCATAAGGGACATCCATTGATGAACAAGAAAAACCGTCAGCAGTAAAACACCACCATAGCACTAGACATAATAACAGACAAGGCACGAGAAGATGACACACAGACAACCAGGAGCAAAACGTATGTCACGGAAGACTACAAGGACATCAGATATCGCCTACAGAGTCTGGCCAAGAATGGCAACACTGGAGTGGACTTAACCTTTCCCGGGAAGCCCTCGGAGCAACAGCAGCAACACAAATAAAAGCTGTGTCCCTTTAACATACTGGCTCTTATTTTGAAAGAGTTGATAACTTTGGTATCAATGGGAGGGGGATGCCAAGGTTTAAATTACATAATCTCCAGTCCCTGCTGAGTGGGAGAGACGTGTCTCATCAAAGTGAGAGGCTGATAGACGGTGGTGGTGTGCCAAAAGCTACCTGCCAATTGCAACAAAAGGCAAACCAGCTCTGTGTTTCAGTCCAGGCCTCTCAACCTGCCAAGGCCCATATGTGATGAAGAGCCAGGATGAAGGGCATAAACCCCACTATTAATGCAGGAAGCTCACAATGCTGTGGGATTCCTTCCTTGAGTAGAAATAACTCTTTCTGTAACTCCCCTGGCAGGATTCTGCATTTTTGATGTAAGCCATTTTCAGCAAAAGTGAGGGAACATGAAACGCATGGAATGTAGATCATTTTAGGGCTAAAATGATGGACACCTCTCGAGGGAATTTTGAGAGGTATGCCCGAGTCCTTTCTCAATTTGCAACACACTTGAGGACTGGCCAGTCTTGTTGCAATGTTCATGAATTTTCCATTTGCAACTGGGACGTGATTGCACAACTTTTTCAGTTGAACACAGGCCAGTTTTGCAGAGAAAATGAGATGGCTGACCTTAAAGAAGTAGCTTTGAAACTCCAAGGGCAAACGTCCACATTTGAATTATTGGTTCAGCTTTGCCTTTCACTGTGGGACCCGGCTCCATCTTTCCCAACATGATTTTGAGGTTAAAAGCTGCCGTTTTGTCAGATCTGGCAGAAAAGCAAAGATTGAGGGACCCCAAAATAACCCCCTCCCCCCGAAAAAGCTGAAACAAAAAAAATAATTTTGGTGCAGAATTCAATAGAAAACTTTCTCCACACTTTCTCAGGTGTCACTGCTAGCTGCAGCTGAGTGTGATGCAAACAACTCTTCCTCAAGGCTTTCCCTACACAGGTCTGTTAATGCACCTCGCAACCTTGGTCTACAATAACACCTGCTATTTCAGGAGCTCTACCAAGCTCAGACTGTCAAAGTGTGTTGTTGCTTTGGTTGCTGATGTGCTTCAAGGACTTGCTTTCTAAAGAGCTTATTTGTGACATTCAGAGCTGCTGATGCAGGACAATAATGCTAACATGCTAATGATCAGAAAGCCATGAGGCCTCTTGCTTCCCACTCTTCCCCTACTCATCCCCCATCCATAGTTGCACACAACAACCTGGATGAAATTCCACCTCACCACTGAGAATGGAGAATGAGGATGTTATGCCTGGGTGTAGTACTCCAGCCTCATTGCTCCCTGACATGATTCATGGATCTCTGCTATTAATGACGTAAGTCTAAGAAACAGCACTACATCTTGAGCTATGCGTTCCAGGCCTGTGCAGTGTCACAAATGCTGCAAAGTTTTCATCAGTGGTACAAAATGGCAACATTTGTATTTGGTATGAATTATTGATCTTGTTCTTACCACTAATAAATAGAGCGGATCAAATTATTCATTGTAAATATTTGTAATGAATACAGCCCCATTTCCCCCCTCATTTGCAAATTATTCATGAATTGATCCTGATCTTTGATTCGTTACTTGCTATTTTTCACCCAATAATTTATGCAAATTGATTTCAGCCTATGGACTGTTCAGAGGCTGTTCTACTCAACGGTTTTCTCTTTGTGGAGTAGGATTGGTTATCTAAGTCACATCATATTTTTTCTGCTCCCTGGTAGAGAGGCTGATCCAAAGCCCACTGAAATCAATGGGGGTCTTTCCAGATTACTTCAGTGAGCTTTGGGTCAGGTCCTGCGTGATTGAACAGGAGGCTAAAACATGGCCGATAGCACATAACAAGTGGGGAATACTTTTCTTTGCACACAAATCAGACGTGAATATGGATATTCATCGGAAGGATAACCATTCACCACACAGTCCCATGAACCACAACCCATTCTTTAGCAGCATCACTAGCAGTTCCATAACTATGCCTAGATCCTAATTCAAGGCCCCATTGTGCTAGGCATTGTATTCACATATAATGAAAAGATGGTTCCTGACCAGATAGTTTACCATCTAAGCACATAGCAAGAGGCAACAAGTGGAAACAACAAACAGATGAGGGAAGCATAAGGTGACAGGGAGACACTGATGACTCTTGCAAATAATAAGGGATACAAACGTGGTCAAAGCCAACAGTCACTTCTTCGCCCGCACAGATTCTCACAAACAGCATTTTTGTTCTCCTCGCTCAGAAGAAGGGTTTAATCATGTAGTCCAGACCTTTCCCTGAACACTTCTGGCAAGGGCAAACCAAACAAAACTCAAGCCCGGCTAGCCTAGCCCACATAACAAATGACAAAGGAACTGTGATTAGGATCTGGAAGAGGATCCTTTCCCGCAAGATGAAACAAGACCAGATCAGTAAACAAGTAACATTACAATTGTGGATGATGGATGGCAATTACTTCATATACCCTGGATTGAACTACTGTGCAAGGAAAATTTATGCTGACTATATGTGGGAATTGGACTTTTCTATATTCTCTTTCTTATGTTCACCCAAGTAAGCGTAGTTCACTATGAAAACACTGGAACAGTAGCAGGGTGTTCCCTTTTACTTGAATTTGGTGTAGGCTGATTGCATAGGGCTTTGCTATTGTTAATATTATGTTAGTCTGTTGAGCACCCTTCCTTCTGATGTGAAAGGCAAACAGAAAGCTATTTAAAAATAACCTTTCCTGTGTGTAACGTCACACATCCACAATATAGCAAATGTCCAGCATAGCAAAGTATGTCCAGTTTTGTCTCCTGCAAGAAACCTCCTCAGCCTATTATGGGAGGCCAAATGTTACTTCTCCCATTTCACGGACTGGTAAACAGAAAAATCTTAAGTGATTTGCCCAAGGTTGCATAGTAAGACAATGGCTAAGCTGGGATCAGAACTTTGTAACAGTGTGTCAGATTCTAAAACCCTGCACAGAAAGTTGGAGGTCTTCTGCAGTCTAACCCTAAGTTCTAGGCCTCTAAATAAAGATGCAGAGCTATTTTCTGACTCTTGCTGGGAGCCAGACCAGACAGGTCCTATTAGCAATCCAAGATATGAAAGGTATTAAACACCTACCTAAGGCAGAAGGAAACAGAGCAGAAATACAGAGATCCTGCAGGAAGCAATCCCAGGTGTGCTGTGTTATGGGCATCATGTCTACCCACTAAACAGAGCCGAAGTACCTAAATCAGCTGTAATTCACAGCATTATTATTGTTGTTTCAAGTATACATGCTGATACTCTCATTTTGGAATAAGAGTGCTCTATTTCAAAATAACTTAATTCAATGTTTTATTTAGATTTCTGTTACCATGTAGACAAGCCTCCAGTCGAGCTGACCTTGCTGACTTGAAAGGGTCTTGCTCCACTCTTCGGTTGCGTTAGTAGTTGTCAGAGTTGGTCAGCCCAGCCATGGTCTTATACCCTGTCCTCCTACCTCATCTGATGATAGAACTGGAGAAAGATTATTTCATCGCTGGATGAACTCATCACAATAGCATCTCAGCCTTCACTAGGCATTCCCCTTCACGGCCCAAGTTTGTCATTAGCTTCACGGGGATCCGGACCCCCCCTCAACTTCTACCTGCAAAACAAAAATGCCTTTTTTTTTTTCCCAAAGCCACAACGTGACTATTCAGGCTTCAAGCCTGGAGGCCAACGGCAGAGGTAACACCTTTTCCCTTCCCCCTCTTATACAGAGATATTGCATTCATTCATCTCAGGGGCTGCAGAGTGCTTACAGGCTGACAATACATTATGATGATGTAGGTCTTCATTTCATGCTGTCAGGGACTATAACAACTGTATCTATTACCCAGGAGGCCTAACGGGAGTTTTCAGGGAGCTTGCTTACCTGGGCCTGGGCTAACTTGACCTTTCTTCAGCTGAATGCTAGGGGCAGTTCTGTTATCCCCCCCCCCTCCTCCTCCATCCTTTTGTGTTATCAGCTGTAATATGAAAGGAGGAAGGCCTGCTGATGCTGTATCTGTTCTGGGTTGAGCAGAAGGGAGCAGGGGAATGACAGATCAATGACTCTGTGCTCAGTAAACACAATGAGGTAATTCTACTGAGTACAGGCTCATCAATTCCTGAACTTCACTGCGGCTTCCCTGGTGCTAAGTCTCAGATACCGTTGGCTTGGGCGAAAGCTCAGGTGTGGGGCTGTCACTGAGATAAAAGAGGTCTAATTAAGACCCAATAAGCTAAATGATTTGTTATCTTAGTGCAATATATTACTGCAGCCTATTGATCCCAGAAATACACATGAGTCAGAGACACTGACAAGGCCAGGTCCCTCGCTTTGAATATCCCACACCAAGCAATTTCCTTCCAGCTCACCAGTGTACCACACTCACCCTGGGCAAAGGCAGAGCAAGAGGGGAACAAACATCCCATCCAGGATGCTGTTAGGTCAGAGCTATGTACTCAGTGTGATTAGTGAAAAGCCTCCCTTGGAACAACTGCTAGTGATAATGAAAGTCATTTTTCCAGGGGAGATTAACCCAAAGACCTCCTGATGCTCTGAGTTGCTGTGATGAGGACAAGAACAGAGATGCAGTAATGCCAAAAAGGTTCCCGTTTACAAGGGAGGAATCCAAGGTAATTGCCTACTCCCTCTCCGAGTGTGTGGTTGATTGGATGGGTTCGTTAACTGGTGGGAGGAAGAGATCCTGCGTATACTCAGAGGGCTGGGGCTTGCTTCTAGAAGAACAAAGAACACAATAATACAGGACTGGAAAAAAAGGCCTGACCCAGATCCTCAGAGCGGTAAATGGGCCGTTCCAGTGAAGTTAATCAGAGCTGCGGAGGATATGGATACTCGCCATACTGCTGTGTCTCTCTTCTTTTGTTACCCATTATGGCCCTAAGCCGGCCATAGGATCCATGCAGGCTGCCCTCACGCCCATGGTGTCCCATTAGCAGAGTGAGGCTGAGCGCAGGTTAAGCTGAACAAGTGGGACTTGATTATACCCTGTGCACTGCTCTATGCTGGTGGCTGAGTAGCTTCCAGCCACAACTCCCCGTGTTCCCTGTTCTGCCGATGTCCCCTTGCTAACTGTTTCTCTAGGGAACGTGGGCCCTCTGACTCCATTCCACTGAGCACGATACATGTGGAGAGCAAGGGGCTCTGTATGGACGAAAGGAGCCAGCCAGGTGGTTCCAATTTCAGACTTTATTCAATCTTTTCCAGGAGCTCGAAAGGATTCTGTAGCCATGTAGGCTTCTCTGTTGTAAATGAGGCTAAACCTCAGAATCTTCTGCTCCAAAAGCATTGACTAGTACAGTATTAAGACCTATCTCCTCTGTACACTTTAGGAGTGGTATTTCCAAAAGCACTCAACATTGGCCTCTGCTCCCACTGAAGTCAATAGCAAAACTCCCAATAGTAATATTAGTAATTTGTATGACAGCCATGCCTACAAGCCGCAATCATAGACCAGGTCCTCACTGTGCTAGGTGCTGTACAGACAAGTAACAAAGGAGCTAGTCCTTGTCCCAGGGAGCTTTTAGTTTACATATTAGCCAGCACACAACAGAAGGATGAGATGTACAAATAGAGGGGGAATGGGTCTGGAGGGTGAGGTGACAAGAAAAGGGACAGAGATAGCAGAAAAGCAGTCGTCAATGAGAACAAGCTCAGGCCAACTCTCTGCAGTTGTGCACCTCCAACCTTAGAGGGCAACGGGGCCATAAATACTTGAGTAAATCTGACATTCCATCCAGCAGAGGGCAGCGTCTCTCTCATGTACGTGCACATAGAGCTGGGTAAAATGTTTCAATCTCAACTTTTTTTATGAATAACACAGATTCTGCAACACTGAAATATTTCACAAATTTCATGACAATTTCGCTGAATTGATTCTGTTGGGGGAGGGAATTTTAAAAATCCAAAACATTGAAATGTTTTGATTTTTTTTAAATTCAAAATGATTTTTCCTTTAGAAATTTCCTTTAACTTTATTTAAAAATAATCAAATGTTACAAAACACTCAAAAACAAAACAAAACATTTGGTTTCAGGTGGAACAAAACACCAAAATGAATTTTTTCAACTTTTCAATGTGCCAAAAACTTTATTTTCAATTATACCAGAAACAATTTGTTCACAATTTTTTCAGGAGAGGAGGGATGCATAACACACTTCAAAATGCATGACACTGGCATGGGAAAGAACTTCTCCGTCCCTATGGGCACCCAATGCAATGCTCAGTGACAAGTGCAGTCCATGACCTATCATTGTACAATGCCGATAGACCCCAGTCGTCGGTGGCTGGGATCGAACCTGGGACCTCTGGAGCTTAGTTCATGAGCCAAAAGCCACTCTCCAAGTGGTCTTGATGCCACTAGATGGGACAGAACACCATACCCAGGAGGTGTGGGTGGGTTACATACTTCCCCTAGCTGGGGAAGCACAACCCAAGCTTCAGAGACTTCCCAGTTGAAATCCCAGACGAGCCCCCCACTTGTAACGCCAACAGACCCCGGTCAGCGGTGGGTGGTATCAAACCTGGGACCTTAGTGCATGAGCCTCTACTGCATGAGCTAAAAGCCACCTGGCTCTTAGCTAAGGCAGACTCATGTTTTTCTTTCTCTCTCTCAGTGGTCTCGGTGCCACTCGATGGGACAGAACACCACACCCAGAAGGTGTGTGGGTTACAATTGTTCCTTCCATACTCCCCCTGGGGCCTTCGGCAGGCCAGAGGAAGCAGAGTTCACCTTGCACTATTCCTTTCTAAGATCCTCTTAGGGTGGGGCAACTCCACTTCATCCCCCAGCTCAAAGCTGTGTCTTCGTGGCGCAACCTAGTTCTCCTCCAGCAGGAGATACTGCGCCACTCTGAAAAGCCACTTCAGAACTGGGACGGCCTTTCCCAGCCTGGCAAGCCAATAACAAGGCTAGTCTGGTAGGTCTTGATGCCCAGATTCTCAAACCCACTCACCTCCCAACTGCTACCATTGTTCTCCCAGGGGCGAATTCTCCAGTCTGCTCCCTGGAAGGTGCTGAACCCTGAGCACCTTTTGAAAAGATTAAGGGGAGACTTGATCACAGCCTATAAGTACCTAGATGGGGAACAAAATATTTTATAATCGGCTCTTCAACCTAGCAGGGAAAGGTCTAACACGACCCAATGGCTGGAAGCTGAAGCTAGACAAATTCAGACAGGAAATAAGGTGTCAATGTTTAACAGAGTAATCAACCACTGGAACAACTTACCAAGGGGCGTGGTGGACTCTCCATCACTGACCATTTTTAAATCAAGATCTGATTCTTGTTTCTAAATGATCTGCTCTAGGAATTATTCGGGGGCAGGTCTCTGGCCTGTCTTACACAGGAGGTCAGACTAGAGGATCACAATGATCCCTTCTGACCTTGGGATCTATGAAACCTAGCCCAGGGGCATCAAATGTGGTGGTCTCCAGCGTTCCTTGCATTCAACACAAATGGGTTGCATGCCCTCCTCTGTTCTTAGTTCTGGGAAATGGTTGACATCAGAAACAAAGAATCGTGGAGCCGAGGTTACAGAAATAGTCAGTTCCACTGAAGGCGGGGATCCCACAGCTCTGTCAGTTTCCTGCATCAACAGTTGCTCTGTGTCCGTCCTTTTGACTCTTCATCACACACTGAGACCCCCCTCTAGGCCTTGCTCTGCTGAGTGATCGCCATTAATAAAAATGATGATGATATTGATCTCGTTTTCATCAGTAGACCTCCAAGGAGGTCAGTGTCATTATTCCCATCTGTAAAATTTTACAGATGGGGAAACTGAGGCACCCAGAGGGGAAGTGACTGGCCCCAGGTCACCCAGTAGGCTAGTGAGATGGCCACAAATGGAACTGAGTCCCAGCGCAGTGCTGTCTCCACAAGGCCACTCTGTCCTTGACGCTCCTGCGACCCTAAAGGCTGAGCCAGGAGAATGAATCTGTGGCATTTTATGAAGCAAAAGAAAATCAGACCAATGCAGGCCCCCACAGGCTCATGCGCGCCAAAGCCGTGCACACTTACACAGAGGGCCTGGCTGCCAAGAGGCCTATCAGCGCTCCCTGATAACGCCTATCGCTTCACTTGCACTTACTCACGTCCCTGAGCAGACGTGTGTGTGCTTCTATTTTTTTTCCTCATTAAGGAAGTCACACCCTTTGATTACATAACCATCAGCAAACCCTCTGCAAAAGCAAACAAACTTGACATTCACTTAACCTGCTGCACTCATCTCGGCAGAAATTATTAAGTCCCTGGAGTCTGGTAGCACATTTTCCCAAATACCTCTTGCTTCGTCCCAGGAGCGCCTGGTTTCCTAATGAATCCAGCAACCCAGAAACCCTTACAAAAATGACTCCGGGAGAGTCCCAGCCTTCTACATCTACATGGCTGCAACACCCAGCTTCCCTATTACAGTGTTGATTGGCTGCGACATTCTGCTTCCCTTCCTGTCCTGAACTGTTGCCTCGCACTGTTGTGCACCGTTCAACAGCAGCTCCACAACTAGTAGACAGGGCACAAGTCAGGACACCTGGGTTCTCGTGTCACTTCTGCCCCTGACTCCGTGTGTGACCGTGTACAAACCTCTTCCCCTCTGCTTATTGGCCTGGGGTCCTTTTCATAGATAGAACGAATACAATCCTCCTCCCTAACACAACAGACCCCTCCACAGTTTGGATGGCAGAGGAGATTAGCTAAGCTTAAAGAGAGGGCTGGGCTATGAGGTTTGGATCTGAGTCCAGTTTTAAGGTGTTGGGGTCCAAAGGTTTTGGTTCCGACCCAGACACTGCGGTATCCAGTTTAGCTGCTACTGCCTGTTTGAGCAGAGGAGGTCAGAGACAGGCTGATTTATATTCCTCCCCTTGGTAACAAACGCCTTCCTTTCTCCTTCAGAGAGCTGGCAGCCCAGGGCAGTATTTCTGAAAGGCAAGTGGATTGCCTAACTGGAGACAGAATAAAAAAATAATAATAGAAAAAAAACCCGTCAGGCAGGCCAGTTAAGTAGCAAGGAGCGATGTCTCACCCAGTGGCAGCTGACTTGCCCTCCTGTTCTTAAGGCTGAACATCAACAGGTAAGTGATATGCAATTTTGGGTGATGTGCTGACGTGCTCCTACCCCTCCCTTCCTTTGGGGCCCTGACAGCCTGTGAGCTGGTTCAAAACCCATTGACACCAATGAGAGTCTTTCCACTGACTTCACTGGGCTTTGGATCAGAGAATCAGACCCTCCAACAGAATTAAAGTACAGAGATTTTTTTCCCTACATGGATCTACAGGTGATTGAGTGGCACGTACCAGTCTATATTTAGCTCAGCGTTTCAGCTGTAAAGTGGAAGGAAGGGGGGCATGCTTCTCCTGCCATAAGAACGTAGGAGCCAATAATACAAATAATCTATATTATTTATAATTTAACAGGGTTCTAAATCAGCCCAAAACCAAGTGAAACAAACGCAGGCATGAGACTGAGAATTGTGCATTGAAACAAATAACCTGAAATGGATTAATGTCTATTACAACTACCTCTGAGTCTGGGGAATGTATTGTAAAGTGTAATCCTATGCTGGCAAAAGAATGGTTGGGAAGCAAGGATGGTCTCAGCATTAAGGCACTGGCGTAGAAGATCTGAATTCAATTCGTGTTTGCACATAAATGGAAAGCAGCCAACGTATCTGTGGGCACTGTCAGTATTGCCAACTCTCATGATTTTATCGTGAGTCCTAATGATATTTGGTGTTTTATTTAAATCCACACTTCCTGGAGACAAGTGATCACATGAGACTCTCAGTGTGCATTAAAATCAAATAGGTTTCTAGCCCTAGCTGTCCTAAGAAAAGCTCAAAAATATGGCCCAGTTGCAATCTAAAGACTCAGAAACCAGAAGGCAATAAATAAATAAATAAACAGACCCCAAACCCCCAAATGTTTTTTTATCTTATGGTTTTTAAGACAGTGTCCTGATTTGGGAGGGCCTGGCTCATGTTTTATGAACATTTCGCATTGGCCTTACGGATAAGTACAAAACATAATTAATAATATTCATAATCATCATCTGTTAATACAGGTGAGTTTTAGACAGAACTGTAAGAAACCATTGATTTAGAAAGGCTGCTGACTACTATTTTGATATCAGTTCACATGAAACCAACCACTCTGAAAACCTTTTAATAGATCAGAAAGGTTAGGGTTTGTAGTTGGTGCCATCTTTATTTCCATTGCATGTGTACAGTATGATTTAGAAGTGTGTTACCTAGGGACAATCTACTTAAGGTACAGAATGTACAGAAATTCAATCCTTACGTTCCTGGAGCTGCCTATAGCCCCGGGTTAAATATTTGAGCCTACAGCTCCTCTTTCTGTTGGAGCTAGAATAGGGGAGTCAAGAATGTAACTGATGAACTCTCTATTTTCAGGCCACACAAGACACCATTGCAATGACTGGGCCTGTAAGTCGGGCAGGCTGGAAAACAAGAATTCCATTTTGCCAAAAATCTTGAGGTTTCAAAATTTGTTTTCATTCCGCATCAGAACGAAAACTAGAGAGAGAGAGAGAGAGAGAGAGAGAGAGACCCATCCCCAGAATAGTCAATAGCCTAGTGGGATGTGGGTACTCAAGCTCAAGTCCTTACTCCAAATCAGCCAGACCAGGGACGTCCACCAGGGACCTGAGAAAACTTCCTGATGAAATTTGCATTGAAACGGATAACGTTTCTGAAACAAAATTCCCGTCCAACTTTATCTATAAGCCGCATTAGCTACAGAATCCAACCCACCTACACAGACCTTCAATCCACAGCCTTGAGCTGTATTTTCACAATGATCTATTCTTTACTGATGAGCTAGAATGCTTTGATGTCCTTGGGGTTATATTACAAGCAGGAGGAAAAATATCTGATTCCTTTTATTAATATTATTCTTATTACAGAAGTGCCTAGAGACCAACCAAGATTGAGAGTCGATTGTGTTGCAAACATAGATCAGGAGACATTCCCTGCCCCCAAAGAACTTAATCTATACAGAGACAAAGGGCAACATTTTCTAAAGCTGCTAAGTGACTTGGGCACCTCTGTCTCATTGACTTTCAATCAGATTTAGGCCCCCAAATGACTTAGGTGTTTTTGAAAATTTTACCCCAAATCTAAATGATCCTTTCCTTAATAAATGACTCTGTTTATCAGAACCCTTTACGTTCCCTTGGACTTGGGAGTCCTCTTTTACTGAGCCATACATTGGAATGGCCAAGGAGGAACAGGTAGAACTCCCTTTCGGAGCCCATCAGTGTTACGCATTAATTAGGCATGCGCATGAAATGGAAATCTAGATCAGGATCCGAAGTCAGCAGGTGCTCAGATGCAGGGTTTTGGGTTGGGCCCATCTATAATCTGCTGCTGACTGTCACGGTCACAAGGAAGTCTCTCCCCTCTGAGATAACCTTGCTGCTTCCCCAGTACGCCCAGATCCTACAAAGTCAGAAATCATACCCAGAAGTCAGAGGTGCCTGTGTAGCAGTGTGTCTGGGAAGCACCGTGCCAGCATAGCTGTGGTTCTGTCTGTGCCTGGCTAGATGATATGATTGCAATGGGTGACCTTTTCCGCCTCGCTTTAGCCTGATGCTCTCTGGTTCACACCAGTTTTAGGCTAGGGTAATGTAGTCAACTTCAAGGAAGATTTCCTGATTTACGCCTATCCAACCTGATTGGAGTCTGGTCCACTAACTCTGCACATGGGAGCCACCGGCCATTCTGCAGGATCATACCCTTTGTTTGTCTGAGGGCACTGAGTTAAAGACCCAGGCGCCACATTTTCTGTGGTCTGAGTCATAATTTCCCTGCGTCGTCTCTTGCAAAAGTTACCAACGAAAGGACACTTATCATGTCAGCCTGCTTACACCCAAAAATGAATCTCCCTTAAAGGCAGGTAAATCTCTAACAGAATCTCTAAAGATACCCTAATGTGGCATTAAACTGCAATTAAGGTTATATTCCTCTAGGGATGCCAGATTGGATTTACCTTCCTTTAAGACAGGAAGGAAATTTCAGCTCCAATAGGTTGACGGAATCCCTTTAAACTTTTCCGCTAACCTGTTTGGGTGTTTGGGTTTTTTCCATTAAATAAATGGATGGCTTTTACCTGTACATTTTTCCCTGTCATTGGGTTAGGGGGTTGCGCTGTATTAAAGACTTTGGTTTTCTCAGTAGAAAACAAGTTTGATCATTCAGAAAGGGAGCTAAATGCTTATTTGAGAACACAACCTTTATTTTCCAGACAAATGGTTCACTCAGAGTAATTTGCACGCAGGAAGCCAGTATACAGCACAGTAGGAAAAAAAATAATTAAAAATTAAAAAGCCCAATAGTAATGTAGGTCAAGATGCTACCACATGCTGCTGAGATGACTTATTTGGTATTTGAGATTTCACATCTTAAGGCAAGATAAATGGAAAGAGAGATTCTGGTGCAGCAATTCTGCTTAAGGCTAAGTGAATGGCTGGGTGAGTAAGCTAATCCATATCTGGTCCAGATAAAGGAGTTGAGACCTATTATAGATACAGTAGATAGATACTTTGCAAATGTTTCCCATCACCCAAAACGCACACGGTCCTGAAGCCTCACTAAACAGGCCTGTTTTCAGAATCAGTCATTGGCCTGTTTGCCAAAGACTTCACTCTTTATTCTGTATTGATTTTTAAATCACATGCTATAATGTAAGACGTCCAAAGTGTTGCCGGGCATCAAAGAGGAAAGTTTGTCATCACATGAAAAACACTCTGTCCCTGGCCAGTGGCCTTCCATCTCTATCATATAAGTATTCCTACCACACTTATGGTGGTGGCACTTGAGTACTACCCCTTCTCTGATAGCCCTATGAAATAGGGATATAATACCCTCATTTAACAGCTGAGGAAACAGAAGTGCAGATAGGGCAAGTGAGTTGTCCGGGGTCACAGGTGAAATCAGCAGCAGGAAATGAACGCTAGACTTTAGCCTTAACCACAAGGCCTTCTTTGCTGATGACTCAGATTTCCTCCTGCACTGGGTTTCTTCAATCTAAGATGATCATTCGTTCTAATCAGGGAAGGTACCTCAAAATGTAGCTTTCTCCCCACCTACTCCTACCTTTCTGTCTTGTCGAGAAGGCAGGACAACAGCCCTGGGAACCGAGGTCTGATCAGCAGACAGCAGCTGCAGCAGAGACTTCGTGCCAGCTTCAGCGGCTTGTTAATTAAGGAAACATGTTGTCTCATGTACGCACCTCCGCAAAGATGCTGTATTAGCATGATAACTATTTAACACTTGGCACAAGGAGAAATTCCCACTTAGCTTCCAGCAAGAGCTGAGCTTGCTGGGGTGAACATGGCAGAGCGAGGGCTTGTGGGAGGGAGAGAGCCATGGTGAACGGTGGCATTGTCCCGGAGCAGCTGAGGATTAAACTTCACCCTTCACCTGGGAGAGCTGTCGGAAAATGGATCTTAAATGGGAAAGGGTTAGAGTCGGTCAGGAGTTTTTCATTGGAAAATGCAGATTCATCAAAACTTCCTGGGAAAGAATCAGTTTGACAAATCTCCCAGTTCAATAAAAGTTTTGAAATTGTCAAAACATTTCTAGTGGACATTTATCGAATGAAAATGTCTGGTTTTCCAGTTGAAAATTACTTTTCATTTTGAAATTTAAGCGAATGATAGTAAAAAATATATATATAATTAAAATGGTACAAATTTAAATGAAACGTTATGAAATATCAAGCTGCTTTGACCTGCGCCAGTTATTTTTTATTATTTTATTTTCATTTTGTGGACAATTTTGAGATTTTGACTTTTTGTCCTGATTCTGGATGGGCAAAATTTTCAAAATCTCAAAAATCTTCACAGGGCAGCCAAACCGGTTCCTGCCCAGCTGTAGACAGCCTTTTCCTCCCCCTTTGTACTATTGCAATGTGTGCCCTGCGGGGAGACTTTAGCGGGGCATAGGCCTTGCTGTGGCCTTCTGCACAGATCCTGGACAGAGCAGAGGGCAACTCAGCGGTTGGGTTCATCTTTCTATCTAATGCACACTAAGACCCTTGTAACAGGAGCTGCTGCAGTGAGTGGATATCAACCCCCCTCCTGCAACAGGGGTATTAATCTTTCCTAACCCTGACCTATGGGGCCATGAAATAAGGCTCACCTCTCATCACCTTCCTGTGTGGCTCACCTTTATTTCCACCTCCTTCCATTAATTCAAAAAGCTCCTCCACTCTCACCTGTTCCGTTCTGCCTTCCAGCTATCAGGGCTGTCCACGTTCCATACCCTATCCCGCCTGCTCGTGGCTTTTCAGGACAGAGGCCTCTTCATTTTGCATGCCTGACCCACTGTGCAATGCCTATTGTGATGGCACTATAGCTACAATAATAAACAAGCTTCCCGATGTCATGCACTGGTGGGTTCAGCAGCCTGGGAGCTGCCAGCAAGAAGTCTTCATTCTGACCGCTGATATCTCACTCAGATTGCTGGGTTCATAGCCAGTTCCCCCTCCTGCCCCTTTCTTCCTAGGAGCCAAGAGACTGGGGATGGAGAGCACGGGTCTGATCCTCAGCTAGTGTAAATCCGACATCACTGGAGTCCGCTGAAGTCAATGGAAATATGCTCATTGAGCAACTCCCTGGCTAGGTGGCCAAGGAGATGCATGAATATCTCCTTGAAGGCAGTGGGGGGACCAATGTGCTTGAGTGAACTCTTACTAGGATCCCATCTAGCTGGTCACACCGCATGTGAGCATAGCAGGAACCCCATCACCACCACTACCAAGAGTTTAATACAGACCTCTATTAAAGGCCAATTATAGGGTTCCTTTCAAAGGAAAACTCCCATGACCATCACTGGGGCAGGTTTTGCATATGTCTGCTTTTTGACTTCTGGTGCCCAGACCAGAGTGATCTATAAGTCATGATCAGAAAGTAAATGCTACTATTTGCATCTCTGAGATCCTTTTTTCCCTGCATTGTACGGCCCAGTGAATGCATAGAAATCTATCCCTCCCTTTTCATGGGCAGGTTAGATTAGCATTTTCCATATGTTTGAATGCAGAGAAATCTTTTGTTTGGACCAAAATCAGTCATTATAATTCAATATTAGCTCAGAACGGATGAGTCAGGAAAGAAAGCATTTTTGCCTCATGCCCTCAAGGTCCAAGATATATCGCTCACTTAGCCTCTTATGTGTGCGGTCTTAATTTAGGGCTTTTGCAAACATCATTAGCAATCCATGAGCATGGCAATAACCCATGACCAAGCTGCAACCCTCAGTTTAATTCCCTATAGTAGGCAAGTGCTTCCAATTCCTGCACAATGCCTGAATGGCCTTAATTCGATTCATCTTTGGGATGGGTGGCAGAGAGTGGCAAGTGAGTTTTCTCCCAGAGTGGTGACCATCATCACTGGGAAGTCACATGAATATGGATCAGCCCAGATAGCTTCTATTTCACCTGTGCATATAAGAGGCCAAGGCTTTTCACTGCCATGAAGTGGCACATAGAAGCCGTCCCCTCTGAAGCTGGGGAGGGGAGGGGAGGAAGTGGTTGTTATTGCTCAGTGGTGACCTCTCTGGCCAAGTAATGAATGGCAGCACTACCAGATTCCACAGTGAAATCTTACGCAGGAGAGTTCGAGACCTTGTGAGTAATATCCTTCAGCTCCCCACAGAAATGATCCAGCATGACTGATACCAGCACAGGGGAGGAGACAGCTAGTGCCTACAACTGTCACCTGCTTAGGATGCCTTTCTGACTCCTCTAGGTTAGACTGAACAGGCCGGCACATTAACAACAACTTGGCCAAAGGGAAATTGACTCAAAACTCGCTCGGGCCCCCTTCCCGTCTTGGGGATTGAGCAAAGCAGCCCCCACAGAGGCTGGGGGAATCGACACTGTGCCTGCCTTGAGAGACATATGTCGCCTGTGGAGGGCTGGGCCAGGAGCCTGATTGACAATTAGGGCAACCAACTGCAGGGTGCTGATCGCTTGCTCCCTGCTGGCCCTGCCCCGACAATGTGCACCGTGTCTGGAGAGACAGGATGGTGTTTGTGGGGAGACAGCTGGTTTCAGGGGAGCGCGCATTTTGCCTCTCAGCCAGAGGGGCCCAGCCAGTCAGAAGCAACTCGTTTTACAGGCGGTGCCCCATTGCCCCCTCAGCTAGCTGTCCCTGGAACAGTTTGGCTGTCGAAAGCATCAGGCAGGGGAGAAAAACCAGTCTGTCTGCCCAGGAAGAGACGGAGCGCCCAGCACCACATCTGGGAGGACCATCTGCCAGCCTAGCCCATCAGGCCTGCCTTGCTCTGGAAGCCAAAGGAAAGACCAGCTAGGAAAGGGCTCTGGAGTGAAGAGAGCCCTGTGGTCTGAGGGTGCCTGGACCCAAATGGTTGATGGCACCACACACACAAGATTACACTGCCACAGTAGCCTGTGTAAATGTGTGTGCTTCTATAAGTGTCTCCCCCATTCTCCCACCCACTCAATGCTTGCTATGCTCACAGGTCACATCCTGTCTTGAATTCAGTTCCAAGCTCTGTGAGGCAGGGACTGTGTCATCCTACACAGCACTCAGCACAATGGGATTTGGATTCCGACTGGGGCCTGTGGGCGCTCCCATAGTAACAATAATGAACAATGAAACTCTGGGTTTGATTCCTGGCTCTTCCAGACTTTCTGTGTGACTGTGGCCGGTCACTGAATCTCTGTGTCACAGCTCCCCATCTGTAAAATGGGGATAATAATTCCTATATCCTACCCAAGGTCTGCCTTGGCTCTTCAGACTGTCAGCTGTTTGGGGCTGGGATTGTCTTTTATTATGTGTATGTACAGCACCTGGCACGCTGGAGCCTGATGCTGAGTGGTGCTCAAATAACAGTACAAATAATAATAGTAATTAATAAGTACCTGCCAAGTACTCTAAATCCTTCACTTTCATGAAAAGTTAACCCCAATAAATAACACCATAATCAAGGAGAAGCAAGGAATGTGTAGGCATTCTTCAATATCTGAGTCATCTTTTAAAAAAAATAATAAAAATAACCAAATGGCACTAGCTCACAATAAAAGGTAAGGGACTGGCACATGTCCGTTCTCGCCTTGAATAGATTAGCCTAGTGACTGCTTGTTTAGTTTCTTTTTAAAGCACGTGGATCCACAGCAAGTTGGACATGACCTGATGTCTTAGTACGCCTGAAAAGTTACAGCCAGATGTGGTTTCAAATGGCCGAGCTCTCTACCTCTGAAACCTGAGGTTTATTAATGAAAGTGACCATTGAACCTGAAAGGCTGTTGTAATTATCTCAGCCAAGTTCCCTGCTCTTCACAGATAGGCTGATGTGCACTCTGGGCTCCTGGGGACCAGCTGTGAGTACCCAGTGTAGCAGACACGGCATCTTTTCGAGGTGAGTAAATAGGTTAAGGTCATTTCCTACAATGATAGGTCTACGGCTTCATTGAATGGCTGGATAGAGATAACAGACCAACAGGGGTCACTGAAGATAAAGGTTCCAGAGGAGAGAAATAATTACATGTGAAGGGCATCATCTTCCTTCCAATGACAAGCTCCCTGTCAGAGGCCTCCAGTGCTGAGATTTACCGGATGGGATGGTCCATACACAGAATAGAACGGCATCATGTGTCTCTGGCTGGGGCAGTTTCTGAGGGGAGTATTGAGGCCGGCTAGCCGAAGGAGCATTGTTCCCGTCTATGCTGGAAAATCACAGTGTGAAATTCCTTCTGAGACAGGCAACAATTCAAGACCAGTGCTGGGTCCAAGCTCCCACCAGAAATCTGAATATGGATTCTACTGTGCAGCACCTGTCCCAGTGAAGACAGCCTCCTGAGGATCAACTTCCCATTCATTCTAGGGACGATCCTTCCCTGCCCTCTCCGCCCCTGGGTTGTGGTGCAGTTCCCACAGGCAGGGCCAGGAATGAGAGAACGGTCTTCTCATCCCAGGGCCCAGGCGAAGAGAGATTAATCAGCAAGCATCTAATCCATCCCCACCTCTTCCCTATCTCCCCTGCCGTCAGGTGCATGCCCCTCGAACCAGCCTGTTGAAACCAGCCTGGTCTTCCACGCCTTCACTCCTTATTCATGCCACTGTTGACTGTTGTTGTCAAGTCTTTGGGATGAGCGTGGGCTGTGATGCCCCCCTTCGTTCTAATGAAGATCCAGTACAAGGCTGTAAAAGTCACACACAGTTGGCCTTGTTACTAGAGCTTTTGCCCACCGAAGTGAGACCCGGGTTTCATTTCCAGTCTCTTGCTTCCTAGACAGGCAGAAGCACAAGGGAGGAAGCACACGGTAGGAGCCTGATTCCGCCAGCACTGAAGCCACTGGAAACACCACCACTGACCCAATCAAGCGCTAAATACTTGGGGAAGGGATTGCTTCAGGTCACCCAGCAGCCGATGAACCCGCAGCCAATCTTCCTGGATCTGAATCATAGAATCATAGACTTTAAGGTCAGAAGGGACCATTATGATCATCTAGTCTGACCTCCTGCACAACGCGGGCTACAGAATCTCACCCACCCACTCCTGTATCAAACCTGTGTCTGAGCCACTGAAGTCCTCAAATCATGGTTTAAAGACTTCAAGGTGCAAAGAATCTTCCAGCAAGTGACCCGTGCCCCACACTGCAGGGGAAGGCGAAAAACCCCCAGGGCCTCTGTCAATCTGCCCTGGAGGAAAATTCCTTCCCGACCTCAAATATGGTGATCTGAAGAATGAGCCACAAGAACCCAGAGGGTTAATATTGTGGGGAGATAAGGGCAACCCCAAGTCTCTTTAGGGAAGCAGCGGACTTTCCAGCCGCCCCGGAGTAAACAAAACTGATGTTTGATGTGTACTTTTCCCACCCCTTCACGAAATGGGAGCATGAAAAATTTAGAAGCTGCAGCAGCCGGCTAGAGAAGGGAAATACCCGCTGGGAGCTTTTCACACCTGTTTTTGTCTCTTTGAAGTTTCACACCAGTGAGTAACTGTGAGCTCAGGAATGGAGTGCATCAGCTGTATTTCCCAAATATCAGCAAATTGTGTGTGTGTGTGTGTGTGTGAGAGAGAGAGAGAGAGAGAGAGAGATGCTATGGGGGCCAACTGCTCAAACCATTATCATCCTTCTTAGTACCACTTAGCTGAACTGTTAAAAAGATCCAGGGCTCCCAAAGACAATTAAGCTCAAGGGAAGCCATAAATTTCAATAAACATCAGCCCAAGTTTTCTTCACTGCTTGAAACAACAGATATAATTTCATTGGTTACTGAGCTCACACTCCCAAAGGGATCGCAGATAAAAAGCCACTTATTCAAAACACCAAACCCAGGCTTCTCTGGTCTTTCTGCCTACCAGAGGGGTCAGGTTTCCCAGCAGGGGAACATGGGCCTTGTGGTTTGCAGGGTGTTGAGCATGACTGGGAAAATCTTTGAAGATTTGTTACGTAGCACTGAGCCAGGTCCTAGTATGGGGGACACCCAGCCAGACACCTGATTGATTCAAGGTGGGCCTTCTACTTGTGAAGCACTAACATGTTTGGAAGGCATCAGACCTGATAGCATCGGGCCCTGGCACCCTTTATGCAGGCAGGCTATGCATCTCTCAACTGCTTGTCCTTACCAGGACCCAGAGAAAGGGCTGCATGACTGGGGCCTTCATTTCGGGTCCTTGTCACACAGTCCGAAAGGGCTTGTTTCCCAAGATAAGGTTGGAGGCTAGAAGGAGCCCCAAGTATCCCTTAGCCAGATTGGCCAACAGCATTGTCTGGGGCAGCAGGCTTCAGGCTCTATTCCTACAAAGGCAATACAGATGGTTACATTACATTCTCCACCAAAAGATGAACCTAAACTGCAGGTGCAAGTCTGGGCACATGAGCACTGAGAAATTGCCGCTTGGGCTCGGACAGTGCGGTGTATTGAAAACTGTTAAAATTGCAAGCTATGTCTCTTAGTTTGAGGGGTTTCCTTGCAAGGTAGAGGGCTCTGTGCAGTCTAGGTCTTCAACAACCAATCTGCAAAGGGCCAGCCTAGAATAAAGTGAGCTGAGTTGTGTCCAGTGCTTAATTTGTAATGAAAGAGGTGCCGGGGCTCAAACAATTATTTTACATTCATACCTGATGCAGCAAGCCCAGAGGTGCTGGGGATATGAACTGCCAAGCCCAGAGGTGCTGGGGCTATGAACAGCCAAGCCCAGAGGTGCCGGGGCGCAGCCCTGGCAAGCCCTGGCACCAATTAAGCATTGTTTTGCCTCTCCACATTAGGGAACAGCCTGCTTTGTCTCTCTCTGCTTTTGGTTCTTTGTGTGTTAATGTTCTGAATTCTAAGAAACAAAGTTTTGTTACATTGCAACCTTCCAGCAAGAGTATTGCATGTTTTTATCTAACTTCTCTGGGTGTATGCTGTGAACATAACTGTGCGGTTTCCCAGTTTGCAAGGGCAGCAGCATGTGTTATGCACACACATTTTGGAATGCTTCTCCCCATGCAAGAGCTACACCAAGGAAGCACCCAGCAATCTAGGAAATTTGCCTTCAGGACTTTTTGCAGAAGGCTTTCCAATCGCAGACAGGCCAGGTCCTGGTTTTTGACAGCCAGCCAATTGCAGTTTCCATACAGTCAGCTTCAGAATGTTGCTCCCTTGCATTTTGATTTAAGTTCTTGCATGCTTCTTGTATTGATTTCTCTCAGATGTATTTTATGGGGAATAAGCACTCAAACCAGAAAGGCCAAGACCTCCTGCCTTGTGCACAGCATAATAATAGAGGAGTCTCTTCCCTCTCTCATGTGCACTCTTTTTTCCCTTCTTGTTTGAATCCACTTCAGGGACAAGAGATGAAAAATGAGCAAACGGGGGAGGGAAGGGGGGGGGTTCTCCTTTAGTGTAAAACTGGGCATGTGAGGTGAGCAGTTGGGAAGGGATCTAATGCAACAGGTTTGCTCTAGGGTGCAAGTGAGAAGATGTTTGCTTGGGATTGTTTGGAAGTGGGGTGGTGTATTTAATACACTTTCTGCCCTTTGGAAATGTCAGATGCCAGCAAGGCTAATGCTCTTATGAGTTGCAGAGGGCTGGAAATATTACAGCCAGATCTGCAGGATGCCAGCTTGTCTGAAGTGGGCAGCCACCTCAGGCCAGTGAGCGTTCTGCTTCTCTCTCACCTGTTATTGGAAGGCAGCATGGACAAAAGTAAGGCAATCTGGGTTCTTTTGCTGACTCTGTCGCTAACTTTTTTCGTGAGCGGATGCAATTCATCCATCTTCTGTCAGACCAAGTTTCCCATAGTCTGTAAAATGGGGATGACCCTATTCACCCACCTGTCTAAGAACCAAATCAAAAGACCATTGAAGTCAATGGAAAAACGTCCATTGACTTCAGTGGGTTTTGAATCAGGCCCCGTGTGCTTTGAGATTCTCAAGTGCTACATAATGCAAAGATGTTATTAATTATTATTATTATTTAGTACTAAGCAAGGAGACTTGATCACCACCAAGAACCTGAAAGTTACAGATTGGGGAGCCAGTTTGAATGAAGTAAGAATTAATCCACATTTTTGCCCAAGCCTCAAACTCATTCCAGACTGTTTCCTGGCACAAAGAAGGTCAGATAATTTTTTTTCATATGTCTCTACATTTTCTGGAATCTGTCTGCAACCGGATGCATCAAAATACCACAAGGAAGGATACTCTGGCTGTTGCAATACTTCTGACCTCAAAAGAACCGGGAAGTGCCAGAAATCTCACAAGACAGCCTGTTCTACTGAGATTTCCAGCCCGGTTATTTATTGCTGTGAGTATCTAAAGAGTATCATTCTGATTCCTGCTACATCTAGCAGGACTTTAATTTTAAAGACATAGTGAAATTCAACTCTCTGCAGAGTGACAGCAGCGCCACTGAAGTCCCATTTGAACCATGGATTGCAATATACTTGGGTGGTGCCTGGAAAGAGTAAAATGGAGATTGTTGATGTTTTCACTGCCTAATACAAACTGCCTAGAGGTAAAACTTTTGGGACTTTTTTAAAAAAAGAAAAGTTACTTGTGAATCTTTTGATCAGTATTGCCAATATCAGGTGTTCCAAAATCATGAATCAGGCTGGCAAAATAATGAGATTGTCTTAAAAATCATGAGATTTAAAAAAAACACTAAATTTTGGATTCTTGTTTGTCTTCTGGCTTCTGAGCTTTTTGGTAACATTTTCAACTTTTCTCCAGAACATAAAAGGCTAGAAACGACTCTTTTTTTTAAAGTGGAAGTTAAAATTCTCACTTAATCACATGCCTCCAGGAGGTGGGGGTTTAAGAATCATAGAATCATAGAATATCAGGGTTGGAAGGGACCTCAGGAGGTCATCTAGTCCAACCCTCTGCTCAAAGCAGGACCAATTCCCAACTAAATCATCCCAGCCAGGGCTTTATCAAGCCTGACCTTAAAAACCTCTAAGGAAGGAGATTCCACCACCTCCTTAGGTAACCCATTCCAGTGCTTCACCACCTTCCTAGTGAAAAAGTTTTTCCTAATATCCAAGAACACCACCAACTGTCACAAGACTCACGATAAAATCATGCGAGGTGGCAACACTGCTTGATTTCCTTTTTGTCCTTCTGTTTCAGCTCAACTCAGTCGCTTCTGTCCAAGACAAGATATTTTTGCCTCTTCTAAATAAATCTTCCTCCCATTTGGATTAAAGACTTTCTGTTGCATCCTCTGAGTATAATCTATCTGATTTGCATCTTCAAGAAACTGAATTAAAACTAACTAAAAACTACACACAGGGCACATGGAATTAATAGGGTGCATGAACTTCTCAAGAGTTCTCATTTGGATTGTGATGCTTTGGCCTCTTATTTATTGTGATCTCTGTTTCCTGTGGCTTTGGTTGGGCTGGGTAAGCTGGGGACCTTTAAATATGGAAAGAGTGAAAACACAATGTACTGGATTCAGGAGTCTGAGTTTTGCCCCATAGAAACTGAGACCGTTGTAGAGAAGGTATGAGACAAACTTTGAAATCCAAGGCAACAAATGTAAGATCTGTGATAGCAAACCATAAACAATAAAATACACCCAATTTTTAATTGGGTTTAGTACTGCAATTCTAATTAATATTTTCTAATAGATATTTTCCATGTCGAGAAAAATCCAGCTGTCTTTGCTTAGCATCTAACAGTGTCAGAGGGGTAGCTGTGTTAGTCTGGATCTGTAAAAGCGACAAAGAGTCCTGTGGCACCTTATAGACTAACAGATGTATTGGAGCATGAGCTTTCGTGGGTGAATACCCACTTCGTCGGATGCACCTAACAGAGCTATCACCAGGGTTATTGCAAGATAGGACTAAAGTGCATTGGCCATTCGATTAGGTTCTCATGATACTAAGCGTGTACTCTCTTCTAAATGCACATGCATACTTGGGTTAACATTAACAGGGGCACTGTGGATGGCTGGTTTAAGAGTAAATGTTGGCTAGCCTTTAGAGCAAAGGGCTGAGTTTTCAGGACTCCTGGGTTTATTCTTGGCTCAGATATGGATTTCTGCAATCTTAGGTAAATCCTTTAACCTCTCTGTGCCCCAGTTTAACTGTCTCTAAAATAATCCATATGAGGGTGGGTTAATTAACATTTGTAACATGTTCTGAGATCCTCAGATAAAAGGCTCTGTAGCAGCCTGCTCTTATTGTTCCTTTGGCAGTCATCCAGGGGTTCCCAAACTGTGGTAAGTGCGGCTGATGTTCCATCAATTCATTTTGCAACAATTTCTTAAGAAGTCTGGGACGTGCTGCTCGTTGGTGTTGTTAGTCTCTTGCTGTCATGAGCAGTCAAATCCCTTTTTTAAAAAGGGGGGGGGGGAAAGCGAGCCCTCAAAAGCAAAGCCAGTGTCTGCCCCTTGAATAGCCGCACTTCAGCTGAAGTGGGCATGTGATATGAAAGGCAACTGATTGCCAAAGCAAAACAGATAGGATTCCTCTTCCGCAGGGACAGTTCAGAGCTAATCAGTTATCTCCATTACATGTATTGTTCAAAAACACGCCTCGATAGAATAGCCAAGGACACCAGAGCTCCCTCCCCTGCTCTCATGTCAGGCAAGGGGAGGAAGAGAACGGATCTTAATGCTCAGTTACCATTGAACTGCAAACAGAGTGGGCAAGCTTCTGTGATTGGTTACTATTTTAAGATGAATAACAAGATGTGACGGAGACAAGCCCCGTTTGCAGCTACAGGGCTGAATTCTGCCCTCCAGCATCCCAGTATCAATCCAACCAAGTCAAAGGAGTTACTCGGAATTGATACCAGTTTATCAAATTTGGCCCATGGCATCACCTATGATTTCTCACTTTGCAGCACCTTCTGGGCTGGACCCAGAGGAGGCAACCCAGACACCACCGATGCCACGGTTCCTTTTTCAGAAGTGCCGGTAGTTGTTCTTTTTCTCTCCCTCTGTCTCCTGTGATTACCACAGGTGAAGGAGAAGCACACGAGAGTGTCGTCCTGGTGAGAGCATTACAAAATGTCTCCGCCAGTCGGCCCGAGTCATCCAGAGGGCATCGGCTTCACCTTTTGACTCCTCACCGCTTGAACCCCAGCTGCCCCCAGTGCTGCTGCCTGGGTAATATGATTTGTACAGATTGCTTGATTTCACCCTTGTATAGCCAGACAATTCATAATCTCTCAGCAGAGAGAAAGCAGGGTAATGTGTGCCCGCCGCCTCCAGTCCAGAGCGGTAAGGTCTGCACTGCATTCGACTAGCTTGGCGGGAACAGGGAGAGGATCAGCACCCAGAGGCAGGGCTGGGATATTCCCTGAACTGAAGCCAGTGTTCAGTTCTACATTAGACAATGGCCTCTTGTCATCCCCGGAGCGATGACTGGAGAACCCTTCCTGGCCAGGTCTGACTATGGATTTGGGGGACTTGAGAGACAGAATAAGGAACATAGGTTTGCCCTGTAGGCCTTTCTTTCCTTCGCAGTTGAGAAGGATTAGCAAAGGTTTAGGCACTTGCTGTGATCACACTCAGGGTTAGCCCTGCCCCTGATGGAGTCAATGAGAAGTATTTCACCGTCAGCTGAAGTACCGTGTCCAGTTCTGGGTGTCACATTTCAGGAAAGAGGTGGACAAATTGGAGAAAGTCCAGAGAAGAGCAGCAAACATCATTAAAGTTCTAGAAAATATGTCCTATGAGAGAAGATTGAAAAAAGTGGGTTTGATTAGTCTGGAGAAGAGAAGACTGAGAGAGGACATGATAACAGTTTTCAAATACATAAAAGGTTGGTACAAAGAGGAGGGTGAAAAATTGCTCTTGTTAACACGAGCAATGGGATTAAATTGCAGCAAGGTCAGTTTAGGTTGGACATTAGGAAAAACTTCCTGTCAGAATAGTTAAGCACTGGAACAAATTACCTAGAGAGGTTGTGGAATCTCTGTCATTGGAGGTTTTTAAGAACAAGTTAGACAAACACCTGTCAGAGTTTGTGCAGGGGACTGCACTAGATGATCTTAGGATGACCAGATGTCCTGATTTTATAGGGACAGTCCTGATTTTGGGGTCTTTTTCTTACATAGGTTCATATTACCCCCCACTCCCTGTCCCGATTTTTCACATTTGCTGTCTGGTCACCCTAGGTGATCTATAGGTCTCTTCCAGTTCTGCACTTCTATTGAATTGTGGTGCATCCAGTACCTGCAATGAGAGATCCAAATCTCCTTGAAGTCAACAGAATGGGTCCCCTTGGGGGGTCAGTGGGCTTTGGGTCAGGGCAACCTTGCAACATGGCATGTTCATATGCAGCACACCTTACACTGGTGGTTGTACAAGTGCATTCTGGGATTCCTGAAGTACCCAGGCCAAGTGCCCAGCACCATTGCTGAAAGCAAGGGCTTCTGGGTCTTTTCAAATCGGAGGCACTGCATTGTGAGATCAGAGGACTGGCTGAACGAATGGCTTACTCTGCTGCCCTGGGAAGAAACTAATAATAACAACAATCCCTCGTTTTGATATATGAACCACACTTCACAGACATTCGTTGTGTCAATGCCCTAAAGGAAGAGGCTCAGATACTGCAATGATAAGAGTGGTACAAGAACCTATATAGCCCAGAACAGAGTCCCAGTCTAGCGCCTTGCCTGGAAAACTCTCTTTTCTCAAGGGTGTACAATTTCAATTACACTTTATTTAAGACCAGGCCATGAAGCTAGCTGGATCCTGACCCAAGCCACTAGAGAGCACAGGGTGTCGCATACAGGAAACTTCACCCTCAGCCATTGGCTTAGTAAGCAGTGGCAGATTAGACAGCTGTGGAGACATTACACGGCTATTAACATCCAAATTCATTTCCGAGGCTGGAGCTAACTATCTGTAATACGGAATCTTGTGCAGCTGTGACTCAGTGTGGCACCTGAGCGGAGAGGTTAATGATACAGGGATGTCAGCCGCCGTAATTATATTCCCATTTTTCTAGCCCTTGATTAGTTTTAGAGCAGATTTAGTGTCAAAAATTTTGTGCCTAAACTGTGACAAAAGTGTTTCATTATTACTTAATAAATGGGCAAAAGGGGAGGGCATGTGTTTAAGGTCTGGGTTGTAAAAGCTTTTTTATTTAACCTCACTAAGACTCCTCCCTCGCTGCACAGCAGGAATGCTCTGACCTGATACCTATTTCAAAACTTAGTAACTGTGCATTTCCTTGGAAATCTCTTTAATACAATTCACTTTTCTGGCATCACCTTTACCTGTTTGGGATCTTGGATGTGGGGTGTTTTACCCAGTCACACCATCACAATATTTCCACAATTCTTTTTAAACAAGTTCCACTAAGGTATGAGCCTGCTGTTATTTACCAGCCCGTGGCCAGTTAACATCGTCATTTATTGTTTGTCTGTCGCCCCAAAATGTGCTAGGAGCCTTGCAGAAAAAATAAAAGGACAAAGCCCTTACCCCAGAGAGCTGAAAATCTAATGGGAAATACTGGGTCTTCCCAAACATAAAACTTCCTCTATTCCTTAGTGACTAGAGAATTTCATACATTGTAATACGGGTAATAATGGTGAGAACAAATGGAGTCTTTTGTACTTCTACAGCACCTTAAATGAAATGGTAGCTCGCTTACTCTTCAGTGTGTGGCATATGTCCTCTCTCTGTACCTGATCCCCAGAGAATAGCTACCTGCTCCAGCTCCCACTTAATGGATTTAGGGTATGTGATTGCATCTTGCATTGACATACCCACGCTAGATTTACCCCTGCTAGCATGGCAAAAAATAGCAGTGTCAATGAGTCCGCATAGGCTCTAACAACAAGAGAAGCTCCCTAGGGACCCAGCTTGTTTGTACAGCCCTATGCTAGCCCGGGCACGTCTACCTAAGCTGCAATCGCACCTTGGAGTGCAGTGTAGATGCACCTTTAGGCCAGGTCCACACTATGGGATTACTTCAGTATAATTGTGTCGCTCACGGGGTGTGAAAAATCGACACCCCTGAGCGGTGGCGTTATACCGACCTAGGCACCGGTGTAGACAGCGCTATGTCTCCCGCCAACATTGCTCTGGCGGAGGCGGATTAACTATGCCAACGGGAGAGCTCTCTCCCTTCGGTGTACAGCATCTTCGCTAAAGCGCTACAGCGTTTTAAGTAGAGGGAGGTGGAGTGATTTGTCCGAAGTCAGTGGCAGAGCTAGGAAAAGAACCCAGAAGTCCAGACTGTGAGACCTCTGCTCTAAACACTGGGGGACGGGTCCTCAGGGACTGAAGTTAGTGGAGCTATGACCAAAAAAACCCATCTGGGGATCTGCCCCCTTGGACTGTTCTAGCTAGAACGAATCTTCAAACAACTAGGTGAGATTGTTTCTTCCTTTCACCAGCACTTTGTCACCTTATCAGAAAAATAAAACAGGAACTCAGCCCTGTGCCTATTGAAGCCAGGGGGAGTATTCCTGTTGTCTTGAGTGTGGACCGGACCAAGCTCCAGATAAGCAGAATGTGCGGTTGAACTTTATGACGCTCGGATGCTTGCTGTCCTCTCTTCTGTGCTTTCCCATTTCTCCTGACGGTTACTAAAGATCAAGGCCACCCCTAATGGCTTTCTCCTTCACCTGTGATCAGCCGCAGAACTACAGAAGTTTCCAGCCCAAGACTGCTTAATGTTTAACTTCTGGAGACTGATATGATATAATTTTGACTTTATTCAGACATGTTGGCTCAAAGGAGCTGACTTCACATCATTAGCAAGACGGCTCTCATTCCTGCTCTTGACTTTTGAATTGCCCAGGAGATCTGCATGGAACATTTACAGCAAAACCGTCAACCACATGAAACGCGCCTGGTTTGAAGTTTCATTTCAGCAGAGCAGAGTACAATGGAAACCAACCAGATATCAGTGCAGTCACTTTCATTGTCTTGGGTGCAGTTGCTCCACTGGAGTTGTGAGCAGAACTGGGTTCAAAGTATTTGAAAGTCCAAAGGTGAATAAGAAACAAATAACAACCACTTTTAATTAAGAGTCTGAACTCAACTGAAACTGTACAAGCAAGCTGGGAATGGACAACTCAATTTCTGTCCAGTTCAGCATAGCCTCCAAACTATCTATCTATCTATCTGCTATCAGTCAACACAGTATCTAAAGGCTGAAATACGAAAGGCAAGATTTCTAAGCAAAGTGCTCCCCACTTGTGGCTTCACGGCTTTTTGTTTGTTTAAATCAGCGTCGCTCCTTTCACTGTAGGTATATACAAAGGTGCAGGTCGGGCACTGGGTTCTGAAGGTGGCTAGACACGAGCACAGAGTCCACCGTTCCACAGCCTGAGAGAAAGCACTGACCAGGATCTGGCCGTCATCTCCCACCTGTCTAACTCTAGATCCCATGTCGCTAATGAGCGTGGTTATCTCAATGACGTCAAGCCCAGCCCTCCTCAGCAGGATAACCAGTGATAAGCATTGCACCATCATTGCTGGGTCTAGCCTGAAGGCAGGATATGCTTGTTAGTTGCTTTTGGGAACACTAGGTGTATACCACCAAGCCCTTTCATCATCATCTTCAAGGCAAATCCTTGCAGATTGAGCCCCACCCAGCCTGAGTTCTAGCTAGGTCCTTAAGATGGTCTGGCTGGATGTTCCACACGCTGGTGGCAAATGTAAAATTGGTGCCTGGAAACCCTTTCATGGCCATCACCAATGCCACATAGATGGCTCTACGTGCCAGGATAGCTGGTGACAAATACCTATTGGCAGGGTTCTAAACATGCCTATATTCAGGAATGCCCAGTGGAGGTCCAAAGAGCCTCCTTTCCCTCCCTGAGCTAACTATTATTTACTACGGGGGGGAAACAACCGGCAAGAATGCAAATTACCTTCCTCAGACTCTCCTGCAGCCAAAGGCAGGTGACAAAGGCTGTTCACAGCGTCCCGGCTTGGAAGAGGGTGAAAACTCTGCGGATGTGCCGGAATGGGGCTGGGACTTAGCGCCAGGGCAGATCACGGCAACCTCCTGACAGAGCCTTGTAGCCTGAGTGCAGAATAACGCTGCCCCTTCAGAGTCAAAAGTGCATCCACTTCCGATCTCATTCCTGGGGCAGGCTCCCAAGTTCCCAGTGCAAAGATTGGACACAGTGCTGAAGCTATCCAGGCTAAAACTAGTGTTAATTAGACGGAGAACACAAGCCCCCCACACTGTAAATCTCCATTAGCAATTAGACTGAAAGGGCCATAAAAGAGAATTTACAATGAATCCACAAGGCAATACCGGTTGGATTCTTGGCTCTGTTGCAGTCTACAATAAAGTCTCCTTTTATTATAGCCCATACCCTGTCCTCAAGATAACATACAAGGCCCCAGACTTCTGGAAGCAGCCTCAGCAAGATGATGCCAGGTACTTGTTGCACTTTGATTTGCTACAGGCGATTTGGGGGTGGAGTACAAGGTGCCTTGGAAAACCGGAGCATTTTCAGCCTGTTGTTACTCTTTTGATCCCAGTGTGACACTGAATCATTGCAGGTGTGCTGCACCAGACCCTGATAGCCCCTATAAATTGACACCATAAATACTACCCAGCTTGTAAAACACTCCAGGAAATATAAACACCGTGTCATATGGTACCTAGGTTCCCACGCAGCAGAATGTCAGTCTGGTGGGCTTCGTTCTGTGGGGTTTATTTTTAAATAATGGCTTTTATTTGAAGTAGTTGTGAACAGATGATATTGAGCACACAAGATGTGGGCACAAATCCAATAAACTACGGGAAGCCCAGGCCGGGAAGACCTTCAGAGATCTCCAAACTCCATGTTAGGAAAAAGTGAGTAAAGCTTGATTATTGCAACTCGTTCTATTTAGGGATGAAGCCACCCACCCTGAAAAAGCCCCAAGTGGTACCAAGGGCAACAGCCTGTCTCCCTAGCAACACAGGTTGTCATGAACATATCACCCTGTTGCTCCTCTCTCTGCATTGGCTCCCCACTGAAAAGAGTACTGCTGGAGATCCCTATTCTGATAGTCAAAGCCGGCCCCAGTCAAATGGCCCCCACTAGCTGAGGAATGGCATCTCCCTCTTGCAACCAGTGCTACATTGCACTGGCCCAATGAAACTGTTGGCCAATAGCAGGAGGAAATGTGGGAGACAGGACTTTCGTGGGGGGGAGGGCACAGACTGTGGAACTTGCTCTTTCAGGAGATAAGAATGATCACAGCGCTTATCTCACTCAGAAATAAAGGCATAACCCACCACTGCAGCTTAGCTTTTCCTCAATAATTTCTTTACACACATGCACGCAACACACTCATACACACGAACATAAACAAACCCACAAACACACACAAAAACCTTGTCAACTTAAACCACCTATTTCTCCTGCGGGCTGAGAAGGAAAAGACAGAGGAAGAAAGAGACTGTTGTTAATTTTAATTCCTGAATGCTTGGGAAGCATTATGTGATGGGGCCTTCTAGGTAGTTAGACGGACAGATACCAGTATTGTCAGCCTCAAATGTTCAAAAATCATGAACGAGAACCCCATTCCCAAATCTCAGGATTGACTTAAAAATCAAGAGATTTTTTTTAAAAAAAATATAGTTTGAGTTCTTTTTATTCACCTTCCGGTCTTTGATCTGTTGAGTCACGCTCGGGTCATGTTTGTATGTACTCAACTCTGAGGGCTAGAAACTGACTTTTTTATAAAATGAAAGCAGGAAGTGTCATATATTCACAGGACTCCAGGAGCTGGGGCTTTAAAACATGAAATATCACGAGACTTGCACACACAAAAAATCCCAAAAATCCCAAAAGCTGGCCACACTTAGGCTACGTCTAGGTTGCAAATGAAAAGTGTGACTGGAGCACGGGGAGGCATAATCTAGCGTGGGTAACTATAGTGGTGCAGATGTGGTGGCATGCACTTCAGCGTGGGTTAGCAACCAGAGTACATACCCAAGTACCCTTAGGGTATGTCTGCCCAGTAACAGGGAGGGTGCTTCCCAGCACAGGTGGACGAACAGGCGTTAACTCTGCTTGAGCTAGTGTGGCTGCAGGAGCACGGGCAGTGACTTGGACTAGTTGCCTGAGTATGTAGCCGTGCTGCCATGACCACTCTTGCTGCTTTTAGTGAGATAGCTCAAGCACTACTAGCACGTCTGTCTACCTGCGCTGGGACACAAGCTCCCAGCTGCAGTGTAGACATACCCTTAGATAGAGGAGTGGAGATGGAGATGGGTGGATGGATGGATGGATTAGACAGACAGATCTCAGATTTGCTTGAGGATGACTTCACATCACCTTTGAATCTCCATGTCCCTTCCTTTTGGGCCTGAGCAAAACCATCAAAGTCAGTGAAAAGGAGCCACTGACTAGATCAGGCCTTCAGGACTCTGGTCCAAAAGAGAGCAGCACCCCCAGCTGGAGGCTTCAGGTACTGCACCAGTTGGTCTAAACTCCATCTGTACTCCTGAAAGCTTCCTTGCTGTCCTCAAAGGGTGTCCTGCAGTATCTATCAGGGCTGACTGGGAAGGGACTGACTTCGTTTAGACAAAGGTGGGGCCTTTCAGGGAGGGGAAGGGAGAAGTTGGTCGCGGTATGATGGGGAGGAAAAGTCTTGGGTCCTAATTTTCAAAGCAATGAATGGATCAAAGCCCAGCGACATTTCAGACTGAGTTTTTGGCTATGAACCATGACAACAGCTGTGCTCCTCTAGGCCAGTTCAGAGCCCATGGTGAAGTGCAAGCGAGCTGAGGATAAATCATTCTTTGCTGAGGGGATCCAGCAATGGAACAAACTTCTAGAGGGGATCAAGCAATTCCAGAGTCAGAGCCTCTTTAGCAAACACTGCAAAACCTTCCATCTTCCAAAAAAGCTTTCTGCTGCTGAGTACTGTGGAGAGCATTGAAGAGTTCATCTCCCTAGGCTGCATTGCAGCACACTGGACATCCTCCAACAATTAGGTCTTGCTGCGTGAAGTCCATGTCTGCTTATGGATGCAAAAATGTCTCTGCATTTAGACAAAGTTCAGGATCTATCAAACCTGTTTATTGCCTGTAGTGCTATATTGGGCAGAAACCTGGACCATCTTACAGGCAAACTTGAAGTGGCAAGAGACACTCTATATGTGTGGTCAGCGCTAAAACCTGGGCATAAAGCAGTTTGCCTTTGTGTGAAATGCCATAATGTCGCAGAGATCTGGTCTTCCTCCAAATGCTCATGTTCAAAAGCAGCACTGTACGCTCGTTGGCCATGTCGCCAGGATGGACAAAAACACCCCAGCAAACCGTGCTCTGAAACTCTCCATCAATACACAAAGGGATGTGTGCCCTGACCCTGCCTGGTGTCGGCCGCGGGTCTGTGCCAGAGATTTGTGGATCTGTAGGATTGAGCCAGATATGGAAACTTCACTACACGATGCCTGGTACAATGCCATCAACTGTGGTCACTCTGGCTGGCATAACGGTCCTCAGTAGATTATGCACATTTGATGATGATGATGATGACTGTAAGGATGAGGTTCAGAATACTGACATCCTCTTCTAACCAGTAAACCGCAAACTAACGAAAAGGGGGAAATTGCTAAAAATCTAAAAATTCAAAACCAAAAACTCTACCCCAGCATAGTTTTTACACCAAGAAGGGAGATGTGCCAGAAACTCCATGAAGTCCACAAGGGATTTCCTTATTTCTATTGACTTTACATGATAGGTGCCCAGATACTTCAGTGATGGGTAGCAGGATACAATCCGAAAATAGATAGATAGAAAATGTGAGGCTCGCAAGACCCTTTGGGAGGAAACAATGCACTTGTTAATTCAAACACACTCTGATGCTCCAGGTGCTGGTATGAAATCATTGGTTTTTATTTAGTTCACTGTTGAGGTATGATTGTTCTGAACTGCGATTCAACCTTGTTCTCGTATATATCTTGCAGTGTAACAAGTCTCTCACCTCTGGAGCCATATCTCTGTAATTTGTATCCTTGCCATGGCTGCAGTGTTTAGCTGGAGGGTTTCATATCTTTTAGACAGCCACCTGTCAATTATCAATCTCTTCAATAAATAAAATAAATCCGTTGTGACATTTTTTTTATATAAAAAGTAACTATCTCTATATGCCTGTAATGAAGTCAGCAGCGCGAGGCTAGGAACATTCAGATTGATTTTCCAGGGAATTTCTTACCAATTCTAACACTGTGGTTTGGACCTTTTTTTAAAACTGAAATTCAATTTACTGATATCCAATTACATGGCTCCCTTTTTACAGGCTGGGGCTGGGGCAAGGAATATTTCCGTTCTCACTGTCACCGGCTGTGTCTCCAGCTCTGCTGTAGGGCCCAATTCTGCTCTCATTCACACTGGTGAAAATCCCTAGGAATTGCCAGTTCCAATCAGACCTGTGGTCTATTTGGTCCACATCCAGTCTACAACAGTAGCTGATGTCAGATGCTTCAGAGGAAGGTGCAAGAATTCCTGTAGCAGCCGGCAGTTATGGAATAATCTGCCCCCAGGGAAAGTTTCTTCCTAACTGCCTTTGATTAGAAGTTACCCTGGAGCATGTATTTCTATCCCTTCTACAGCTATTGGGGGTTTTATTCTTTACTGTTATTACTCTGGATGTTCTTTAAAAAGCGACAAAGAGTCCTGTGGCACCTTATAGACTAAGTGGGTATTCACCCACAAAAGCTTATGCTCCGATACGTCTGTGAGTCTATAAGGTGCCACAGGACTCTTTGTCGCTTTTTACAGATCCAGACTAACGCGGCTACCCCTCTGATAGATGGATGTTCTTGTTACTTACATAAACATTCAACCCCCTTTTTTAAAATCTTGCTAAACTCTTGGCCTTGATGGGGTCATGGGGCAGTGAGTTCCACAGGCCAATTTGCATTGTGTGAAGAACTGTCTCCTTGCAACAGTTTTAAATTTTTCACCTTGTAGCCTGAGACAGGGTGACTGGCAGTGCCCAGTCTGGCCCTACACCTCTCCCCCCTCGTGCTCATAACACTCCTCCATATCCTCTCTCCTTCCGCTCCCTTTGTCGTCAGCTCCCACTCCCAGGTATGCCTCTTCTTTTGTGCCACTCTCTAGGCTTGGAATAACCTCCCACCTCCCAAGCATAATCCCTCTCCTTCAAATCTTTCTGTTCTGAAGCCTTCTACGTGGATTGCCTTGATTAAACCCAGTGACTGTGGAATATTCTTCTCTGCATTGGCCGGTAAGCCCCTCTGGCCAGGCACTTTCCAGGGTCTAGATGCTGATAGCATTGTTCAAGCGAAACTACTGGTGGAGTAAGGTACTATTCAGCATGAGGAGAGGTATCAGAGTCTGGAACTAAGTGCCTGGGGCTCAGTAAACATCTCAGAGCGAAGAGGGGCACAAGGCAAAACCTCTGATAAACACCCTGACACGTAGGGAGGTGCAGAATGCAAAACCTGTGTTTGCATTTCACCATCATAGGCCAAACCTAGGCCCTGGATCCAAACACCTCTGAACCTCAAGGTGTTAGGAGTCGGAGTCTAAAGTCCTATCCACATTGTGCAGTTTGGGATCCTTCCTGAATAACCATGACAGACACACAGCTGGGGTCAGACTCCAGCTGGGGAGGAAGCATCAGCAGCCTAGGTAACTATCCCAACCAAAACCCTAATTTCCACAAACTGTCTCTGTCTCCCCCCCCACCCCACCCCCCGGCCCTGATTCTATGTAGTGCTGAGTTCAGTGGGAGTTGACAGAGCTCGGTACCTCACAAGGCTGAGGGGGCTAAGGCCGGCTATACAAATAAAAATTAAGGCACCACCTGAAGTTTTAGTTTTTTGGGTTTTTTTTTTTAAAGATAACATCTCATTTTGGATGAAAACCAGATAGTATCAATTATGTATGAGGGATCTTGGCCAATGTCATCTCTGGCTTCCACCTCCAGAAAGTAGCAGCATAGCTCATGGCAGCATAAACAAGGCTGGCTGTCTTCACCCTCTGTGTTAATACAGATGTTAAAGGAAAATACCACCCCCCCCCTTCAAAGACAGGTTAAATCAGTGGCTCGGTGTAATGAGGATGGGAGGGGCTGGACATAGGGCTAAAGGGACAAAGAGACAATGGGAGTAACTAGAAAACAGCTGGTATTCATTCTGTATGAAAACCAAAGACTCTAATCCATTGTAAACAGCAGCTTTGTTGGTATCGCTTTGCAGCCCTCTCTGCATGTCCCTGTGTGACACCATCCACTTGGCTTTAACCAGCTCACTCCTGGATCATTCTCATCTAAACATGCCCCATTCCCCTCCGAGTGTCACTCCATTGACTTCAGTGACGTCAGTTCTGATCCACGCTGCGGTAAGTAAGAGCAGAAGCTGGCTTGGGTTTTCTCCTGGGTTTTAGCCCACGAAAGCTTACGCCCAAATAAATGTGTTAGTCCCTAAGGTGCCACAAGGACTCCTCGTTCTCTATACAGTGTTGGCACTTTCCTCTTGGATCAAAACCAATTGAGGCTACAAATCTAGCACTTTCTCAGACTCACAGGAGAATTGTGCTTCTAATGTGCTCTAAGCCTCACCGGGCTGTGAAACACCATGGCTAGGTGTTAAAGAGAAATTACTGAGTGTTTTCTGTGGCTGTTTGCAAAAGTGTGGGGGAGACACTGATGTAATATTAGATATTAGCCAGGACATCTGCCTAATGCACCTCACTCCTGATGTACAACATTGTTGCTATTCTGTTTGAGACTCTGCCTTTACTTCCGTTTGGACGTCCTATGCACCCCCCTCCCTGTTTTTCCAATCTTGCCCTTCTCGAAAACTACCAAAGCACCCAAGGAACAAAAATACATATGCTAAATACTCTGATACAGGCCCCTTCCTTAGGAAGAGCTCAACTGTCGTTGAAAGCCCTTTTACAGATGGGGAAACCGAGGCACAGCGAATTCAAGTATTTTGCCCAGGGTCATGCAACAAGTCTACAGCAGAGCTAGGAGTAGAGCCTGGTTTGCCTGATGCCCTTGCATAATTTTGCCCATGAACCCATTCTTCCTCCCTAAAGCTTCAGCTACTGATCCTAGGCAGTAGTCTGCAGGGGCCATAGCAAGCATTAGTCATCCACATCCTATCAATCTTGCATGATGCATGTGTTTACCACCAGTGGGAGGGTCTTTTTTATATATTTTACTGCCGTAAGTGTCCCTGCTTCTGAGGCCAGAGAAATTACTACTCAGTGCTTTTACAGCATAATAAAGAGAATGTGCTATACCTTGCATAAATGTAGCTCCTGATCTGATGACCAAGAAAATTTTCGCCCTTCTCTGTCCCTAATTGCATAGATGAGTGCTTACAGCCATCCATAATGGGCGTCGGGGAGAAGAGAGTGGCTGTGCTTAGTGAAAAGTGACAATAATAAACACATACACACATAGATATATATACTGAGCTGGAAACACTGAAGCTTTCTAAATCTACCCAGCAATCCTGTGCTAATCTGTTCCATCATCACAGTCACAAATATAACTCGGGGACAATAAATAAACCAACTGGAGTTAAATAAGTTCAGCTTCTTAACCTTTGGACTGATCAATCCGCATGTTATCTCATTTCTCTCTCCTTGTGTTACCCTTCCCCCCCCTCCCCATCTCTCCCTCTGTTTGTTAATGTCAAGGCAGATTGACAGCTGAGCTAATAGAGAGCTCGGAGGAGGTAGTGGAGATGTTGGCAAAAGCGCAGATTCCATGAAAATCACTGGTTGGTTCCCTTGTAAGAACTCTGTTGTGGGGGGTGTGGGTGTGGGTGTGAACGGGCCTTTACCATTTTGCCTATAGGAGAAAAGACCTCACACATGTAGCTGTGAATGGGTGCGTTTAAAAGTCCCATTGAAAAGAGACCTCCACTCTCCGTGCTCAATGGGGTAGGTAGCTCCTGTTCTCTGAAGTCAGTAGGAGATAGCCGTACCTTGTAGCAGGCTCAGAGTTATATGGCCTCCCTCCCAGGGGAGTTGAGAGGGGTCAGTTACTATTTGAAAGGCATCACATCCTTTAAATGCTACAAACCTAGTTCATTGCACTTCCCTTTTCCATAGCAATGCTCGTCGAAACCTACCCTGGACAACATGCTAGTTAGGGAACAATCCTGTGCCAGCTGAACCAGGGACCGGATGACCTCAGTCGATCTGCCCCATCCCTTCTTCAATGATCAAGAAAGCCAGCGAGTACAGTAGAGCCAAGAGTGTCATAGTTACTTGTTGACTTGCCTGCACTTTGCTGTAGGGAGGACGCTTCTTGAGCCGCAGAGAGTCCTGTGGCACCTTTAAGACTAACAGATAAGCCGTGCTCCTATCCATGCATCCATCCCTAGCCCAGCATGATCCATCCATCCCAAATGTCCTCTCAATTCACTTGAGGGTGGAAGCCTGCCCAGCATGGCCGCTGCCCACCGTGCTAAAAGATCTGGTCATATTGGCCTCTTTACGTCTGTTCCCAGAAGTCCATAATATTCATGATCACCTTCAGAAACTGTCTCTTCCCTTCCCAGCCAGGAAAGGGAAGCTGTTCCCCGCCTCCCACTTCTCTCTGAAGATGGGTTTAAGGAAATTAGCAACTATGCAAGATTGGAAAAACTGATTTGTTAGAGTAAGTTAAAAGCGGAGCCCGTATGAGGACATCTGCACACCACATGCCAGTCTCATTAAAGCACCAATAAATCTATCCAGGCTGGTACCAACTTAAGGAGGCCTAAGTTCTGCCAGACCCAGCTGGGAAAGTGTCTGATGATTGTTGCTTTGAAGGGAAATGCATCTTTGCTGAAACTAGAGCTGGTTAAACAAAAAGTGGGGGGGATTGCAAACTTTTGCAATTTTGAAGTTGTTTTGCAGCGTTTGAAATGTATCATCCACTGACAACTGCATTTTCTTGCAGAGTCAAAAAATTTGATAACTGTGAATTGGACTAAAATTTGGATAAAACTATTGATTAAAAATGTCACAGAAACTTTTGGAGGGAAAAAGATTGACATGTTGACAATTTTCCACAAAGAGATTTGTATTTAAAAAGGCCATTTTTCATCAAAAAAGAAAAACTTTCCATGTGAAAAATATGGATCAAGAATGTGATACAACTCTTGTCTTCTTGTGCTGACTTGCACTGAACAATTGTTGTCTCTGCAGGACATTTATTCTGTCTGATACTGGTTAACAATAGAAAGCTTTTGAGCAAGTAAAACCTACCCAGGAATCACAAGTTGAGGTGTTCTAAACCTGAACTCACCAGCATCTCCTACATGGAAGAATTAGATGCCAAGCAGGATGGGTGAAATTCTGGCCCTATTGAAATCAATGAGAGTTTTTCCATTGGCTTCACTAGAGCCAGGATTTCACCTCATATGCTTTTACATCATTCTCAACTTGCTACCACTGGATTCTGGATACTTACATATTTCCTGCCTATAGCATGTTTGGTTCTAAAGCGTGCTGTCAGTCTCCAACTTTAATGAACATTAAAATCCCCGTGGGGGGACTAAGAAGATTGGTAATGAGTCATATGGAGTCCTTCATCTCTAAAAAGACCTTGACTAGGATAAAAGGCGTGCTGTTAGAACGTGATAGCTAGCATGGCCTAACTAACACATATTAAAAGTTGAGTGCAGACAACAGCAGCATATACTGTAACATGTGCTAAGTGAATCAGGTTAAAATCTAGACTTCCCACTAGGCTTTAACTTGGTCATCTTAGCCGTGTCCCTTAGTTAACATGTTCTAACATCACACCTGTTACCCTAGTCTAGACAAAACCTAGGCCCCTGGTTCAAATGCAATGTCCAAAGTTGTTGCCAATGGATGGCTGTTTGGTGGCATGTATATGAAATCGGTTAGTAGCCTTGGGTAAGGTAGGAACTGCTCAAGTGCCCACATCACAAATACCATCTCCAGAATGGAAACTAAGTAGATGTCTGGTTGATACCTTCAGAAGAGGATAATAAATAGA
Source organism: Terrapene triunguis (assembly GCF_002925995.2). NCBI lineage: Eukaryota > Metazoa > Chordata > Testudines > Emydidae > Terrapene > Terrapene triunguis. The sequence continues at coordinate 11,144,475 of NW_020664589.1, read as the reverse complement.
TGAGCTTTTGGAGAATGAAATACTCATTCAACCCCTTCATAGGTGACCGCTCCAAGGCACACTGGTACGGGGACAGTGGGGGGAATGACCTGTCTGACCCATCACAACATGCCCTGAACACTGATTATTCGTTGAATAAATTGGAACACTGAGGAAATCCCAGGAACTTGCAGTCTGCTGCCAGGAGGCGAGGTATCTGTCATTCCCCATTTTACAGACAGGGAAACAGGCAAAGAGCTGGTTTATGATTTGCCCAAGATCACATATCAGGACTGTGTCAGAACGAGATCTCCTGACTACCCAGTTCTGTGTGTCTCCTATGAATTGCAATGGCTACATGAGACCAGATTCAAGATCCCAAGGCCAGATTTCCCAGTGCTCAGTACTCGACTTGCAAAAGTACCCCATACTCAGTTCCCATTGGGATACTTCTGGGCAGATCTTCCAAAGAGCTCAATACCTAGCATACATCCAGGCAGGGTGCTAAACTCTTTTGAAAATCTGTTGCACACAGTAGAGCTTTCTCTGTATTTCGAGACATCACTGTCTCTTATAGAGAAAGAGAGAGGTGTCCGTCTGTACGCACACCATCTTCCCCCTCCTACTCCCCCGGGAGTTTTGCAGGGCTAAAGCTGTTTTAGATAAAAGATACCCAAAAATGAAATGTACTAAGACTGTCTGGGGACAGGACATTCAGACTGCAAGAGAACCAGACAGGGGAACTGACCAAAACCCCCGTCTCCAGCAGAAATCTAAACCACTGACTCCACATGTAAAGTCTTCGTTTGCTCAGCTGCACCACCAGTCGCCATCGCTGTGGCCACTTCCAAAGTGTATTCCATCAGAGGTAATGGGTCTTTCCTCATAACCTGTGTTTTCATAGTAAATCTTCGGCCTTACGCTGTATTACAGAGTTCAGCTGCCGCTAATCCTTAAAAACAATTCATTTCCAACTGCAAAGTGCAATAAAGAAAGGATAATCACTATTAATATTAGTTATTGTTATTGATTTCAGCTTTAAAGAATTGATTTTCAGTCCGGGCTGCATTTATGAGTCTTTTTGCTGAAGATGCATATCCAGCACCCACCGCTATTTTTAGATCCTTGTCCCAGCTCCAGGCCTCAGCCCAAATTGGAACCAGGGTGAATCAGACAAAGGGAAGAGGGGAAGAAAATTGGCTGAGGGAAGATCTTTCCTTTCTCCTCAGAGGAAAGGAGGGAGACTCAGGGTGGACTCAGCCCACTCTGACACCTGAGAGCAAGTGCCCAGGGAGCTCTGACTTTCCCTCAGGATGGTAGCATAGGCCGAGTGGGGTTTTCAGGGTTGAGCCATCATTTTCTTGCTTCCTGGTCATCCGCCATTACATCATGACACTAACTTTATGCCCAAGATGGCAGGTTAAATGGGTGTTACAAAGGCCTTGTCTAGACTGGAGGAAAGTTATTGACCTACCAGACTTGGGATCGGCCCTGCTTTGAGCAGGGGGTTGGACTAGACCTCCTGAGGTCCCTTCCAACCCTGATATTCTAGGATTCTATGACTCGAGTTAAAGATGTTAAACTGTGAGGCTGGCTACACTGCAATCAGAGGTGTGACTGCAGCAAGTGTAGACCCATCTGAGCTAGCTTTGATCATAGCAATGGCGGTGAAGCCGTGGCATCATGGGCAGCAGCACGGGCTGCAGAAGCCTGCCTAGGACCTTGGGTATGTACTCAAGTGGCTAGTCCGTGCTGCCACAGCTTCACTATTGTGATCTTGGTTGGGATGTCTTGGTGCTTCATCAACAACATTCATTTTGATCGCCCCCCAGACCACACTGCATTCCCCACCACTCCCAAAGAGGAGAGGAAAAGCTACAAAGGAGCTAAATTCAAACCCATGAACGCCCCATGGTACAGAATGAAATGTGTAGTGAGTGCAACCAACCAGCCTCCTTTACTCTCTTGAAATCCAATTTCTTCTGCTTCTGTGCCTTATAGAAAGGAAATCAGGCATAGCAGCCTCGTAGAGAGGTTTCCTGAATCCATAACATCATACTGTCAAGTATCAGAGGGGTAGCCGTGTTAGTCTGGATCTGTAAAAAGCAACAGAGAGTCCTATGGCACCTTTAAGACTAACAGATGTATTGGAGCATAAGCTTTCGTGGGTGAATACCCACTTCGTCAGAGGCATGACATGCGTCTGACGAAGTGGGTATTCACCCACGAAAGCTTATGCTCCAATACATCTGTTAGTCTTAAAGGTGCCACAGGACTCTCTGTAGCATCATACTGGTCCTTCCCACCACTTTTCCCCTAAAATAAATATGCTGGTTCTGACCTTGTTATTTTTAGGTTTAATCTTTTCTGCTCACATCTAAGGAACCCAACATTCCACTTCCACCCCTCAGCCTCTGAGACCTGAGACAAAAATAAAACGAAGCCAATTTTACTGATGAACTCCATGGAAAGGTGTGATATGGTTTTATGTAGCAGTGCTGTAAATGGTTTGCCTGGCACTACATCCACATATGCCACCTGGATCTTCATTCCAGGCATGCAGGAGTAAGCAAACATTGCGTGCTCCCTTATTCCCCTTCCTCCAGGGCAGGTGGGTGGGGGGGAGCCAGGAATGGGAGAAACCACAATTCCATTCCCCACTCACAGGCCAGTGCAGATGAGCTGCTGTGGTTAAATGTCACAATTTGCTGACGGTATAGACCAGCAGTAAATTACTACTCTCCAGGAGTGAGGAAGATGTGGGGGAGGAATTGTGACTTAGAGGGATGCCCGTGAGTCACAGCACCTCCTGCAGTGGTGCAGATAAGACACAGCTGGGCTAAGGAGGCATAGCACCTCTGAAAAAATCCCAAAGGTGTTTAATTCATCTGAAAGGCCCAACTTGGGCACTCAAATCACAGACCACATTGGAAAATCCCTGCCTGATAAATATGCATGTGTATTGACACATGAGAGTAGCAGTAAGACTTTCAGTGGGAATCGGGTGCCTACCAGCCCTTTGTGACTTGAAAAATTTCCTCTTGGTTACCTTGAATCTGATGATGAACGGCATGGTCTGGGGCTGGCGGGTTGGGGGAGGTTGCAAAGATTTAGCCAAGACTCCAAAGTAATTAAATTAATATTTAATCAAGTCATTATTTTCCTCTATTTTTGTTTAAACCCTGGGTAGAATGGCTTCAAATATTGTTTCACGCTATTACTGTGCTATAATGTATTTCCCCGTAGCATGGCAAGGATTTGTAATGTGATATATATATTTTATAGTGCCATAAAGTAATTATGCGCCAGACAACAAACTCCTACAGAAGTGACATCTTTTATGCTGAAATTATAATGAAATTAAAAAGTGTCTCCTCCCCTCAACATTTATAGAACGCATATAATCTGTGCCAGGTGCAGGGTGAGTAGAGATGCTCGCCCATGGAAAGCAAAGACTGGCGAGGGGGAAAATGCTGTTAAAAAAATTATCCCTCTAAGTTTTAAATTTTCAAAATATTTTCAACACATCTTTTTTGCCTAGCAATAGGAAAGCTACAAACAGCACAAACAATTCCTGTTTCTAATGGGTGATTTGTATGGCTGTCGAGTTCACCTTGTAGGTCTGGATAATGCACGTTTTGGGAATAGTTGGTCTAATGGTTATAGCAATAGCATGAAAGTCAGAGCGCCTGGGTTCTTTTCCCAGTTCTGGAATTTTCTTGTTAGGTGACATTGGGCAAGTCACTTGGAGTAAAATTTTCAAACCTACCTAAGTGACTTGCCCAGACCTGAGGAAGAGCTCTGTGTCGCTTGAAAGCGTGTCTCCCTCACCAACAGAAGTTGGTCCAATAAAAGCTATCTCACCTTGTCTCTCTATGTGGCCTGGGGCTGAGAGCCTCAAAAGTATTTAGGCAGCTAACTCCAAATGGGATCTGGACCTGGGAGCCTAAGTCCCATTTTCAATAGCAACGCAGGCCCTTAGGAACCTAAGTCTCTTTGAAAAGCAATGGGTGCTTTTGAAAATTTTGCCCTTCACTCCTTTGTGCCTCACTTTACCCATGTATAGGATACTTATAATTTACCTGTCACCACAGGGGGATGTGAGGCTTAAATAAGTACAAATGAGAGAATAATGGCTTTTTAGCCATTTGAACCCTTGATGTCTGTTTATTTGGCTGCCATTCAACTTGAAAGCGGGGTAAAAGGGTGGGTATGAAAAATGCAGTCGTCTGAAGCAGCCGTTTGGTTCTAGCAGAATGCGAATGAGATCTAGTTACTGGAGCAGGGAGTCAGATCTTGGGCATTCTGTTCCTGCCACTGGCTTACAGCATGGCCTTGGGCAAGACGCTTAACCTCACTCTGCTTCAGGCCTGGTCTACACTCAAAATTTACATCGGTGGAGCTACGTCTCTCAGGGGCATGAAAAATCCACACCCCTGAATGACGCAGCTATGCTGACCTAACTCCCCCATGTAGACAGCACTAGGTCAACAGAAGAATTCTATGGACCTAGCTACTGTCTCTCAGGGAGGTGGATTACCTACGCCAGTAGGAGAACCCCTCCCATCCGCATAGGTAGTCTCTGCACTGAAGCGCTACAGCTATGCCTCTGTAGTGTTTTAAGTGTAGACATACCCTAAGTTTTCTCGTCTGAAACTGGAGCACGTCTAATAATGAATCCCTACTTCCCAGGGGTGCTCTGAGGTTTAATTCATTAAAGGTATTACGTATTACTTACTCTCTAATTATTTGTGCTCCACTTTGACTTGTTCTGGCAGTAACATGCTGGCTAAATGTATTGTGCCCTCATCTAGGAGCTAGAGGAGATTTTCAAAAGCACAAAGGCCAGTTAGGTGGCCAACTCCTATTGACAGTCATCTAACTCCGCTCTGTGCTTTTCAGCATCTCCCCACTACGAACCTGCTGCTGTTACTAGGTGCTGGAGTCAGTTGCTCCTTAATTCAAGTAGTAGAAGCCTTTGCCTGTGCTACTAAATGTTCTATCCCTGCTCATGAGCCATACTAGGGTGTTAAATGGTTATTGACAAAGATCAAGAGACCACCTGCTAACTAGAGCTGGGCGAAGAATGGAATTTTCAGTTCACTGGCAGTTCTGAAACATTGAAAAAAAACAATTGTTTCTGGTCGAACCAAAAATGCTTTTTTTCCACAAAAATTTTCAATGAATTGGAAAGTAAAACGAAAAAGAAAATATTTATGTCTGATCAAAACAAAACATTTCATTTCAACACTGCCAAAACATTCCATTTTTTCAGTTTGGTCGAAACTATTTGGTAAACTCAACATGGATTTGAGAATAGTTTCAGGTCGACTGAAAACGCATGTCTCAGCAAATAAACTATTTGCGAAAAAAGTTCGCCCAGCTCTAGTGCTAACATTCCACCTAAAAGACACTCGTGTTTGTTTCTGGTTATGCCATCAGCTGTTGAACTTGGCTTGATCAGCCAACCTTTGGAACTCTTTGCCAGAGGATGTTGTGAAGGCCAAGACCATAACAGGGTTAAAAAAATAACTAGATAAATTCATGGAGGATAGATCCATGGATAGCTATTAGCCAGGATGGGCAGGGATGGAGTCCCTAGCCTCTGTTTGCCAGAAGCTGGGAATGGATGACAGTGGATGGATCACTTGATGATTACCTGTTCTGTTCATTCCCTCTGGGGCACCTGGCATTGGCCACTGTCGGAAGACAGGATACTGGGCTAGATGGACCTTTGGTCTGACACAGTATGGCCGTTCTTATGTTCTTATCTGCTCCAAAGCACCCAGTATCAACACAATAAAAGGCCAAAATTAACACGAGGCAATGGTGACCCCATTCTGGAAATTCTTTTTCTAAAGCCCAGAGTACTTTTTATGGAGAGCCCAGAGCGAACTTCTCCCATACTGCAGGGTGTGGTGCAACTCTGCTGTCTGAAGTTATTACAGCAGAATTCGTTCTCATGTGTTTATGTGTGTTCTTAGTGGGGACCATGTGCAGAGTAAGAATTTCTACCTTAGTGATAATGGTTCTAGCCCAAAAGGAAATGGCTTTTGTGGTTTCAGCCAAGCTTTTCTGGGAAAGTGCATTGCTTCCGCCCCACAACTTTCTTCTCTTCCTGCCTGTCTCGCACACACAGTTATAATCCCGTAGGTTGGATATTTGCTACCCTGGAAAGGAGGCAACATTGAGGGCTACATACAGTGGGAAGCAAGGTGAAGGTAATTTCTGGGGTAGTGCAGTGAAAGAGAGTGGTTAGAACAGGGGGCTGAGAGTCAGGACCCTTAAGATCTGTTCAAGGTTCTGCTTTTGACTCACTGGCTCTGTCTACACTTGAGCTGGGGGTGTGATTCCCAGCCCAAGGAGACATGCTTGCACTAGCTCTGATCCAGCTAGCATGCTTAACATAATAGTGTAGCCACAGGCAGCAGTGAGTAGCAGCATAGATAGCCACCCTGAGTATATACCTGTGGGGTCTGGGTGGGTTTGTATGCAGGGCAGCTAACCCATGCTACTGCCGCGACGCTATTTTTTGCATACTGGCTTTCATCAAGAGTATGTCAGCTTGAGCTGGGACTCACACCCCAAGTTCCCAGTGTAGACGTAGCCACTGGGTGATTCCTGTCATGTCGCTGGGCTGTGCCTCAGTTTCCCCACCTGAAGCCAGTGGGAGTACACATGTGGGTAAGGGCTAAGGATCATGTCCCATGGGAATAACACTGTTCAAACACTGCCATTCTCAGGACCCATGTGAAGACAGATGAATTTCTCCTCTCACCATTTCCAGAAGGGTCAAAATATACATTAGGAGCAAGAACAGTTTAGTTGAAATCATTTTTAAAAGATCTATCTATCCTTTTGCCATTTCTGCTTGTGAAATAGCTGTGCAATTGCAGAACTAAGAACTCACATTTGTTCAGGATAAATCCATATGCTGATAGTTGGTGCTCTGCTAGAGAAAGGTCATTTAGACTATTGCATGACAGAGCTTAAGCACCCTTGGTAGCCTTCCTGTCTTGACTGCTTTTTCAGCTTGAAATCCTTTCTGGGAACACGCAGAGGAAAAACAGAGAACAGTGCCTACAAGTGTGTGCATTTATTTCATCCTTCTATACTATATGCTTGAATGTGCATTGTCCAGGGATAATTTCTGATGTGCTCTAGCTGAAGAAAAGAAAATGGCCTTTTAATCACTTCTAAACCTCTTAACTCTCCTTGGTTACTGAACAAACAAAAAATCCCTCTAGTTTGGGGGTGCTCTTAAGAATTCTGCCCAGCCCAGAAGCAGACAACGACCAATTGTAAAGTCTTTTCTTGCTGCTATGTCGGTTTCTGTCTCCATATCCTGGTGGAACACACATCTTTGCTGAGCCTGTGTTACAGACAGTGTCAACCTGGAGTCACTCCGCCGACTTCAGCCACCTGGTGTTCTGTCTCGGCGCAAGCGCCACATGTTGACTTATGAAAATATAAAAATAACAACAATGCCTTGCGCTTCTTTTTTAGCGGGGGCGGGGGAGGGCAGGGGTTAAATCCAGTCCTTATAGAGCCGAACTCGCCCCAATATAAGCGGATGTGGCCCTTCCCAGATGCACACAAATCAGAGACACATGCTCCATCTGCTATTACAGCCCACGTGCGCTGTTTTGTCTGTCTGTAGGACCTAGGTTATCTCTTTTGTTTTTAACTCCTCAGTACTGAAAAAGTCACTTTTCTCCAGCCGCGTCCACCATCTAGCATTACAACAAGGGGCACGTTCTCCACTGAGAATGGGCAGCTTGAAAGCAATGTTCAGTTCCTGGCCAAAAGATCTTGACAGTGCCCTTCTGAAAACAGCTCCGGACTGTTGTCCAACCCCATAGCTTTTTCTCTCTCTGAACCCTGCCAGGAGCAACTAAACATCAGGAACCTATTCAAGGGAATGTTCCGCATTAGCAGAAATCCAATTATTAGCCGCCATCCGATGTCTCCCCGCCCCTTCCCCCCTCTTTCACAGGCCTGAAAGATGCCATTTGTAACACTCAGCAGGTTAGAGGCAATCAGCCATCCAACTGCTCTGGAAATAGCTATAGTGGAGGCATGTGGCTGGTGCAGTTGCTGGGACTCTGGAAGCTGAATGTTTATACAAGCCCATTCCTGTGATTTCATTGACAACAGAGCCCTCTTGGGTAAAGTCCAGTGTTACGTTGTCAGTGAACAAAGAGCAAAGTTACTTCAGAGTGCGTAGACAGCCAGCAGATAGAAGGGGAGTACAGACAGTACAGAGAGGGATAATCTTACATACACATGCTGACGAAAGGACTTTAGAACGTGGGACACAAACAGCTTTCTGAATGGCTGCCAGTTATGTCTACACTGTGTGGAGGGAGTGTAGTCTAGTGGTTAGCACACAGGGCTGGGAATCCAGTCCTAGCTACAGCTCTAACTCACTACACGATCCTGCCATAGTTGTTTTTCAATCTTTGCTGCGGCTTCGGCTGTCACTGTTGGTCTGTCTTCTTAGAATTGAAGCTCAAAGACTGTCTCTCATTTTGCATTCACACAGCGCCTAGTACAACGGGGTCCCGTTCTCGGCTGGGAGCGCCTCTGGGTGCTGCCACAACACAACTTCCAAGAATCTGTAAACTGGGGATAAAGATATTTCCCCATCTCCAGGGTCCAGTTGTTAAACATCTACAAAGTGCTTTGAGATCCTTGGATGAAGGCTCCTGTCAGTATAATAACGAGCATTGTTTCAGGAAAGGTCCTCATCTGGCCTTTTATTTTATTTTTATTGCTAAATTCTGCTTCAGTAAAGAAAGCAAACAACACTCCAGGCAGCTCATTTCTAAGGGATTATTGCTGTGCTTAGATGGTTAAAGTCACTTACCCTCCAAACCTCCCGCAATGTAGCAGCACTTGAGGCATGCAATAATCTGCCGTGAATGCAGCATCTGGCATGTCATATTGGCAACATATATCTTTGACTATAGTCTATCGCGCGACTAGCGCATTATAGCGCCAGTAGAGGGGTGCTTTGCACTGATGGGGCATCTTTCAGGCAGTGAGCTCAAGCAGCCTTACAAATGGGGGTTAATTGAGCATCACGACACCTCTTTGAGGCAGGTGGGTATTGCAGTCTCCGTTGGGCAGGCGGGGGGGAATCTGATGAGCAGTTTAAGTGACTTTCCCAATGTGAGGCAGGGGTTCAGGAAGAACCTAGGGGCTCTGCCTCCCAGCGCAGTGGTGCTAATCACTAGGCCACACTGCCTTTCGTTTATATATCGAGGGCTTGATTCATTCCCTGGTTTTTGCTGTAGGCCCTCAGTGGTAAGAAGTCCTCTGAGAGGGGAAAGGATAGAGGGCCAGTGAGCAAGGTGCCCAGAATCCTTTCTCCTCCAAAGAGCCAACAGCTGAGCAGAGCAAGCCGGCAGTAAGGCAGGGTCAAAGCTGCGGGGAGATAGGCCCCAGCTAGAATGGAAATCATAGAATCATAGAATCATAGAATATCAGGGTTGGAAGGGACCTCAGGAGGTCATCTAGTCCAACCCCCTGCTCAAAGCAAGACCTGTTGTCCCCTGGCAGAATTGTGATGGAGCTGCAGCTTATGCATGAGACAGCCCCTCCTGCACTGCAGCGCCCCCTAGCATCATGCAGGGGAATGGTTCCGTTCTCCCTCAGAAGGTTGGATTATGAAAGAAAAGAGCACCTCTACTTATACAGTCTAGTCCTTTGGCATGTGGACCCTTATTCTCTGATCCAAAAGGGGACTCTGAGTGGAGGGGAAGGCTTGACCTGAATTCGAGCTGACCCACCTGACTGTGTGGGCGACCTTGTGTCAGCTGAGGCTGCTGAATCACACCTGCTGGAGTCATGCCCTGCAATGACACAGACCCACTCTTTACAAGCAACACCTGGACAGGGATTCGTCTCGCCTTCCTCAGCCAGAACATGAGCGTGGGAGTGGCAGCTGATTACGAATAGGCAAGGCAGAATGAGAGTTTGGGGATGAGACGCACTATATTAGAGACTATTGACCTGTGGAACTCACTGCCGTGAGATAGCATGGAGGTCAAGAGCTTGGGAACAGTCACAAATGGGCTAGGCATGCCCATGGGTGGTGAGAACAACTACAGATCCAATAGATGGGATAAAAAGAGAAGAGGGATTTAACGTTCTTGCTAGAGAGCATAAGCCAGCTTTCCCCTGCAGACAGCAGACTTGCCCATTATGGGGTTTTCCTGCACCTTACTCCAAAGTCACTAGTCCTGGCCATTGCTAATGGCAGGGTTCTAGGCTAGATGGACCACTGGTCTGGTTAGATATAGCCATTCCTATGGGCAAGGGACACGGAAATTGGGGGATATAGGCCTGGCCTAAAACAATGTGGGGTGGGGGGAAAGTAGGAACCTGATGTTAAAAACTCCCCCCTGAGCTCCCACCCCAGCACAGCCCCCTAACGCCATCATGCCTGCCCCTTGAAGTGCTGTGACCCAGACCCAGACCCTCTCTCCCGCAGCTGCAGCCCTCAGCCGGGAAGAGAGAATTCGGGGGCACATCCTCCCCACCACGCCCCCGTGGCGCCCACCCAGTTGTGTATGATACTTCTGGATCCACTGGAGCTTGGCGGGTTTGTTCTTGTTTTTAATCCTCGCATGAGGCAAGGCTGGGATCCGGAATGCTTTCCCCCTTTGAGTCCACCAGGCACGGTGCCAGGAATGTGCCGGTCACATGAGCCTCTGGGAGGCCTGCCTTCCGCTCCTCAGAGCAAGGGCTTAGCGAGGACCTGCCCAGCTGAACGGCGAGGCTGGATGGGATTAATTCTGACTCGGGGTTTCCAGCAGTGAGCGAGGCTTGTTCGCAGCAGCGCCTCTTGGCAGCATTACATCAGGCTCAGCAGGGCCCGCACTGCGCTGCAGGGCTGTCCGATTTCATTACCGTTAGCCCCCACGTCGATCAATAACAGCCCTCCATGTCACAAGCTGGGAGCTTCTGCCGAGCAAGCAGCTTGAAGCACAGACCGTTTCCAGGCACTGAAACCCACCAGAGACTGGCGGGGAGCGGAGCGAGGGGGAGAATAGGGAAAGGAAAGGATCAGCTGGTAAGTAGCCTGGGCCATTATCTGGGGAGCCCTGCAAACTCTGCTTCCTACCCTAGCAGCAGCAACAACAAAAGCAAACCAAATGTGCACACAAAACCTGGCAGCAACTCCCCAATTCCGCCCTCTCGCCTCAGCACAAATCGGCCTTTCTCCCCCAGCTAAGTAGGCAGGAGGCACCTCGTCTGACAATGACAGCAGGCTCTCTAATGGGAGCCGAGCATGCTAGGCATGTCATGGGCAAGATGTTATACAAGGGCTCTTTGTAACAGGCTTCCGTGACGCTGGAGACCAGGGTACAGATAGCAGCCTTGGCTCAGAGACAAGGCTGAGCCTGAAATCCTCCAGGGCTACCAATGTAAAGGATCCGCAAGCATCTTAGATGGTCCCTGATGGTCCCCTGATTGGGATGCAAGGACAGGCCTACCACACAGATAAAAGAACAGCAAAATGTTCAGTGACTGTTCCGCTGGGTGACCGCAGGCTGGTGGAGTGATTGTTGGCCTCGGGTAGTGGAATTCCTACAAGTAGCTCATTAGCCTTCCACTGAGGTCCCCCTCTGATAGCCTATTCGGATGATCCACTCTTGGGGAGGAAGTCTCCAATTTCCTTCCTGATATGTTGGGTCAGCTACGCCCCCAAGTTCTCAACCTCCTGCAGCCCCCAAATCTTCCAAAACAGAGGAGATGCTGCTTGTTTTCTGTGTCCATACAGAGCGAGAGAGGAACAGTCCCCAACTATCTGCCTCTGAACAGGCTCCTTGTCTCTCCTTGCACTGCCTGATGCCCTTTTGCTCATTGCTCCTTGGCATTTGGTTGCAGAGTGCACTCTAGGCAACTTGTCACTGGCTGGCTTCTATTAAACTTAAGACCTCCAGTGTGGGGGCGGGGAGGGAGGGGAGAGAGAGGAGGGGCCAGATCCCCACCTGATGTACATCAGTGCATGTCTGCTGAAGTCAGGGGAGCTCTGCTTATTTGGAGAGCTGGTTGAAAATTTTTCAGCAGTACAGGTTTTCCCGTCGGAAAATGCTGCTGCGACAAAATGGAACCATTTCAGGGAGCGTTTCCACTTCATTCCCGTTTTTGACAGGAAATTATCAAACCGTTCGGTTTCAATAAGGTTAAAATGTTTTGTTTCAATGTTATCATCCCACCCTTTATGTTTATAATATAATAAAGGCATATCATCAATTAATAAATAGACTAACCGACGTGTTTCGATACGGTCGAAATTAAATATTTTGGGGAAATTCTGAGATTTTGGCTTCTTGTCTTGCCTCGGGGCTAGATGAAACCTCGGAATTTCCCGAGGGATGGAAATTCTGTTTTTCCACCAGCTCCGTTTATCTGTCCCCGCTAGAGATCTGGCTTATGAAATCCAATGTTAACCACACTTCGCTCTATGCAACAACAGCAAAAACGGTCTTGGAGATGAAGTGAGACACGCAGATCATCCAAATCCACCAGGCACATATTAACCACAACAGACTGGGCTGCTATGTTGAGTGACCTCCAACAATTGCATTGCTCCCAGGCTGTGGTCTGTGGGAGCTGATGCTGCTCAGAGAGAACTTGTTCCTAGTGGCGCTCCTGAAGCTTTAGGATCTACACCTTCCTTTTAATGCATCTAATGGGGAGGAAGTGCCTGGAAGAATGCAGCAACCCCAGGGCCCTTGCTTCTCTCTCAGGATAGATGGATTTATTGTTTTCCTCCGGCTGCCAGTGCCAAGGAGAGAGGTAGTGTTGGAGGAAACTCACTCAGCTGATTAAATCTGTCAAGAGCAGACCTCTCAACATCGCCCCACCTGAGGACAGATGTCCTTGTCATGGTATTTTTCTTTTCAATGTTCTCCCCCACACGTCCCATGAGGCCGGGGCGGGGGGAGGAGGAATGGGTTTATTACCCTCTTTCTGCTGTTTGGAATCTGACCAAGGGCCTGCCCTTGGAACTGACGAAAAGTTTTCAGAGTCGACAGACAAAGACTCCGCATAACCTTGGCAAGTTGTAGTGGTCAGATGTTGGCAGCCAGCAGCAGTGTAAATCAGAGTCTGAAGAAACATGGCGCAGGAAAGGGAAAGGACAAGCCATGCCATGAAACAGGTGAGAGGCTTAACCTGCAGAGCGTCAGAATTCAAGATGAGTTCAGATCGCCCCACCCCATCCTGAAATGTGGATGCTTCTCTCCACTATTGGCACCCCCTTTGGTATGTAAAAATCTCCTGAGTACAGGCTTGTCTTGAGGTTGCCCATGCTTCCTACTTCTGGGCGGGCAGGGATACAGAGAACATGGTATCAGCCTTCCCCTGGGTCTGGAACCAGAACCTGAAACTGCAGTGGCTTGTCTAAACGAAATGGAATGCTGAGGCCTGGGGCAAAGGGATGACCCAAACTTCAGTGGGAGATTTTGGTGCACAGTACTTCTGCACTTACTTGTGTGCTTAACTTTAGGCACCTAAGTTTGCAAATTTTGGCCTTAACATCCCCATGCCTCCATTTCCCCATCTGTGACCTCAGGCTAATGAGATTTATCTGCTTCCCAGGATTGTTGAGGGGCTTTTTCATTAAGGCTTATAACTGTATTGCCAACAACAAGCATTCACAAACCATGAATCAGGCTTTAAAAAAACCACAAGATTGGCTTGAAAATCATGATTTTGGGGCTTATTTTATTGGTCTTCTGCTTTAGGATACTCTACGGTTGTGTTTTCAAGCTTTTCTCCACAACCAGGAATGAAAGCCGAAATCCCTAATAGTCACATGACTCCTGAAGCTGGAGCTTTAAGAAAACAAATATTGCAAGACTCATGATGAAATTGTGGGAGTTGGCAACACTGCTAGACTATGCGTTGCGATCCTTGAATGGAAGATAAATATACATTATATTAATTATTACTATTATATGCAGTCTATAAATGCATTACAACCAAAAATGTCAAACTTGGGTGACTAAAGGTAGTCTCCTAAAAACATACGTAAGCATCTAAATAAAAGGAACTTGATTGCAAAGACATTGAGCACCCATTGAAGTCAATGGGATTTGTGGCTCTTTAGCATTTCTGAAAATCACGCCACTTTGATTTAGGTACTTAAAGTGTGGATTTAGGAGACTAACTTTACACACCCCATTTGACAATTCTAGCCCACATATATACATGGCATTGCAAAATATAGTAGTGCTCTAAAAATTCCTTGCAATCTGGTTTGCACTTGTGTCAGAGTGCACGCTTTGTCACACATGCTGTGTAACAGATGTCTGATTTCAGCCATTGCGCTGACTTCCTGCCTGCAGTTCCTGTGGTGCTGTAGGTTTCCACAGTCCACCTGCGTGCATGAGTAATGAAGCAGCAGAACATGTGTAACTGAGTCCACGATCAAGCAGTTTTTGGTGCCAAACGACAAGAACAAGAGCTGATGTGTGCCATCTTTTGCTGAAAGCCCATAGTCCATTTCTATAACACACCTATCTATATCAGCTTCAGTTTCGCAGCAACATCTGACCTGGGCTCCAATTGTTACTCATGCTAATATCTACTGCAAAATCTTCCTACTCCCTCTCCCCATCTTTAATGCATCTAGGCTAGTGGTTAAAGCAGAGAATTGAGACTCCTGGGTTCTATTAATACTTACCTACTGCTCAGAGTTGTGCGGCTTCATCAGGGCCGGATTAACCTTTTGTGGGCGTGGCACCAAACATATTTGTGGGCCCCCATTGAGACAATGGAGCAGGGCGCGGGGAAGTCAGTCCCCAGAGCGAGGGGCCAGCCAGGGGCAATGGGGCGTGGCAGGGGCGGCCCCGCTCCGCCCACCCCAGTGCAGGGCTCTATTTACAAACCGGCAGTTGCCAGACGCACAGTGGCCCTGTGATGCCAGCATGTCCCTTCCCCTCAGGGGGCGGGCCCGTGCCCAGAGCCCCCTGCGCAACACCCCCCCCCCCGACCCCCTATGGCCAGAGCCCTCCCGAACCCACTATGCCCAGCAGCACCCCCCGACCTCCCCCAGAAATGCACAGCGCCCTGCACAACACCACCCCCTTCCCAGCCCCCCTGCCCAGAGCCCCACCACAACTGCCCAGCACCCCACACAAAACTCCCACTCCCTATTGCCCCAACACACACATCTTCCCCACCCCCTCCCCGCCCCGGACCCCCCCCAGCCTCCCCAGAGATTCACTCCCCCATGCCCTGCCTCCCAGCTGCACTCACCGGCCCTGCTGGGAGGTGACTGTGTCTGCTGGGCTGAGCCGGCAGCGCAGCCAGGGCTGGTACCGGGGCTGGAAATCGCTCCATCCCTTCAGGAGCGGTGCGATCAGCCAGGCCAAGGCCTGCCCCAGCCGGGCTCCCTCAAGACGCACTTGCCTGGAGGGGCCCAACTAAGCCTCCCCCACACTGTCTGCCCCCTCCAGGCTGAGACTGGTCAGGCTTCTGCACCAGTCCATCTCCTGTATCTGCCGTCTCCATTCTCGGGGGGGGGGGGGGGGCAACACAGCAATTTAGAGCCTGATTTGAACCTCACTTTACACCCATTTTGCATCTGAATCACTGGTGCTATTCTCCTGATTTACACCACTGCAATGGTAGCCCTGATCCTGCAAATGGTTCCAGGTACCCATATGTCTGTTCGGATCAGGGCCGTAGATTGGAATTGGCCCATTCTTTCTAAAGACAAACCCTGGTCAATAAAAAAAAAAATGGAGAGGTGACCATGAGGTTTAGCCAGGATTTTGTTGTGAAATTTCTGGCTCATGCGCTGGATTCAGGCCCACTCCCTGCCTGGCTTCTCTGAAAATGGAGCAGATCGAAGCAGCCAGTCCTCCATTGGCACCTTACCGATGGGGGGGGGGGGGAATATTGTTTATTTAAAGGAATCTGAAGACTCTTTTAGCTAGTTAAACGAACATTTAGGGATTGATCCTGCTGTCACTGGAGTGTCAATGTCCGAACTCCCGTTTAGCTACAGTTGTGCTGGATCAAACCCTTACAAACGAAACAGACATTTTAGAAATCCCCATTGCAGTGTCACTTACTCCACAGCTACCTGTGGTGTGGTAGGGGCAGCTGCCGTTCTACTGACATTTCCCAGCGGGAAGTCCAGTCCGCTGATGCGGATGAGGACCTTACACACCACATTCAGCCTTAGTAAAGGGAGTGCAACATGCTGAAGTTGATGGGACTGGGGCTTGCGGACAGGCTAAAGCACTTGGCAGGGACCTAGGTTGTATTCCTGGCTCTTCTGCTGGGTGACTTTGGGCACGTCACTTCCCCTCTCTATGCCTCAGTTTCCCCATCTGTAAGATGACACTGACCTTCCTTTATAAAGTACTTTGCGACCTATAGATGAAAAGTGCTCGATAAAAACTAGGTATTACTAGTAGGGCTAGGTTTGACCCAAGAACTGTAGTTCAGCATTTGGGTCCCCTTTCAGCAAAGCAGTTAACCACTTGCTTAACGTTAAGCAAGGTTTTAAGTCTCAGCGGCATCAATGAGAACCGAGCACATACTTGACGTTAAACGTGTGGTGATTCTCAAAGGAGCCCGTTGGAGTTAGGCCTTCGACTCTCATTGAAATAGGATTTGGGCACCTGACTAAGTGCTTTTGCTGAATAGGGGCCTTGGTGAAGATAGCAGCTTCCTCGTCCATAACAGAATGGGCCAAATTCTTCTCCTGGTTACACCTGTATAACTCCATTTGCCCTGTATCTATTACAGTACATTAGAGTTTTTTCTTTAAAAACAGGCATTCTGGAAATACGTTCACCTTCCTCTCTCACTGACTCTGAGCCCTTGTAACCAAGGATGGAAGAAACTAGAGACCATGTGGGTCCTGATCCTGTTTAGTTTTGCAGCAGTGTAACTCCACTGGCATCACAGAATCATAGGACTGGAAGGGACCTCGAGAGGTCTTCTAGTCCAGTCCCCTGCACTCATGGCACGACTAAGTATTATCTAGACCATCCCTGACAGGTGTTTGTCTAACCTGCTCTTAAAAATCTCCAATGATGGAGATTCCACCACCTCCCTGGGCAATTTATCCCAGTGCTTAACCACCCGGACAGTTAGGAAGTTTTTCCTAATGTCCAACCTAAACTGCCCTGGCTGCAATTTAAGCCCACTACTTCTTGTCCTATCCTCAGTAGAACTTCTCCTGATTGCCCAGCTGTGAAATCAGCCCTCGGGTGCCCCTGTGGCCCGGAGAATGGGAATTTGCGGCGCATTTAAAAACTCTTTGCTCCATTATTTTCATGTGAGTCCCATTTTTAGAGGGAAGTTATGGAAAATTCAATGGAAATCCAGGGGTATTTATTTTGTGATTACGCAAGATCAGCTCTGAACTATTGCAGCAAGATATATTGCTGCACTCAGACCAAAATGCCAGCCTTCCTAGACTTAGTTGGAAAATCAAACTCACTGCTGCTTGGCTCCAAGGGAAAATCCTGAAAGCTGCCAAAATTTAATTCAGTCATGTTTCCTCAGCAGCCACGGTGAGGGGGAGGATGGAGAGAAACAGGGGCCTGTATTCACTCTAGGGACAACCACGTTGAGCCATCCAGTTGCAACACATTTGTCTCCCAACATGGTTACGTGTTAATCTAGCAGCAAAGGCAGGACCAAGCCATGTTTTCACGGCGTGCCTCAGGCTACAGAAAAGTAGTTGGAATATGATTCAATCTCATCTATACTATGAGGCGGCTAACACGTGGTTTAATTGTTTTGGAGGACAACCATGTTGAAGCAGGGTTTATACTTGATTGCTTCCACAGCATAGCCTCTCTTTCTCCCCACTCCCCCCTCGTTCTTTGAAGCAACACGTCTGTATTAAATGTTGGCAGCTTTTCCTCTGAGCCAAACAGCAGTGACTTTGGTTTTCCATACAGTTGTAATGGGGGCTGTTTTTTTAGGCTGTCTGCATGACTAAGTCTGGTTAACAAGTCTAGCTGTGAGCCTTCTGAGGTGCGCTTACCTAATTAGCCAGGAGCAAAACAATACAGGTTTATATACCTTGATTTCGCATGAATTTTCCATGACATCTCTTTAAAAGAAAAGAGAGATTGTAGTCAAATATGGGTTTTTTTAAAATCAAAATATTCCCAGCAGACAGAAAAAGTCTGATTATTATTTTTTGCAGGGATGGGAGGGGGTTGCTTTTGTTGTCGTTTGTTTGTTTTGTTATAAATGAATGGAAAACTTCCTAGCAAAGAGAGAAAGAGAGCATTGGGATTCAGAGAGCACATTAAAGGCCTGTCCACACTAGAACGCTTTGGGTCACAGTTTGTAGGAAGGTTACATTTATAAACTTATAAAGGGTAAATAAATCATGAATAGATGTTTTAATCCATTGTTATAGAACCCAACAGGGCCAACAGGCTGCTTGCAGCCATGGCTTATAAACCTTTATACTTCCTTCTATTGATGTGCTTCTAACGACCTGGAACATATTTTGCTCCTGTCTAGAACATGCTTAGAGAGACAAGGTGGGTGAGGTAATATCGGACAGACTTCTGTTGGCGAGAGAGACAAGCTTTCAGGCTTACATGCAGCTCTTCTGGTGCAACACCCCCAGCTTTGGAACAGTCTCTAGAAGGAACCCCTTCTGTGGGCAGGCTGTGTGGCCAACTCGGTGCAGGAAGAGTCAGGCCGCTTGGGGGTCTGGCACCCCTTCACCTCCAAGGCGTCTCACTCTTCCAGCCACTCACCACCTCCTTAAACTGAACCTCTGGGGCTCCCGCCCTCCTGTTTCACCCTGTGAGCTCGGCTCAGTGAGTCCAGCTGAGATAGAGACTTGTCCACTCTTCGGGAATTAACGCGTCTCGCCAAGTATTTGCAGTGACACTCAAACAGCGTTGTCAAAACAGCAGGGTTTATTAGTCCACTGGAACGCAACATAGGAAGTGCTTAGGTTAGCCTAGAGAAATGAAGGTTAAAGCATAGACCATTCTGCTTAGCCCAGAGCCCAGCCAAAAACCCTGTTGTTCAAAATGAAAAACTCTGTAAACTCAAAAGCAGGTCTCTTGCACTAACAGATGTCAGTCCGATAAAAGACATTACTTCACCCACCTTGTCTCTCTAACATCCTTGGCCCAACATAGCTACAACAATGGAACATGTAACATGCTTGTAGCATCTATTAACTCTTGATATTAAGGCTTTATTTATAAATGGTGTATAAAGGGTTAATAAAGTGTGACTGAAATTTGCCCAGTGGAAGTACACTGCTGTAGTTTTGCACTGGTGCACACCTCTAATGTAGACAGACTGCACTGAAGTCAAGCAGGGCTGTGCTCAATTACAGAGATTCATGCTTTTAGTCCTTGGTTCAGTTTCTTGTGTTGGCCAAACTGGCAGCCTTCCTATTGACACTTGCATTTTTATCCATGTTCCAAGTTAACTAATCTGTTTCATTAGTGGAATGCAGACAGAGCCCAAGTGTCTGCAGCCAGTTGCGTTTACACAAGAATTTACCATTGTGTTAGTTACCAGGTGTTAAAACAAGACTAAATATTCAAGCGCAGCCATACCCGCAGGGAATGAGAGACGAGCATACACCTACCCACTGTGGGAAAGGAAAGGGACACAGAAATGGAGGGGCTCTGACAGCAGACAGAGGTGTGTAAGAGAGTCCCAAAGCCCCTTGCGAAAGGCAGGCCTGTTCGTTAATGACAAGACAAGAAGCCAAAACGGGGAGGAAGGGTCACAAATGTCACTCTAATGAGTAGAGGCTATCTGTGCTCATGGCTACCTCCAGGCTGACATTCTAAGCTGTAGTCAAAGGTTTATGACGCCAGTACAATGTTGCTAACGGAGATGCTGTGGCGTGTTGCTACGTGCATGTTGTGTGGGAACACCGTATAGTCCTATTTCTGGTACTGGTTCTGGGAACTCGGTAATGGGATTCAGCAGAGGCAGACCTGGTGTGAAACCGTTCAGCAGCAGCATCCAAGTACTTTATTAAATGGTTAATGTTAATGAAAAACTTCTACTTTCCAAGGCTGATCATAACTCAGCTGTAAAAATTTGTTCCAGGTGGCAATTTGGCAGATGGCGTATGTTTTCATTTCACCCCATGTGCTGAAATATTGCAAGAGACACTAATGAGTGGCTCATTTCACATATTGTGGGCCAGATCCTCAGCTGATGACAGCCACCATTATACATGAGGAGAGGATTAGACCCGTAAGAGTGAACTGGTCCCAATTCAAACCTGTGGTGTACTGAAAACTGTAAGAATAGCATGCTGTCACTTTAAATACTGGTCCTGCTGGTAAGATAGGAAGCTCTGTAGGAAAGTGTGCAAGTGTGATCAGAGTTAATCTGGAGCCAGACAGCCTAGACTAATGTGGGGTGATTTGTGCCTTTTTGCACTAGAGAGCAGCCTGCTTTGTCTCTCTCTGGTTTTGGGTTCTTGTGTGTTCTGAATTTTAAGAAATAGAGTAGTGTAATGATGCACCCTTCCAGCAAGAGAGCCTCTTTCAGAAAATTCCCAAAACAACAAGTAGCAGACAGTTGTTTCAGGCTTCCCAAAAATTCAGAGATATTTCTGTTTGGTTTCTTAAATGACATTAAGATTGTTCTGCTAAAAAAATTGGAGTAGGCACATAATAAAACCTTAGGACCAGCTCTTCAGCTGGTGGAAATCAAAGAAGCGCCATTAAATTCAGTAGAGCTCTGCAAATTTACACAAGCTGAGGTTCTGACCTTTGGAGTCCAGTGCTGACGACACTTACCGCTGAGCACAGGGCTCATTATTATGCGTGACCCTACTGGCTTCCATGCACCTAATCACAGTAGGAAGCACGGCCCTCGGAAATAAGCATTTATTGTATCAGGCACTGAATGGTTTCATTTCTCTCGTTTTAAAACGTTATTTAGATATAACTTAGAGGCTGGGGGGATGGGATTTGTAGCATCACGGAAGAATAAGGGCATATTTTCATTATCCTACTTTGTCATTCTCAGCTGCCACTGGAATCAGCTACTGCTCAGCATCTATTAAAAATGGGATATTTATTTATATATGGAGTTAGGGGAGTAACCTTAGGCACACAAGTTTGAAAGCTTCAGCCTCAACCTTCCCCTTGCCTCAGTTTTAGCTTCTGTAAAATACTTGCCTTATCTTGGTGGAGGCGGAGAAGAATTCGTTAGCAGAGCTGTGCAAAACTTAGTGAATTCTCTCTGCAGAGGTTCCTATACCTATATTTGCAGGGGTTTTCACCGCCACCCCTCTAGCCACATTTCACCTTCTGTTTCAGGTTTAAGCAAACCCAAAAAATCTAATCAACACCCAGCTAGAAAAAAACAGAGCCATAAAGTTATCATGGTTTATATTACTGTACTGCCTGCAGGCCCCAGTTGGGATCAGGGCACCTGTGTCCTGAGCATTGTACAGGCACACAATAAGAGATAGTTCTGGCTTCAAAGAGCTTACAGTCTCAATAGTCCAGATGGAAAAAGGACAGATCATTATCCCTGTTTGACAGACGGGGAACTGAGGCACAGAGATATTAAGGCCTGGTCTACACTAGGAAATTAGGTCAGTATAATTGTGTCGCTCAGGGTGGTGAAAGATCCACACTCCTGAGCAATGCAGTTAAACTGACCTAACCCCCAGTGTAGACAACACTAGGTCAAAGGGAGAATTTTCCCATTGACTTAGCTACCCGCTCTCAGGGAGGTGGAGTACCTATGCCATGGGCATAGGCAGTGTCTTCACTGAAGACCTACAGCAGCACAGCTGATCCACTGCTGCATTTTAAGTGTAGACAAGCCCAGAGTGACATGACCAAGGTCACACAAAAAGTCTGTGGCAGAGGCCCAGATCTCTTGGGTCCATAGGCTCCGACTTCCCCTCTAGCCAGGGGGTGCTTGACACTCCCCTCCGCCAAGCACCTGCTAATTTTTCTCTGCGGGTGCTCCAGCCCTGGAGCACCCATGGAGTCAGTGCCTATGCTTGGGTCCCAGGGTATATCTACACTACGGCCACTAGCGTGGCACAGCTACGGCACCCTAGTGTAGACGCTCCCAGCATTGACAGATAGGCTTTTTCCATTTTTCTGGGATTTTTCCCATCTGCAAGAGGCGGGAATCCTTCCATCGACCTAGCCGCGTCTACACCAGGGCTTAGGTCGATCTAACAATGGTGCTAACGGCGTCAATGTTTTCACAGCCCTAAGCAATGTTGCTAGGTTGACCTACACTTTAGGTGCAGACCAGACCCCAGTCCAGTCCCTTAACCGCTAGTCCAGAGTTCAGAGTCAGCCCTGAACTTTCTCCAAATCTCAGGGTGTTCATATCTATGGCGTGGGGGTTGGGCTCGTCACTCTCCATAACACCAGTGATGAGACCATCACCCCCACCCTGGCCCTTTTATACAGGGTAAAAGGGCTGGAGCAGCATAAAGGGGCCCTCAAAGCCCCCCTCCCCTTATGTCCTGTGCACAACACCTCTAAGCCTGTGTTCCAAGGACCCCTCGCAAGCCCAGACATAGGGGGTCATGTGCGGGCTCGCCCCAGATCTGAACCCCACTGCACATTGTCCTAACGTCTCTGATCATAACAGCTCGATACGGGTCCTAGTTCCACCTCACTAGTCTGCCCAGTGTTTCATTTCCCCACCACCGTTCTGCGATTCGCTACGAGAGACACCCCAGCTCATTCCCATTAGAAACCCCCGCCGCGGGCTGTTCCTGTCTGCAGCCCCTTTAAGGGAGTGTCTGATTTCTTGTTACCTGTCTGGTGCTCAGAAGTATTTAGCCCGAGTCTCAAGCAGCCAAAGAAATTTGCTCACCAAGAGCTAATTCCTTGTTCCCCCAGAATGAGCACATAGCGGTGGCTTCTCTTGCTCAGTGTCCCCTGGCAGTGGGTGACCTGCACAGTGTCAGCACATCCACACACACGAAGCAGAAGGGCCCTGAGCCAGATCCGGATCTCAGCTCCACCAGTGTAAATCCGGAGTAACCCCGCTGGGCTTCATTCTCCTCTCACGCTGGTGAAAATCCAAAGAAACTCCTCTGAAGTCAGAGGGGCTACTCAAGTTTCATACTGGAGTAAGGGAGGTGATTCAGACCACGTGGATTCACACCAGTGTAGCTGAGATGAGAGTATGGGCTCCGATCTGGGCACTAAGAGCCAAAGTCTGAGCACATTTACACACTTTTTTTTACACCAGAGGAACCCCATTGGTCCCAGTTCTCCAGTTCAACTCCATTGGCTTCGGGACAGTTACTTCTTATTTACCCCTGCATGAGAGGAAAAAAGAAACCACTGGGCCCAGTTCTTTATCACCCTGCTTCTTGGGTAGAACCTTTTATGCCAGTGCAAAGCGAGTCTGAAACCGCCCCCTGCTGCGCACCCACCTTGCACTTAGGTGGCACTGTTGAAAATGACCAAACAAGGTGCAGCGCAACAATGAATTGGCCCCATTAAACCAGATCTGCAGCTGGTGTCAATCAACGAAACGCCATGGATTTAAAAGGAACAATGCCAAATCAAACCAGCTGAGGGTCTTCCCCATTGTCTTCAATGGAGTTACTCCTGATTTACATCACTGTTTGAAACAGAAGAATCATGCCCCAAGAGGGAGAGCTGGCAAAAGTCCACGTGGTGAGAAGCATTTCTTGCCACTTGGACTTAAATTGGGATTTATAATTACAGTTTTTCTCTGATTCACTTACGGGAGGTTCATTTGATTGAAAAGTGACATAGCTGCTAACACTAAAAGTGTGGAAGCCCGGCGTCAAGACAAACACAAGGTTTTCTTGCTTTAGTACTCGTTAACCTTGTGTTTACTCCTTTACTACACTCCAGCAATGTAACACCTGCCTGCAGGAGACTAGACACAGCAGATTTAATTAGTATGCCGAAACATTCATTCAGCAAAAGACTGGGATTGTTTACTTTAGAAAAAGAGATGAATGCAGGAGGGAGCATGATAAGAATATATAAAATAATGAGTGGTCTTGAGATGGGAGATCAGGAACTTCCTTTCTCATAATACCAGAACAAGGGGGCATTCCAAGAAATCGAAAGGTGGCAAATTCAAAACTGATGAGGCAATACTTTTGTGCACAGTGCATAATTAGACTGTGGAACTCATTGCCATAGGATTACCTTGAAGCCAAGAAGTTAGAAGGCTTCAAAGGACTGGATATTTATATGGTTAATAAGAAAATCCACTTTTACAGTAGTAAATACTTTACTTTGGGAAGGGATATAAAACCTCACAATTCAGGGCTTAAACCAATCTCTAACTATTAGGGGTTAAGGATCAGAGGGGTAGCCGTGTTAGTCTGAATCTGTAAAAAGCAACAGAGGGTCCTGTGGCACCTTTAAGACTAACAGAAGTATTGGGAGCATAAGCTTTCGTGGGTAAGAACCTCACTTCTTCAGATGCAAGTAATGGAAATCACTTAGGGGTTAAGAGGAGACTTTCCTGGTGGATTAATTATACTGCATCTGCCTACTCTATGGTTTAGCGTACCTTCCTCTGAAACATCTGGTTATGGCCACTGGCGGAGATAGGATACTGGCATATATGTATCTTGGGACTGATCCAGTATGGTGATTCTATTCTAGTCTATTCTATATAGGTTCTTATCCATGCTCATCACCATCACACCTTCATTCCTAAACTCCTGTGTTAACCGATACAGAGCAAACTAGCTTTTTTGCATCTCTTTCTGTAGACAAGACCACTGCTTTGACAGAAACAGCCTGTCTCCCCAGCCTAACCTGCTCATTATCAGCCATTCATTGCAGAAAGCGTTGGCTGAAGCTCCTTCTCAGCAGGCGATGGTTATTAAGTTGTTGACAGAAAGCTCATCCACTTTGAACAGTTATCATGGCTCTGTTCAGGCTGCTCCTGACAGAGCCTCTTGTCAAGCAGATGCCACATGTCGGCAAGCCCTCCTCTAGATACATATTTCTCCCATTTTCCTTATTAATATGTGTAAATGATTTTCCCGACATGGGCACGGCCACGCTAGCATGTTTGATTAGGCACGTGCAGCAGTTTGGAAGGGGAAACGGCGACAGATGCACACGGAAATGACTTCCCCAAAAAACGTATTTATCTGCAAAGCAATCAATATGAGCGTGAGTGTAATTCCTAGCTGGCTGATCTCTGTTATGACACTTCTCTTTATGAATGGAGAGACAGAGGGATCTGATTTGGAGTGGCACTGCCATGGGTAAATTAGCCCTCCCTGGAAGGGAAGGTAAACTATATACACACAGGACTAAGCCCACCCACATGCATCCACCTTGTGGTCGGGAAGGCAGCAGCCGGGCAGATAACTGGCACCCAGTTGCACAACAGTTGTGGGACTGGAAAATTCTGCTCTCATGCTAAATGCCACTCGATCTTTGATGTGCACACAGAGCAGATAGGACCCCAAGCCAAAATTTTCAAGCTTGGGTACCTAAAGTTAGGCACCTAACTCTGTACTAGATACCTATGTCAAAGATTAGTTTTTCAGAGGTACATAAGAGCAGCCATACTGCGTCAGACCAATGGTCCATCTATCCCAATGGCCAGTGGCAGCTGCTTCAGAGGGCATGAACGGAACAGGGCAATTATCGAGTGATCCAGTCCCTGTTCTCTAGGCCCTGCATCTGGCAGTGTGCTGAGAGGCCACATCTCCAACTGAAGTCAATGGGTTTTTATTTGTCCTTGAAAGACCCACACTGGACAATGCTGAATTTGTTCTAGAATCTGGGGGTGTGTGTGTACGTACAAACACACACATACATTCTAGAATTGGTCCCAACACACACACACACACACACACACGAATTGGTCCCAAGCCACAACATTTCAATCTCGCTTTTTAACCCACCAAAATTCAGGGATCTGGGGGTTTGCCTCATCCCATTATAGAATATAGAAGAAGGGGTCGGCTTTGCAATCAGGATCTGAGTTTGGATCCTGAACCTCTGTTCACTTCAGAGCTGTTCAGGTCCAAAGTCTACGCTCTGGCCCATGTTTAGTAGATTCATACTTCTCCTGAAAAGTCAGTCCGGGTGACTAGCTTTGTGGTGGCCCCAGTTAGCAGCGCACGCACTGGTTTGCAGAGAGAGACCCTGCTTCAGCACGGTGTGACCGTAGATTTACACGTGAAATCGAAGGAGTTACCCTGGTGCAGCACTGGATAAAGCAGCGGTGAACAGGGCCAACGCTGTGATCTGTGTATGGGCTCAAAGCTGCAGATGGATGGAATTTAAATTCCCATTTTGTGGCACAGCGGCTCGTAGCCTTTGGAGCTGCAACCTGAGAGCAGAGCATAAATGTAGAGGGGAAAACCAGAACTCAGTAAAACTCCCTGGCACGTTGGCCACCCCTGGGCTTCCTGGTGCTGGGAGGAAACATATTGGCCGGATCTTCAGCTTGTGTAAATCAGCATAGCACTATTGACTTCAGTGAGACTCCAACCAGGGATGTGGCCCAGAGTAATGCAACCCGGTGGGATTATGAGGCGGATGCTGCAAAGTCTGGTTGAGGATGCTCAGCGCCTCACATGGGGCGTTTACAGGATCAGGTCCCTTCTACTTTCTCCCTTCCATTCCCCAAATGGGGCTGGCTAAGTACAGATTAGCGTGAGGTCTCTGCAATCTATATCGTGCAGAGAGTTAGCTGATCTCTCACAGACACAGCAGCCCATTGGCAAAGTAAGAATTGGCCAGGGCTCCAGCTCAAAGCAAAGCACCAGAACCTCCTGGAAAACGTGAGGTTTTCAGTGAATTTTCCACATTGTTGCTTTTCTGCCAGAAGTGCTTTCGGATCGTGCATGACGCCCTGTCACAATACCGCTACCATCCTTACATGACTGACCTGCTAATTGCAGGGAAAAGCTCTGGGGAGCCACGTGAGGGTCCTGCACCCATGACACCACCCTGGAAAGCTCAGGGTTTTGCATGCCCCTTGAAAACAGGTGGCAGATGAAAAAGGCCTGGCTTAAAATCAAACCCAACGCATGTAAATTAGCAACACTCTCCCCCATGGAGTGCTTCTGTTAGCACAGTCCAATGTCCTTGCATGCTGTAGCCTTTAAGGGAGAGCAGACTTTGAATTCAAACAAACCAGAGGGCTTGTCCATGGGAGGAAGGTAAGTCCTTTGTATTTCCCAGTGTTACAGGCTTTTTAAAAGCATTGAATGCTTCTGTTTTCAAGCCTATTGGAGACGAGAGAGGAACATTTAAAAGACTTTTAAAAATTGCCCAGTGTTGGTGGAAAGGGTGCAGGACTGCACTCACTCTGTAGGGATGCACTCTTTTCCTGCAGTGTCAAGGATACATGTTCACAAGCAGACAGCAAGGAGATGAGAGAATGTCAAAGCAGCCAGATGCGAGAAGCGGGGACTGCTAAAAGGGCTGGATGGGAGACGGGGCGGAGTTCAGAGTGGTTAGAGCGGGAAGGGATTGCAATGATCTAAATTCCATCCATGGTCTAACTCCACTGAGTAGAAATCACAGGTAGCACTTCCTCAGAAGATCTCAAAGCACTTGCCCTAGGAGAGTAAGTGTAACGCCCGATTTTACTGATGGGGAAACTGAGGCACAGAGCAGGGCCATGACACATTGAGTCAAAGGCAGATCCACGAGTAGAACCCAGCTCTTCTGACACTGAGTGCATGCTGGAGGTCATGTTGCCTCCCGGGGTATGATAAACATAATTCACACACAGAGACACAATTGAAGCAAATGGAGTTTCCCCCACAGAAATAATCCCTTTGCTCTGATTGAAAAGTCAATTTTTTGATCAGACATAATGGCATGTTATGTCAAAGATCTTTTTCTGCCCTCCGTCCCTTTTAACCCATCAGTGTTGCAGATGCATTTTCCTTTCGTCCTGAGCTCTAGCAAAGCAGCCGTGTGGATCAGCGAGAGGGATGTATCTCTTTAAGGAGAGAAGAGGGGAGGGTGGTGGGAATGGACAGAGGAGAGAATCTTCTTTAAGGATGAAGAGGACAGGAGACAAAATGTTCTTGCTCAACATTGTAAACAACCCTAAAGTGTTTTGAAAGTCTCTGTCAATATAAATTACTGAGAAACAAGACACAGGAATTGCAAAAGAAGAACCCAGCTGGAGAAAGGCTGCCTGCTGCCGTCCGCCTCAGACTCTCAATGAGATGTGGCAATAACACTCTCTTTCCCTCACCCATTCTTTTCTATTCTTCTCCCTCTTTCTTTCTCTCTCTCGCTCTTCGGCGCTGCATTGAGTACACTGTGCGACGTACAGATCCTCCGTGCTGGGCCACTACAGCCTGGTCTAAATGGGGCAATTGACCGGCTTAGCTATAGTGGAATAATTAAGAGTAGAGACATCAACTAAACCAAAAAAAGCACTCTAAATCCCAACAGAGATTATTCACATGGGGAGTTATACCAGCCTAGCTACAGCACTGTAATTACACCGGAATAGTCCTGCTGCTCAATTTGCCCATGGAGACAAGCCCTACCAGAGCAGAGCTCTTGCTTTTCCTTTCTCTAAGGTTTTTGATTTCAAGTACAAACACTGAGGCCTTGTCTGCCCTGTAGATTTGCCCTCATTCATAGGCACCGGGGCTGGAACACCCACGGGGAAAAATTAGTGGGTGCTCTGCACCCACCAGCAGCCAAGCTCCCCCTCCTCGCCTCCTTCTCCCCCCCCCGAGCACGCTGCATCCCTGCTCCTCCCTCACAGCACTTCCCACCCCACCACCGCCTAACAGCTGTTTGGTGGCACTTAGGACTCAGGGGAGGAGGCGGAGAAGAGGCAGGGCAGGGGCGGGGACTTGGGGGAAGGGGACGGGGCTGGGGTGGGAAAAGGTGGGGTGGGGCGGGGACTTTGGGGAAGGCGGCAGAATGGGGGCGGGAAGGGGGCGGGCCTGGGGTGGGAAAAGGTGGGGTGGGGCGGGGACTTTGGGGAAGGCGGTAGAATGGGGGCGGGAAGGGGGCGGGGCTGGGGTGGGAAAAGGCGGGGTGGGGCGGGGACTTTGGGGAAGGGGTGGAATGGGGGTGGGGTGAGGGCGGTACAGGGGTGGGAAGAGGCAGGGGAAGGCGAGCACCCACCGGGCAGAGGGGAAGTCACCGCCTATGCCCTCATTATAGCCACCTGTATACCTGCCCCAGGGCAAACCTCTACCGTAGGCCTGCAAGGTGTTACTTACACTGGTGGGGCTTACCTCTGTTTGCAGCGCGTGGCTTATTTTACCCTGTCTGCACTAGGGCTTTGCAATGGTGGAGCAACATTGAGTGTTGGGTGATATCAGGGCAATTCCCTAGTGTCGACAAGGCCTGATTCTCCTCTCATTCAGGTGTAATGGGTGCAACCATTGTGGGGTATATCCCACCCAGTTTTTTAACCACCTGGTATATATCCGCCACTAGCGTGGTTGTAAGAATAAGCCTTTCTCACTCCTGCGTTCCCCTCTCCAGCCAACTTTTTGGTATGTAGTTGAACTACAGTCACTTAAGCCCCAGTGTAACCCCATTTAATTCAGCTCAGTAACATCGGGCAAGAGAGACGGCTGACCCCTCGATCTCTCTGTCTAAAGTCAAGGCGGACCTGAGGCACAGAGCTTGAACCCATTCTTGGATCCAAGGCCCATTGAAGTCAGTGGAAAATTCAGAACACGGTATCCGTTTCCTTGGCACGTTTGTCTTTTGCAGAGTTTCTGTGGGAATCAGGGAATTCGCTTTGGTTGCTTCACACACGGCCGTGTATATGAACTTGAAGCGGTAAGTTACCAAACCTTGTAGGTCAAAATGCACATTAGGCCTATTAACTTCACTGGGCTTCCAATCAAGCCATAAATGAAAAATGTGGATGAAATGAAGAGAAAAAAAGCAAGAGTTAAGAACTGATGTGAGAGAGGGGCAGGATCTTCTTGGCTAATGGGCTCTTATGGATAGTAGCAATGGCCCAAATTCATCTTTGATGGAATTCTAGCAAAGTTCAGGGAATTACATCAGAGGTAAATTCGGACACCCCTCTTTTTACACTTATAATGGAAGCCTCTTAGTAAAACTAAGAGGAAGTTTGTCCCAAAACAAAAACGCCGTCTTCACATGGTGACATTCTGAAACAATACAGGACTTTCATTCTGCTTCACTGTAGATGGAGTTTGACTCCATCGGAGTTCAGTACAAGGTGGGTTTCACTGGGCTTGTCTACACTTACCGGAGGGTCCGGCGGCAGGCAATCGGTTTTCTGGGATCGACTTATCGCGTCTAGTGAAGACGCGATAAAATCGATCCCTGATCGCTCTGCCGTCGACTCCGGAAATCCACCACGGCAAGAGGCGGCAGCGGAGTCAGCGGCAGCGGTCGACTTTCCCCCGTCCTCACCGCCAGGTAAGCCGACCTAAAATACGCAACTTCAGCTACGGTATTCACGTAGCTGAAGTTGCGTATCTTAGGTCGGACCCCCGCTGTAGTGTAGACCTAGCCACTGACTCCTTCACCTGGAAGGTTTCCAGAGATATTTAACAGCTAGATAATTAATATACAGGCATGGCTTCACCCACCACTGAAATGCAAACAAGTCTGGGGTGAAAGGGAGCCAGGCTATGGGATAATATTTCTGTTAGACGATAGGAAATTTGAACAGAAATACATTTCAAGAGAAATTTGGAAGTTATTATAATGGTCCCAAACTGAAACGCTAGATCCTAACAACACCCTGAATCTTGAACACATTCAGACCCAGCTACAAATTTGGTGGTTCGTGCCCATCTGTACTGGGAGTCTTATGCGGCCGCTGCTCCCAGGGAATGAGCTCAGGAAAGCAGAGGGAATAGCCACGTTTTTACAATTATTTGTATCACAGTAGCACCTAGAAGACCCAACCAGTATCAGGGCTCCATTGTGCTAGGCGCTGTACAAACACAATCAATGGAAGTTAAGCACCTAAATACCTTTGAGGATCTGGGTCATAGTCCCTGCCCTGAAGATCTTACATCCCAGACCCCAGTCTTGCAAAGATGAATGCATGCGCGTAACTTTACACCGGTGATTAGTTCCACTGCATCCAATGGAGCTACCCACATACTTAAAGTTAAGCAAGTGAGTCGATCTTCGTAGGATATGGGCATAAACAGAGAAGCTGGACAAGGAGTGGGAGAGGAACCACTAGTGATGAAGTGATTTGCCCGAGGTCACACAACAGGGTGATCTGGGCCTAGAACTCAGGTCTCCTGAGTCCCATGAAAGCACACTGATTTACACCAGGCTCTGGCCATTCATTGATCCCATCCAAGGTGGATAAACTGAAGCAATTAATGGAGAGGTTTTCTCTATTGCCCCCCCATGGGCAGCTGGCCTGTCATCCAGCAAGCTCTCTCAGCCCTCTGTCTTAAAAATCCATCCCGATACTGTGGTTTGGGATCCCAGAATATACCAGATCCTGTGCTCCGGCCTCAATTAGGAAAAAAAGAAACCCAGTGTTTTAACTTCAATGAAATGCTAATAATTATCCCACGAGCGGCATGAAGCAGGCAGTGCTCTCCAGTCCGCTCGCAAGGAGCATTTTGGCTGACGTCTCTCCCTGTCAGCGTTTAGAAATATGACACCGTGGACTGTTTGAAGGAGCAGAACTAACAAGCCAACAAATCAGGCTGTTGCCAAGTCCTCCTCCCCCTCTCTGTCTGGTACAATAACAGCCTATGGGGGGAAGGCTCCGAGAACGGCTAAATGGCTCGATAACCAGCAGCCAAAAAAATTCAAAACCACACGTCTAAATTAATTCATCCCGAAGCATCCGTAGACAGTGATCAAAAAAAAAAGGAAGAAGAAGAAGAGGGAGAAATGACATGGCCTCGTTTCATGCCTTACCTAAAACCCTGAAAGGCTTTGGCAATAAGTATAAAAGCCCTTTAGAGCAGCTGCCCTAAATTCTCCAAACTACATGTCTGATAGTGAGGCAAAGGGAATAGATGTGGGCATGTCAAATAAATGGAGCAAAAGAGTTTAAAAGCTTTATTGAGGTCCCAAAGGACACAATGATGGGCACACCGCAAATTCTAGCTAGCCGCAGCAAGGTCAAGTAGATAAGGATTGGACTGAGGGTGAGGACACCTGAGTTCTATTTATGGCTCTGACCTTGGGTAATCACTTCACTTGTGTTTCCTCTCTCAGCCTAGGGGACTGTTTAGACTATCAATTCTTCAGGGTAGGCACTTTCTCTCACTGTGTATTTGCAAAACACCTAGTACAACGGGTCCTGAGCTCAGCTGGGGGCCTCCCGATGCTGTCATAATAAGCAGATGGCTGTTTAACAGCACTGGCCGCTCTAGGTTTTCAAAAGTGACACTCGTCCTGGATGATTTTCTCTTTTTAATTTCTATGAAAAAATTTTCACCAAAAAAATGTTCAGCCCTTTTTACCAGCTTTAATGGTCACTGAGTTTGGCTGCCTTTGATACAGTGTCACAGTTCAAGGTAACTGCACCTGCTTGGTCCCCGGAGGGTTCCCCCTGTAAGCTCCCAGCTCCTCAGCCGTCACCACTCTTGGGAAGACACCCGTGTTTCCCTCCTGACCAGGGTGTTTTCAGGCTACGCAGTTCTCTGCCTACACTGTGCTATCCCCAGCAAGCCGGACGGCCTAAACAGGCCAGCATCTGCACTTGGCTTCCTCTATGAGCAATGGAACTGCCAGCAGTTATAAAGTGAAAGCATTACAGAGAAAATGTCTTAAAAGCTATACAAGAACCTACATACATGCTAATAAGCTTACCAGCGATTCCCCTCCCAAGTCCAAGAAGGGCTCTGGTAGAAGTCAGTCTTTCAGATCCCACGAAGGGGGGTTTCTGTGGTTACAACAAGTTAGTAACAGCCTTAGCTAAGCACAATCACGAATAGGTCAATCCTTCCTCTATACAGCTTTGGCCTTTCATCTTGACCTTATGTACCAGGTGATTAGCAGACAAAAGTCCACTCCTCAGAGCATAGCTTCAAAAGGCTGAGTTTTTGCATAAAGCGGGGTTGGAGAATTTGCAGTCACCTCCCCCTAGATATTCCCCAGGAAATCAACGTCACACATGTTGTCCCAAAAGACCCTTCTTGTCTGCCACATTGTTCAGTACAGTCCTTTGATCATCCAGGCCCACAATAATACAGGACCTTTGCATTTCATACAATGGACTCCAAAGAGACTTAATCTTAATTCAATAAGGTTTTCCAAAGATATTGCAGGAAATTGCCAGACCTGCCACCAGGGTCATTTTCAGGCTTGCTGAGCACTCCCCACTCCAGTTTATGTCGACACTTCGCACATCTGAACATAAGACCCCTTTAGGAATTTCAAGCCAGGTGCTCAGAAATTCAGGCATGCCGAATTAAAGGCCACCATTCAGAGTGTGGCTTCAAATTACTTGTCCAATTCAGTGGCACAGCTGGGAACAGACCCCAAGCCCCCTGCTCTGCAAGCCAATGGTCTAGCTAGTGAACCAAGCTGGAGCTGTGGATATGTTTTAGACTCACACATAGGTTGCTACCTACTGTAGGCCTTGCTCTCATT
This sequence comes from Terrapene triunguis, assembly GCF_002925995.2. NCBI lineage: Eukaryota > Metazoa > Chordata > Testudines > Emydidae > Terrapene > Terrapene triunguis. The sequence continues at coordinate 11,110,936 of NW_020664589.1, read as the reverse complement.
ATAATAATAGCATCAGCAGCACTGTAATGGTGAGAGCACAGGGAAATGTTGGGCTTACAACACATAAAAACTACCAGACTAAGCAAGACCTGTTTAAATGGCTTGGTGGCTAGGACCCTACCCTAGGACTGTTAAGACCCGGGTTCAAGCTTCTGCAATACCATAGACTCTCTGGGCACATTGCTTAGTTTATGTGCCTCTGCTCACCATCTGTAAAATAGGAATAGCAATACTTTCCCTGCTTCACAGGGGTGCTGTGAAGCTAAATAAACTAGAGTTTATAAGCTATGCCTCCATCTGTAACTTTCACTCTATGCATCTGAGGAAGTGAGGTTTTTACCCACGAAAGCTTATGCCCAAATAAATCTGTTAGTCTTTAAGGTGCCACCAGACTCCTTGTTGTTTTTTTAGAGATTATAAAGTGCTTTGAGATCCACTGATAAAAAGTGCTTAAAAGGGCCACCTGTTATTATCAGATTTCCACTAAGTCTTACACACATCTATCTAATCTATCTATCTACATCACGGTACAGCTTGAACCTAGCAATTGTATGCCAACACGCCCACTGTGTGGAGCTCAGGGACATTCAGCAGAAAGGCCGGTTTTCTCATGCTGGTGTTTGCATTCCCCATATACAATCTGTCTGTTAACAGGAAAGCCAGGGAACTGGAAGGATCAGTCAAAGTGTTTGGAAATGCTGCGGGCTCCCCGTTTGAATGGTCCGTGGCACTATTAACACTGCAGCAGAGAAGGAGCCAGAAGCAGAGATGCTCCTGCAGAACTTTGTGTTGGGTCTTTTTTCTACCTCTTTGAACAAAGGATTCTGCAGGAGCCTCTTTTTCATGCTTGCCTGAGTTTAGCAACACAGTTAAGGCTAAACTGCCACACCTGTGCATGGGGTGGGGTCAGGAGAAAGCAGCGTGGCATTGTGGGATAGCTGAGGTTGTTATATAAGGCCACAGTGGTTGTAGGCAGGGATAGACCAGAGGGAGGGTGGTCTGAGGTGTGGTGGGGGCTGCTGGCATGTTCAGTAGGGCGCTCTAGGGCTGTAGTCTACGGTGATTTGAGCTCCAGTAAGGTGTTTTGTTTGTAGTTTCTGGTTATTGAACAAACCTAGATCTGTATCTCATGCTTCACAAAAAGCAATGATTGATATTTATTTGTTTAGTGGCTAAATGCTTCTGGAGGTTCATTTACATTAGAGATGGAACTGAGCTGTAAAGTCTGCCTCTATCTAGTATAGAAATTTCTAGGGTGCCAGAGTATCTTAGTGCTACATGGAATATTTAAGAGTTGCAGAGCTAGTAGCCAGGATGCATCTAAATCTCCTCAATGTTCAGGAGGCTCCAAATCCATGGTTTTGATTTAGCCCATTAGATAGCAAGGGCCCAACTGCAAAGTTCAGCTCTAGATCCGAAGTTTGCTTTGAGGGAAGAGAACTGGTGTTGGAATTCATCTTTGATTTGCATCCTTCTAAAGTCTGCCTGTATAAAAATGTCCTGCTAGGCAGCATCCTGTGGGTAAGAATGCATCAGGAGAGGTTTTTCTTATGAATGCTCAACACTCTTTTGGCGGTACCCAATATATGGAAGATGTATCCCTTACCTCATAGGACTCACAACCGAAATTAGAGACTAGGAGGGCTGTTCACCCATAGCACTAAACACACATCCCACTAACATGGGTGAATACAATACGCAGTATGGAGGAGATCAGGCCTTCAGTGCTGATGCAAAGGATAGTCATATAATGCGTTTCCAAAATTTGCATGCATCCCATGCTAAATGGTCCTTACATGATAATGACTGATAATTACTAGGGCTTATTATGTGCTAGGTGCTTTCCAACATGGTCTCTGCTCTTACTCTAAAGAATCTTAGAAACTGGAAATGCATCTTTGGTAACAAAAAGGGCTCCATGTGTGTCCCTCATAGAGTATTTCCCCTTCCCAGTTTCAAAGCCCAAAGAAAGGAAGAAATTGCATAGAGCCAATAGCCCAAGAGAGGGTTCATGTGCCAGCCTGATCTATCGGCTGTAGATTTGTAACATAAGTTTGAATCCAAAACTTCGCAGCATGTGGCTTGCCTGTAAGAGACTCTGGTCCTCAGAGGTGGAATACAGAATTTGTTATCCTGGATGACACCAGGGATCCATTTAGTCCAACTTCCTCCTTTCCTGGAGTAGCAGATACCTGATGCTTTGAAGGAAGGGATTAACCCCCGATAATGCAGCTAGATGAAACTCTGTATGAGGAGGAAAATCTCTTCCTGGCCTCTGAAGGCAACCAGTTTGCATCCTGCTACAAGAGCTAGGATGAGAGAGAATTCACTGATAAAAGTCTAAAGCATGAAACCTAAATAATTATACCAGGAAAAGTCTTGAATGATCCTAACACAGGAAAATGGAAATCAGACGACCACCAGGGAGCATTTCCACCCTGGAGAGCTAACAAACAACAGTCTTATGCTACGTGAAAGCTATTGGCCAGTTGGTGCAGAACAGCATCAATAAGGTTTGCCGTACGTTTGTCTAGTCCATAGACTTGTGCTTAATGTTCTTGTCCAGGTTTCTATGCTGTATGTATTCTGTGTTTCAACAGTAAAGTACAATGCCAGGAGGAAATGTTCATTTCTCATACAAGTCCTTTGGCAGTACATAACAATGTGTCCCCTCTCCTTTTCCTAGCTTAACTTTCCCCAAGATAATTCCTCAGTGTCAGGAGATAAGATGCATCCAAAATGTGCGCCATCATACAACCCGGGATCAGCAGAGCTCTGTGCATTGCATGGCAGGACAGGAAGGGTATCTTCTTGTATAACAACTTGGCCTCACCAGACATGCCTCGTCATGAGTGAGATAGAGCCTATGGAAGTCCATGGGAGTCTTTCCATTGAATTCAATGGGTTTGGGATTAAGCCATTTGCAACTAGCTCATGTCCACTTTGGCCCACCCCAAGCATTCAGAAATCATAAGTCAGGCCCCCAAAACACTGGGTTTTAAACAATGGCAACTTTGGGGTTCTTTTTACTTGGGTTCTCTTCTAAAACCAAGGGGGACAAAATCTGCTTTTGGAGTTTTGGGGTTCACCTTTTCCAGCTTTTCTCTGCAACCATGAAAGCTAGAAACGTTAATGAAAGATGAGATTATCCCATATTCCTATGATTCCAGGAGCTGGAGTGTCTGAAAAAACACCTAATATCCTGAGACGGGCAATAAAATCTCAAGCCTGGGCCATGCTGCATCTCAAACCTCTAACCTGCAACAGCTGCACCTGTTGATTTTCTCCCTTTTTTCACTGAACCTTCTGCATATGTGTGGGAGCTCTGGGGATTTCCCCATGATGTTCCCCTCTTTTCTAGCTTTCCTGTTGCATCCTTCCTGACCTAGAAGGGCAAATAGAACTCCCTTCACAGATCAACACTCTTCCTTAGTCATCCCAGATGTACAGGGTAACGCAACCCCATTCATTCCCTCCACCACTATGTCCACAGGAATCCCAGCGCATGGTGGGTCAGAGGTTCCACATGAGTTCCTTATGACTCGTTCCCCTGGCCCAATGAGATCCAAGAAAGGTCCATTTTCCCACTATTCCTTATATAGGGTTGATGGTTAAGCATGTAACTGTGAGGCCTTCTTTGTTGGAACTGGACCGTCATAAAACTAAAGTTCCAACGTCCTACATCTTTCCTAGGGAGACTTTTTTTTTAATATGCATTTTCATCTACATGATTTAAATGTGTGTTGGCCCTGTCAGATGGAAGGACAACAATGAGGAGTTATTGCCCGGTCGTCAGACTCTGATTTGGGTAGAACAAGCTACTTGGAGCCAGGACTCCTGATTCTCTTCCTCGCTCGGCCGCTGAATGGATGAGCTTGAACGAGTCATTGAACTCTGTGGCTCAGTTTACTCCTCTGTAAAATCAATAAAATAATACCTACAGAGAATGTGGTGAGACTTCATGAATGGGTGTGAAGTGCATCAAGATCCTCTGATGAAAGGAGCTAGATCAGTGCAAATCTGAATTATTATTAACCTGTTCTGGTGCATGAGCATCCAGTTATTATTTATTTGTATCACAGTAGCACCGAGAGGCTCAAACCAAGACCAGGATCCCATCATGCCCTATGTGCTGTCCACACATATAGTAAGCATTAGTCCCAGGCCCAAAGAGCTTACAGTCTTCATAGACAAGAGAGACAAAGTGTGTGAGAGAGGTATATGTTGTCCCCATTTGACAAAAGGGAAACTGAGGCAGAGACCGATTGTGCAAGGTCACACAGGGAGTCTGGCAGAGCCAGGAATTTAAACCTGATCTCTTGAATCCCTGTCCAGTGCCTTAAAAACAAGCTCAACTTTCCTTTCCGATCTGATACTTCCCCACTTTGCAGGAGAGACCAAATCCAACCTAACGATGCAGTCACCTGCGGGGCATGACAGGTAATTACAATTCATACTCTGCAGCAAATGGCCCCACTAGATAAAAGTGTTATTGACTGAATACCAGTGAATGAAAAGAGTCCACGAAGGTAACTTCCTTTTTCTAAATGGTTAATCTCCACCATTAGCGCTGGTGTGTTAAAGGAGGTTTAGGACAATTTAATAGCTCATAAAACTTTATAGTCCCCGTTGAAATTGGAGTGATAACTCTGGAGTGCAAAGCTATACTTTGCTAAACGTCTCCCATCGATATTTTTTTTTCTTCTTGGAAGCTTAACATCTGCTACAGAAAAACAAAAAGGACATAAGCATCCTGCTTCTTTTCATTCTGTTTATATGTTTACTGCTTAAAACTTTGGCATCAATATTATCCTTCGTTATTGAGATTCTGATCACTTAGAGGAAGGAAGAGACTAAATAAACCAAAGCTCAATTTAACCTGTGAGCAGAATAGAAGCCAAGGGGACTCCTAATTCCAGCCATCAGTTTTGTCTAGGGTTCTTTTCCATTCCAATTAATGCTGTAATTTCATAGCCAAATGGGGGCTGCATTGATGTGTGGAGCTATCCTAGGAACAGGGCTGGCTCCAGCATTTCTGCCGCCCCAACAAACAAAAAAAAAAAAGCCGCGATGGGCGGCGGCAATTGGAAAAAAAAAACCGCGATTGGCGGCAGTTCAGTGGCAGGTCCTTCGCTCCTAGAGGGACTGAGGGACCTGCCGCCCCCGAATTGCCGCAGGTGCCGCCCCTCTCCCTTGGCTGCCCCAAGCACCTGCTTGTTAAGCTGGTGCCTGGAGCCGGCCCTGCCTAGGAAGAGGCAGTATGGACTGGAGGCCGGATTTGGAAACTGGGTTCTACTCCTGACTTAGTCATTACTCTGCTGTGTGACATTATCTGTGCCTCAATTCTCCTGTCTGTAAAATGGTGATAAAGATACTTACCTTCCTTGAAAGCATAAAGGGGCCTATGGACAAAAAGCAATGTGTAAGAGCTAAGTATTTTTATTGTACTGAGAGGTCAAATAAACCCCATTATATCCCTCAGACTATATCGGAGGAGTTCGTAGCATTAGAATTTTTTTCTCCATCAAAGAGAAATTTGGGAATCTTTCAAAATTGCTTTCAGACGAAATCCCAATTCAAGCTTTTAGGCCATTTTTAAAAGTACCTTTCTTCATATTTAATAATGGGCTCTTCAGTCTAGCAGAGAAAGGTCTAACAGGATCCAAAGGGTAGAAGCTGAAGCTAGACAAATTCAGACTGGAAATCAGGTGTACATTTTTAACAGTGAGAGTAATTAACCACTAGAACAATTAACCCAGAGTTGTGGTGGATTCTCCATCACCGGCAATTTTAAAATCGAGATTGGATGTTTTTCTAAAAGCTCTACTCTAGGAATTATTGTGGGGAAGTTCCCTGGCCTGTGTTATACAGGAGGTCAGACTAGATGATCACAATGGTTCCTTTTGGCCTTGGAATCTATAAATCTATAAAAAACCATATGAAAAATGAATCAGTGACTGAAAGACCTAGAACAAAAGAACTGGGAGGGGGGATTTGAGCAGTGATTCACATGGAAAAATTAAACAAGAGTGTTAGCAAACATTAAATAGGATTTAACATTCCAACCCCGAGAAAGAGAAGGTTAACAACTAGCTTGGAGAGGCTTTTTCTGCCAGTGGTCTTGTCCCACTGGGAACATATTAAATGAATTTGGTATTTCATCCAAAGAGCCCTGCTACAGAAGACTAAGTCAGTTTGGTTAGGATCCTCAGAACATTTCACTGGAAATGGGTTCAGTGTGGCCTAGTGGGAAGAGCACTGGAGTGGGACTCGCAAGACTTGGGTTCTTTTCCTCATTCTCCTGCTGGGTGACCTTGGGCAAGTCCATGTCCCAGCTCTGTGCCTCAGTTTCCCCATCTGTAAAATGCTTCGAAATCTACTGATGAAAAGTGCTATATGAGAGCTAAGTATTTATTACCAGAGATGGCTGGGGAATTTGGAGCTAGGTTTCTGTTTCATACGCGGTTGGCTGCCAAAAATGTATCAATAGATATTGTGTCTCAGATTGAAACAGAATACAAGCTTTATGGTAGAGGTCTGGTTTGGTAAGGTCTGAGTCTGGTGACTTGGGTATGTCTGACATGCTGGGGTATATCATAGCGTGGTCTGGATATAACAATATGTCATGGGGTATGGTATGGTTTGCGGTAGCATGATACATAGTGAAGATGAGTGAATAATTTGCCATGAATAATTTATTCCTCCAGTTTTCTCTTTTTCTGGGTCCCAAGCAGCTGGCAAAAGTCTTAGATGTATCCATTATTTCAAATGATTAATGAAATTCATCAGCTCAGTGGTTTGAGCATTGGCCTGCTAAACCCAGAGTTGTGAGTTCAATCCTTGAGGGGGGTATTTGGGGATTGGTCCTGCTTTGAGCAGGGGGTTGGACTAGATGACCTCCTGAGGTCCCTTCCAACCCTGATATTCTATGAAAAAAATATCATAGGATTCTATGATATTTTTTTCCTTACGGGGCTAGATCACGCTCCTCTAGGCACAACGCAGGGTGAGGAGCCACACCACCCTCGGAGGAGCAGCAGGAGTTCAGGCTTCTCCCGCTACGTGACAGTCCTGCCCTGCTGGAATGACGCGGTGCCTGAAGCGGTCCCATCATTTCATATCCAGAAATGGGCATGAGCCGCAGAGCTGACTTCCAAGTCCAGCCATTTTCCCAACGTTTGGATTGCCCGGATCCAGTGTTTTAGTCAGAATGGTTCTAAAAATAGAGTCCAGCAATGAAGTTTGGATCCAAATCCGTTAACCTGCAAAGACAAGGCACGTTTGTATGTGTGGTTTGTGTCTGGGCCCATCTCTAACTGCTCCAGATTGGCAGCCGTTTTTTGCATGAACGCCTTCCCGGACAACTCGTGATTTTGCAAATGCAGTGGCAGCAGTTGAAGGGTTAAAGAGCCTTTAATGGGCACCCCTTAGGGATTCCCCTTCAGGCCTCAGTCGTGGCTTTGCCTTTGGTGAAAGATTTCCTCCCTACAATAGATGACATTTAGGCCATTAGGGGATCCTTTGCAGGAAATACTGCTTATTCCCTTACAGGTGGTCCCCATAATTAGCAATTAGGATAATGCAATATTGAAAATGCAAGACACAAATTTAATTAGTTGTGTTTTATTAGAGTAACTAAGGAGAAGGCCCCCGGACTCCACTGGAGGAGAGAGATCAATACAAAACATCTATTTTCACTAGAAAACAATTGCAGCTGATGGCTGTCCGTGGAGCGCAGTGTGGCATGATGGAGTAGCTCTCCACTGCAAACCATTCCTAAGAGAGACGGGGAAGGGTTCTTGCACGGGGCCTGGTAAATGAATGATCAATATCTCCAGGGAGTCTGTGTAATCTCAGTTAATGTTACAGAGCGGCTAATAGGAGCTGACACATAGCTATAGGGAGATGGCTTCCATAGCTCAATTAACTAATTATCTTTTAAGCCATTCTGACTCAGATGGGAAATAATGGCCGAGGAGCTTTGCTTTTTAATTTAGTTTCCTTTTTTGTTTGTTGCTGGCAACTCTCTTCCCATTGCTAGAGCCGCATCACAGACTCTTAACCAGAGTTTCTGGTCCACACACACTCTGTGTACACCGACCAAACAAAAATACACACAGACATAACCACATGTGAACGTGCATTCCATATATGCACAATCCAAGCGCAGTTCCCATGTTTGCATACACACAATTGCATTGTGTACACACAGTGAGTATACACACAAGCAGACAGTTCATTTCTTCCATCCTGGATTTACTGGCATATCTACTTGCGTTTCTCATTTTCCAGAGAATCTCTCCTTGCACGCTTTAGGCGTGTCTTCACTACAGCATTAGCTAGGGCGTAACTCAAGTGCTGCCCCTAACCCAACTCCCATCCACACACACAGATCTCTAGCTTGAGCTAAGGTGGCTTTAAAGTCGAGCCAGCTGGCCTCTCAGGGTACGTCTACACTGCATTGGGAGCGAGTCTCCCAGCCGGGCTCTAGTTAGCACGCTAATAGAGCAATGGGGATGTTACTTTGGCTGCAGCTCCAGCTCTCAAGCCCACCCAACCGCCTGGGTCTGAGCGCCGGGAGCTAGCCCGAGTCACCGCCGGAGCTGCCGCATCCACACTACTACTTTTAGCACACGAGCTTGAGCCCCGCTTGCACGTGTCCGTCTCCCCCGGCGGGAAGACTTGTTCCCAGCTGCAGTGTAGACATACCCTCCGCGGGAACGGCTTGAAGCCGACACTCGAGCTAGCCAGGCAGTGGGGATGCCGCGACAGGCAACAGCTCGAGATGGCACCATGCATCAGCTGCGAATCCGATCACTCTACAAATCCAGTTGGTCTGTGTCGCTCGGTGTTGGTGTGCAGTGTGGCAGAGCGGGGCTAGCTCCAGTGGGGTAACTGTTGCAGGGGACACAGGTGTACGCTTAGGGAGGGGAGGACTGTAGGTGTGGGTTGTGGAAGAAGGTAACTCCTCTTTTTACTCTTCCAGTAGCCCCTCAGGGATCCCTTTTGCCCCACCGTGGACAAACTGTCGTCATAGTCACTTTTATCAAGGTAGTGCACCTGATTCCTCACTCTCTCGGGACTTGTCTACGCACACAACTATGCACCGGTTTCACTGTCCTCTTTTTTTTTTTTTTTTTAACTATCCCATCCTCCCCACGTGGACACACTTAAATTAGTTGATGACAAGCTTCTGTCAATTTATATTAAATGATAGATGGCAGGTGGCATATCTTTGTATGGCTCATTAGAGCGATTAAAATATAGTCCTTGCACCAAAGAGTTTACAATCTACGTGCATTTACCTTTACACCTGTTCTGTAATTATCATGTTGTTATCTGTATTACAATAGCATCTAAAAGCCCCAACCGAGATCAGGACCCCGTTGTGCTAGGTGCAGTACACACACATAGTAAGATAAAGTTCCTGCATGCGAGAGCTTACAATTTAATGAAATGGACAAGACAAACAGCTGGGACGAAAAGTCTTATCACCCTGTTTAACAGATGAGGAAAAGAGGGGGCTTAGGTGAGGTGCCCAGAGCTGGCCATTGAACCCACGTTTTTTGAATTGCAGTCGACTGCCTTAACCGCAAAGCTGTTCTTCCCCTTGCTTCAGCGACCGACCTCAGTCAAGACAAAGGAGAACAGCACGGGCGGGCTGCTGCCGATGGCAAAAATTAGTGATTCAACGGTGCTCGCCCCGGGCGCTCTCGGAGACGAGAACTTGAATCAAAAATGCCTGGGCCTGAACTAAGATCGAACTTTAAAAACAAATTACGAAGATCAAATGCAAAGTCGCCATCATTTCTCCGCTCTGGCCGCTTCCACCGACTAAGCCAATACCGTTTCAACCTTTACAGGGGAAAAAACAACAGTGCGGAGCAATCCAATAGCACAAAGGGAAATAAATACACAGGGACCCCAAACTCATCTCAGCCTAGTGGAAGCAAAGCCTTATGCGATATTTAATGTTTTCCAGGAAGAGTCTTATATAAAAATCACTCAGGCTTTGATAAGATCATAGTGAGAGGACAGGAGGAAATTGCAGTTTTGCCCAATGCTTGATCTTACTCTGCTGAACTTGCTGTATCTGAGACATTAGAGCCCAGCCTTAATGGCACCATATTAAGCTGAGACAATGCAGCCCTGTGACCTTGCGATGCTTGATGGCCATATGTGCTATTTTAATGAAAAATTGGGACTTAAGTAAATGGCCACCTATCGGCAGAAGCCTGTTAACAGGATTTCTCTCCTAGTGAAGCCTCGGTTGTGGGGGAGGGTGGAGAGAATTGGTATGTAGCAGCCATCATCTTCCCTCTGTGAATGACCCTCTGCTAATGCTAGCCTGGCCTGTCATGCTGGCAGAACCCAAATCGAATAGCTCTTTAATCACAGTGGAAGGAGGGTGTCCAATTACAACAGTGGACTGGGAATCAGAACACCTGGGTTCTGCCTCCGGCTTTGCCTGACTGGCTTGCCATGTATGAACTTGGGCAAACTGCCTCTGTTTGACCCTTCTTAAAACGGGCTGAAGGTCACAGAGCTGCTTAAATTACTGTTTGTGAAGCGCTTTAAGATCTTTGCACGAAGGGCGCTAATAGAAATGCAAAGCATCGTGGGCCTGATTTGCGTAGTTCCCGTTGACTTCAGCCGGAGTGGTGGGTGCGGAGCACCTCTGATAACAAAGTACTATGATTATTTACTATCCTCAATGGAAGCCACTGGATAGAGGTTCCCCTCTTTCACCCCCCTAAAATCAGGGCTGCCCAGAGGATTCAGGGGGCCTGGGCCAAAGCAATTTCGGGGGCCCCTTCCATAAAAAAAAGTTGCAATACGATAGAATACTATATTCTCATGGGGACCCCTGCGGGGCCCGGGGCCTGGGGCAAATTGCCCCACTTGCCCCCCCCGCCCCTCCCCCGGGTCAGCCCTGCCTAAAATCTCACTCTAGGACCACCATTTCTCTTGGGCGGCTAGCAAGCTCCCTTAGCACAAAGAATCCAGCCTCCTTTTTGCATGATCTCACGCAGCTACCCCTTCCAGACGCACACACTGTTTTCCTCCACCAACAAATTGAAGCTGTAAATATTGATATCTTTTCCTTCCAAGGCTCTTTAAATGCCCTCTGATACTTAAAAACTATTAAGTGCACCCATCATTACTAACCTGTGAAGTAAATGTATCCTAATGGGCAGGCAAGCTACACTCACTCCAACAAATCATTTCTAATGAATAGCACCTGGCACATGCATCACGTTTAAATGCCAAAGGAAATCCATCTGTGTTAGCCAGTGAAAAGAGACAGGCATCTCTCCCTTGCTTTCTTTCCAAGGTATGGAAGGGGTTTGGCTGGTAACACTTAAGTGTGACTGTTTTCAATCTGTTCCCATTCCTGCAGTCAGGAGTCTTCAAGGAAGATTTCCCAGCAGCCGGGCTGCTCCCAGCATACAATGGAGTAGGGTCTCTCTGAGCTGCATGAAAGGCTTTAAATGGAAACCAGCATTTCTCTTTGCGCGCACACAATGCTCTTCTGACCCCAGGCTGACCTCACCCTCGAATCTGGGGTTCACAGCCCCAGCCTTGAACCCAGCTCTGTTTTTTCATGTTTGGCCTTTCTATTTCCTGAGGTCAGGCAGCCCACCGCTCCATTAGCATTAGGCAACTCGGCGCTCATTTGCCAAAACTGACATCCTGGGAAAGTCCTGATGAATTTATGAATTAGAGGCTACGGATGCCAGTAAAAGAATTAAAGTTTGGTTGGGTTTTTTTCATTTGCAGGAAATCAGCTGGGATGCTGCTCTTTCTGCAAAACACAATTGGCTTCGAAACCTGCTAACGCTGCTTTGGCAGCACATTTATTTTAAGGAAAACAAAAAGTTTTAAAAGAAAGGCAAGAAAGAAGGGAAGAAAAGGACTGAGCGAGGACTGGGTGGAATATCATTAGGCGAAGTTCCCTTGAGGTGAAGTAGACTCACCTTTTGGAATTAGCAATTGCAACATCTAAGTGTAAGGTAAAATTTATACCCAATAAATCACGTGTCAAGTGCCCACACAGAGAGGTCATTAAACAGATGTATGAGCCGAAAGGCAAAGCCCATCTATTTAGAAAGCCGCTCCAAGTGTCAGCATCTCTCCAGAGCGCTCAGGGTCAGGTAGCTAACAAACCTCGAAGAATATTTCCTTCCTGGTGTGCTTTTTTGGGGGGGGTGCTTTTCTTTAAACAACTCTTTCTCAGATCCGCTGCACTCGATGGGGAAGATGTGAAATGAGCGAGCATCAAATAGCACATCAAACAAATTGGGAAGCCTGGCCAGAGGGACTGATGGATGGAGGTGCGTCTGTGATTAATAATCAAACCCAGAGCTTTTACTGGGAGTCATGTGGAAAATGTGGCTTTGGAAACATCTGACTAGCTCCCAAACAAGTGATGGTTTTTCTTTCTTTGTTTTCTTTTCTCCGCCCCACCCTCCGGCCCCACTGCTCACCCTCACCCCTGCTTTGCTTTTCTTGTCTGGATTCACTAATTAAAATCTTTTATTATCTTTACCTGCTCCAAGGGGCAGCTCTAAAAGCTCCTGTTCTGCTTTGATTTATGGCTTGTGTACCTCAGGCTTCAGTGGAAAAATCATTGACCAAATAATAAAAGGACACTAAGTAGCTCTTCATTCAAATGCCGTGGTGTCCAATCTATTGTTCTTCCTAGGAACTGCTGGAACCTTCCGGTGAAATGTCCCGCTACTGGGAACTGAGATGCCCTGGTGTAAAAGCAGGTGGGGAAAATAATGAGAAAAACTGAGCTTGCCCAAAGCCCACACTCATTCTATGAGCAGGTGAATTAATTGGGGTGAATTGAGCCTCACGCCTCAGCTGCTGGGTGCAGGGACTTGGAAGGGTGTTTGTCTCTTATTGCATACTTAGTCGGCTTCATTATGAGGAGGTTTTCACTTGCCTCTGGAGCATCAAGGTACTGGGAACAGGTAGGAACCTAGGCCTGAAGGCCCACTGATCTACTCTGGAATGGCAAGTCTTGTATTCCAATGGATGAGCTCTGCATTGCCACATGGTTTGATTCCTAGTCTCGGCCTTGTTGCTTCATGGGGAATTTGGTTGGATTCCTGGTCCAGGTCTTTTGCTCCCTGGAGCTGTCATAGCTGGAGGGGAGTCAGTGCAGAGTGCCACCTTGGGAAGGCAGAGAAAAGAATACCTCACCTTGATCCAGAGTCATTCCTCTGGCTGACGGAAGAGAGAAAGATACAACACTCCCAAGCCCTCCTTGGCTGGAAGTATTTAGTTGTCCTGAAAACCCCTTGAAGGTGGGGAGAATGACTTTTAAAACTGGGAGTAGAGTGGGGGAATCTTCAGAGCCCCACCAGGGAAGCAGAGAACTCTCCCTAATTATACATCATCTCTGCTTTGAAGTCTTTCAAAAACGCTGTGTTGGATACAACGTTGCCATCAGGTATCTTTCACCTGCTGGCTAGTGCTTACTTAGCAGGTTATCAGAGTGAGTCTCACAAGTCTTGGCAACTACAGCTGTGCAAATAACTGATGTATTTATTTATTTATTTATTTGGTTTGGTGGCTATTCAGAAGAACAATCATAATAATTAATACAACAACTAGTTGTGAGTCATTATGACACGAACGCTTTTTGAAATTTTCGTTGAAACAAGCAGTTGACAAAATAATTCATTTCGGATGGAACAAAATGTTTCATTTGACCCAGAATAAATATTTGGGGGGGAGGGGGGAGCATTTTGAAACTTTTAATGAAATTGAAGTGAGTTTCAAAATGAAAAATTGTGTCAAAACAAAATGTTTCATTTTTTTCCACAATTTTGGTGGGTTTTTTGGGTGAGGAAGCAGGAGTCAACCAAAATAATTCAGCAAAATCAACACGAATTCACGAAACGTTTTGGTCAACCTGCCTCTGGATTTTTCAGGAAAAAAAGCTTTGAACAAAAAATGTCACCCACTCTCTCTGCAACATTGCAACGGCTGTTGTTTCTCAAGGCTGGTCCATCCAATTCCTTCAGGGCACCAGTTTGCTTGACAGCAAAACTTGCTGACGTCTTCTCTTTCCAGCTCTTTTTCTTAATCCCTTTGAATAAACCCCTCTGGCTAGCGAGGAAAGCCCCCGTCTCCCACCTGGAATGTGAGAGTCCCCGTTGTCTCCTATGGTGGCTCAGAATTTTGCTGTTGCCCTGGCTCCCTGGCTTATTACAATGGCTGCAAATAGCTCTGTGGTCTTATCTGTTTGGAAATGAAGACGTTCCACCCTTTGGAAGGGGCTGTGTCATTCCTGGGGGCTTTTACTAGCCCCAGAATTGTGCTATAAGCTCTGTTAGGTGGAACTAGAGCACCAAAGGACAAATTCTGAAGTCTCTATGCAGGCAAAAGTCTCTATTGACTCCAAGGTCTTGAGTAATGACCATAGGATTAGATCCTACAATGGGATTGGGCCCTTTCACTTTATCTGCATTATTCATTAGTGCTGGAGAGAAACAAAGCTACACTGCCTTTGATTTCTCACCCTACCATTTCCCTGACACCGGGGTGGCTAGTGAAGGGTTTGTCATTAATACTGGGTTGGGAAGAATGCATTGTTTAACGTGTGATCATTGAAAAAGGAATGTTTTTGTTGCCAAGGGACTATTTTTAATTGTAATGTAGATCCAGTTAGGACAATGACATAGCTGCTGTGTGAGAATAACAGGTTGTTTTTAGAATAAACTGGATTACTAAACCTTAAAGAGAAACCTCAGGACATATTCTATTCCCAGGTACCCATGTGCAACCATCCTGAAATGTACCGGTGTCACTGAGTGAAATTTGGCCCTGTATCTGGACACCTACTGGGACAGTGGAAGTATATCATTCTAAAGCAATATTTGAAAAAGATGTGATCTAGTGGGCAGAAGACAGGGCTGGGAAAACTCCTGAAGTCTCATCCTGGCAATGACACTGACACCTTTGAGGTAGTTGCTTCACCTCCCTAAATGGGAGATCTTATGGGTTTAGGTAATGACAAATTCACGTCCAACTATGTTGCACATCATGGCCAGTAGGGGTCGGTGAGGTTCTGTGGCCTGCAATGTGCAGGAGGTCAGGCTAGATAATCACGATGGTCCCTCCTGACCTAAACGTCTATGAGCTTATGCAGGGCTACAACGCACATCCTTGTGTTCCATAAATACAGGGTATTACCACTTGAACTAGTGGAGAATCTCTGCTAGCACAATGGGACCTCTAACACACAGTTGAGCAATTCTGATCCAGTAGAGGGCAGCAGCACACGAGCCAATCCATCACAGTATTATTTATTTCCAACAGATCACTTTAAAAAAGAAGTGATGATAAATGTAATTTGAATGATGTGTGTTCATTTACCTACTAGGGGACAATAATCCCCTCCACTGGAGGAATTACTGGGTGAAATCCTTTGGCCTGTGTTGCACTGAAGAGATAATGCTGGCCCCATCTGGTCTTTAAAGTCTAGGAATTGTCTTCCATTGACTCCTTCAAGTGGGTAGATTATTTGTGACAGGAAAGTTAAGGGATTCTTGTTTCTACATGATCCAGCAGATTACACCTATGGCACCAGAGGAAATGACAGAGCTTTATATAGAGTATACATTCCACGTCCTATACGGCCTATAAATGTGTGCGGGACATATTTGGCACCACATATTCCTGTAAGTGATGTAATCTTCGGGAAGTTACTTAGCAACCATGGAAAATGTTTTGGAGGTTTTAATTTTTCAGGATGGTATATTTATGCAGTTCAGCTAATCAGCTTGCTGGCAAGTCCGCGACGATGATCTCATTTTCTTCATCATTATTTTATGTGAATTGGGCTTTTAGCACTAAAGAGACCACAAAGATTTAATTCAAAAAATGTGATCGCTTTATGTTTCCAGGGTATCGTTAACATGGCATCTACACAAATAACCATGGTAACAAACTGGTAATTAGTACATATATGGCACTTATTATTAATACAGAAACAGGATAAGTTCCAAATCAACACAGATAACAGTACATTATTACCATAGTAATTACCTACAGTAACACACACAAATTGAACTAAATGGCCAATTGAACTAGAGTGAATGGCTTTTTATTCCAGTCCCTAAATAATGTGCATTCTTGGCTGAATAGTTCAAGGTAAATAAAACTGTTTTTAATTTATTGCCAACTTCTTTTTTGGAGGGTGGGGGGGGGGAAGGAATGCTAATTTAACTTTTAGCTAACTGCAATATAATTACTGTATAGGTTCCACAGTGTAAGCTGTGCTCAACTCTTCTGAAAGGACAAAAAGGATAAAAGTTATTGGTTTTCCAGTTTAGCAGCAGGTTTACTTCTGTCATTCCAGCCATGAAATAATGTTGAACATTTTTAAAGGGACAATTTAGGCCCTAAATTCAGTCTTTTTTTTTTTAAATAAAGGAGAAGGAGAATTTGTGTTTGGAGGGGGTTTGGAAAAAGTATAAAACATGAATAAAAAAGCCATTGAGGTTGTATTAAAATCAATAAAAACAGGGTCTTTTTGAATTGAACCATTCCCAGTTTTGGACACCAGCACAAAAGTATTGCACTAGTGCATTTGAAACAGGAAGTGAAATAGACTTTAAACAAAAAGTGAAACTGGCCATTCTAGTGACTTGGTCAAGTGAAGTGCAAAAAGTAAGCAAACTGCATAAAATTATATATAGAATCATAGAATCATAGAATATCAGGGTTGGAAGGGACCTCA
>NW_020664589.1:11015325-11089177 GCF_002925995.2 Terrapene triunguis | reverse complement strand
CGAGCGCCATGCCGCACCAGCCCCCGCCCCCCCAGCGCCACGCCAAGCCCCTGCCCCCCCAAGCGCCGCGCCGCGGAAACAAAAAAAAAAACTCCTCCAGCGCTGCCCCGACGAACCAATAAATAAAGAAAGAAAGAAAAAACCGAGCGCCGCCCCGCCCCAAGCACGTGCTTGGTCGGCTGGTGCCTGGAGCCGGCCCTGCGTCCGTGCTTTATCCATTCAGTAAAGAGCAAGGTGTTAGAGTTCTGTGCACAGTGTCCGTGTGCATAGGTGTTATCCCCTGGCACGTGGGCCCTTGAAGACACAAACCAGAAGGCTCACCCCTTGCGCTGGGATTCTGGGAGAGGTGCTGCCGAAGCACGGTTTCTCTGACCGGGGCAGACAGGGATTGTTTCGCTAAGCACCGCTGTGCAGACGCTAATACCCTTGCAGATGGTTTTATACCAGTACTACCAACATTGGCTCTCCCCGCTCCTCGGATCACATCACTCACCTGACTGACTCCTGCCACTCACTTCCTCTGCCTATATCCAGAGACCAGCTCCTCGTTAAGCACAGGCTTAATTTTAGGCGTATCCCTAATAACAATTAGGCCCGTGCTTAAATCCCAGCTGAAGTGCTTGCATGCTGCATCGCCAAACAGCTCCACCCCTTCCTACCTCTCATCTCTCCCTTCCTCCTGCACCCGCTCCAGCTAATCAGCCATTAGGCTTCTCTCCTCACCACTCCCACTCTGCACTTTGTACCTCCCTTCACGCTGCCTGCGGTGCTTGGCTCATCTTCCTCCTTCCAGGGCTCCAAATTTCCTCTCTCTCCTCCTTCAAAGCCACTCCCTGCGTCTGGCTTCCCGTCACTGGCTGCAGATCTCTCTGCCATCCTTTATTTTGTGTATTGCATCCATCCACCGTAAACGATCACCTCCCAGGGCAGAGACCTTCGGCGGCATCCTCAGGCCCAGCTGAAGTCTGCTTTGCACAGGGCCTCCTGCAGAGTTGAGTTAGGGTGACCAGATGTCCCGATTTTATAGGGACAGTCCTGATTTGGGGGTCTTTTTCTTATATAGGCTCCTATTACCCCCGTCCCGATTTTTCACACTTGCTGTCTGGTCACCCTAAGTTGAGTAAAGGGGCCAGTTTGTCCCTGTACCACAGTCCTGGAGCCAGCAAGTTGTACTCGCCGTTTCTTGTAATCCGGCAAAACTCCTGCTGATTTCGATATTTGCCTCGTTGTTACTGTCTTCTCACTCTCTGCGACGTTCGGGAAGAACCTTTCCATGTCCTTGACAAGGACATCAGACAATCGCGGCACACACCGTCCCTGGAGATTCCAGCTTTACACGAGACCTGGAGTATGCTTGGAGAAGAGTTTCACGTAGGGCTCTGTAGCTGGGCCAGTACAAAGCGGATGGTTCTTTACGTTATCACTGAGTCAGTGCATTAATTCCAGGCTCCTGTAGATCTGGGGCACAAAACTCCACGTTACCTTAAAAAACCTTAAGTGACTGACCAAGACTTTTTTTTCCCCCGAGCCTCTTTGTTACTGTTTGTTTTGCAGCCGGCGCTGCTGTTGCCATGCGAGCGCCTTTTGTTGCTATGGTTTAATTTTTTATTTCTGATTTTTATGTATATGCTGGGAACACGGATTGCTGACTTCAGCCTGCCCATTTTGCAGGCCTGATTCCTCCAGGTGACTGTGGCTTCCAAATTTTCACCCCATCTCACCCTCAGCCTCTCTACCTGCATGTGCGGATATGTGCACAAACATCCACTGGCATGCACCTCAGGGAGCTAGGCCAGAATTGCCTGTACATGTGTCTTTTAAGCCAGGGAGATCAGTGTGAAAAATGTAACCCACACCCCTCCTGGGGGTGGTGTTCTGTCCCATCTAGTGGCACTGAGACCACTTAGAGAGAGAGATAAAAATGAGCCTGCTCTACAGCCTTAGCTAACAGCCAGGTGGCTTTTAGCTCATGCACTAAGCTCCAGAGGTCCCAGGTTCATAGAGCATCTGGGTTGGAAGGGACCTCAGGAGGTCATCCAGTCCAACCCGCTGCTCAAAGCAGGACCAATCCCCAGAGAGATTTTTGCCCCAGATCCCTAAATGGCCCCCTCAAGGATTAAACTCACAACCCTGGGTTTAGCGGGCCAATGCTCAAACCACTGAGCTATCCCTCCCTCCTGTGTGTTGCTGTGATTCTTGGATGCAATATGAACTCTTTCAATCCATGAGTGTCATAAATAAGACACGGGAGGTTCTGCTCTACTCGGCACTGGTGGAGTCCTGCGTCCAGTTCTGGACACCACACTTTAGGAAAGAGGTGGAGAAATTGGAGAGCGTCCCATGGAGAGCAACAAAATGAAAAGAGGTTTGGAAAACATGACCTATGAGGAAAGGCTGAAAGGACTGGGCAGGTTTTAGTCTAGAGACAGCTGAGAGGAGACGTGATAGCAGTTTTCAAATGGGTAAAAGGTTGTTATGAAGAGGATAGCGATCAGTTGTTCCCCACGCCCACCCAAGCACAAGAAATAATTGGCTGAGTATGTAGCATGGAGATTTAGGTTAAATATTAGGAAAAACGTTCTTGAATAGTTAAGCACTGGACCAGGTTGTCTAAGGAGGTTGTGCAATCCCCATCACTGGAGGTTTTTAAGAACAGGTTAGACCAACACCTGTCAGGGACGGGTTAGATGTACTTAATCCTGCCTCAGTGCAGAGGACTGGACTAGATTGGGGTTCTTACTCTCTTTCTGAGTCCTCCCCCCTCCCCACCTATAAAAACTCCAGGGCCCACCTGTGCCACAATAACTGGTTTTCTGCATATAAAAGCCAGGGCCAGTGTTGGAGGGTGGCAAGCAGGGCAATCGCCTGGGGCCCCATGCCAGAGGGGCCCCCGTGAAGCTACATTTCTCAGGCTTCAGCTTCGGCCCCTGTGGCAGGGCTCAGGGCCCCGGGCTTCAGACCCATGCGGTGGGACTTCGGCTTTCTGCCCTGGGCCCCAGTGAGTCTAATGCTGGCCCTGCTTGGCGGATCCCCTGAAACCTGCTCGCTGGCGCTGCCCCCCAGGGGGCCCCACCCAGACCCCTGGTTGAGAACCACCGGACTAGATAACCTCAGCCCTACTTTTCTATGAAATACAAAAAGTGCCCAATGCTATAGCACCATGTCCATTAAGGGGGCAGAGGAAGCATACTTGGCCCCATTTCCCCCAATCATATAACATCAGTTAACTTGCCTGCAAAGTGTACAGCGACTGCCATTACAGGCTTTTCAATGACTACAATCTTCCCCGCTGTTGCTGTAGGGAACATCACGGACTCTGCGGTAATGTTAATTATTTGCAAACCGCATTGCCACTGGAGGGCATTCAAGCAGTGGTTTCCCCACTGACGAAAGGATAACTTGTGCAGATTCCCTTGGCAAGCCTGTGCTCCTAGCTGTATGAACAGCAGACAGGAGGCCTCTAGCAAGGGCTATACATAGACCCCTGCCAAATTCACGGCGGTGAAAAACATGTCACGGACCATGAAATCTGGTGTCCCCTGTGAAAGCTGGCTATTGTATGGGGGCCATGGCATAGCCATCCTTACTTTGCACTACCTTCAGAGCTGGGTGGCCAGAGAGTCTACTGACCAGGCACCCAGCAGCAGTGCAGAAGCAAGGGTGGCATGGTCTGGTATTGCCATCCTTACTTCTGCGCTGCTGCTGGCGGCAGCCCTGCCTTCAGAGTTGGGTTCCTGGCCTACAGCTGCCACTCTCCAGCCACCCAGCTCTGAAGGCAGTGCAGAAATAAGGGTGGCAACACTGCAACCACCCTACAATAGCCTTGCGACCCCCCCCCCGCCCGCCCATGATCCTCTTTTGGGGCGGGACCCCCATGGTTACAACACGGTGAAATTTACTATATAAATATGGGAAACTGTGAAATTCAAGATTTTAAAAATGCAATGACCGTGAAATTTACCCAAATGGATTGTGAATTTGGTAGGGCCCTAGCTATACGTCCGCAAAGGGTCACACACGTGCCGGTGCTTCACTGGCCATGACGCAAGAGGATACTGGGGAAAAAACCTGTCGACCAGCTCGGCTGCCTCCTCCCAGAATTCCAGCAGCTTCAAGGGAAAGGATGTATGTGATGATGTGCTACCACACAGAGCTATTTAGAATGACTGCAGCTTCTTCAAAAGCCTGAACACCAGGCTAAACTCCATGCATCGCTGTTATTATTAGAGGCCTTAAAGTTTTGATCTGTCTGAGTGATCAAAGCGGCTCAGATGTAGAGTTTTGGTTCAAGCCCATCTCTGTTGTTATTTAACAGCTGTCTGTATTAGTCCCAGCATCCCTTTTTCCACCACCCAATGGCTTCCTGTTAGTCATTAATACAGACGGGAGGGGTGCTTTAGGGGTTAAGACATGGAACTGAAGCTCAGCAGAGCGGGGTTCAATTCCTGGCTCTACCAGGCCTTTGAGCAAGTCATGTAATTGCTCTGTGCCTCAGTTTCCCCATATGTGAAATGAGGATTTGCCCTGTCTTGTCTATTTAGATTGTAAGGTCTTTGGAATATAAATATTAATTCAGGAATAAGACGTTCCCTTTCTGTAATTACTTCTGGCTTCCTCCCCGTAGGTCAGAGAGTGAACGATGCATAGAAAAATATGGCCCCAGTAGCTGTGAGCTCCTCAGCTTCTACACATCAGAGGGGTTTTGGTGACATGATGGGTATTGCAGAACAATCATTAGAGTCCCGTGATGCATGTCTAGTCCTGTGTTTTGTTATAGGCTGTATTAAGCGCCCCGTCCATACTGGGATTCCAGCTGTGTTTTCACATGCCTCCGACTAATTTAGTTTCAGATATGGTTTTGCCAGTGTGGACTGCACCAATCCATGGTAGGGTTGCCAACCCTCCAGGGTTGTCCTGGTGTCTCCAGGAATTGATTATGTCATGTGACAAAACCTCCAGGAATACATCCAACCAAAATTGGCAACCCTAATCCATGTTAGAAACCTGTTTTAAAAATCCCATGGTAGCTGATTTCTGGACCGCTGAAGTGTTCAAATGGGAGGACGGAAGCAGCTGAATCTGTACACAAGAATACACGGTGGACAGACTACAGGAGGTAGGCTTTGCCTGCTGCTTAACAGTCAGCCACGCTGCTCCTCAGCTCCCAAAATACAATTCATATGGGCAACCTACCCTTGTAGTTTCCAGAATCAACCACTAGGTGGGCCTTTCACTGAACCACAGTAACTTTAAAAGGATGCGTATTCGGACATCTACAGGAGCTTGGCCAAACAGCCTCACGTCTGGTGGGACAGGATGGCTGACGGAGTGGGCTATACAGACTTGACTTCTGGGTGAGTGGTTCAGATCTCGTCCAGCCTGTTCAGAAGTGAAAGGTGTTACTGTCCAGTGGCCCATGTATCAAACGAGCTCAGTCCAATGGGTAAAGTGGTCCACATCAGAGAACACCACCACCACAGCTGTCACCAATTGGTCAGAGTCTCAACAAAGGAACGAATGGGCCAAGGAGACTAAACTCACCTTTTATCCCCAGACATGGTCCCCTAGGCAAAATTTGGGCAGATTGGGCAGGGCAGGGCCGGAGGTAGGGGGAGGGACATAAGCCATCTTAAGTCTGTCTGATGAAATAAAGAGCTTGTTGCTGATCTGCAACTGGTGGGTTCTGGGGCCTAGCTGTATTTCAAACATACCATCCTGTAGTCTATCCATTACCAGACAACACTTATTTTATTCTGCATAGAGATTTATCCTGACTAAACTGGATTCCAAAGACCATCAGACATGATTGATGGAAATAAACATTACTATAATGTATCACCTCCACTAAAACTTATCACAGCTTGCAGCAGTATTGCCAGCCGTGATTTAAAAATCAAACAATTGCAAGATTAGCCTAAAAATCATGAGATTTAAAGGAGAAAATATCCAGTAGCGCTGGGGTTCTTTATGTTTACTTTCCAGTGTAGGAGCGTTAAAGAGTTCAGATTGTCAAGCTTTTCTCAACACTCATGAGACTTTGAAGCTTCCTTTTTGTTTTTGAATGAAAGCTGAGTCTTACATAATCACATGACTCCAGGACCTGGGACTTTAAGAGCAACCCCAAATATCTCAAGACTCGCAAGTGCTGGCAATGTTGTTGCAGTGTTCTTTGTTCTTCCAAAAGGTCGCCTGTTTCCAGAATTTTCATTGCTCTTTAAATATCTGAGGAAAGGTTTAGTGCAACATTCTCACCTTTATACATTCCATCTTTAAACCTATCTCATCTTCCTATCACCCTTTCCCCCTCCCTGCCACGTGGGATCAATACAATCACTGATATATTGGTCAAAGTCTGACATCTGGCTTCTATGTGAGTGCAGGTTCCTTGAATTTTGATGAGGGGCAACTTCAGAGAACATCTGACAAGAAAAGAAACTGAAACATTTTCTACGGGTTTTAAAAATTAAACTAGGTCAGAATCATAGAAATGTGGGGCTGGAAGGGACCTTTCAAATCCAGCCTCCGGCACTGAAACAGGGACTAGTAAACCTAGAACATCTCTGACAGGTATGTCCAGCCATGCACTAGGACAGCGAAGCTGTCAGAAAAGGAAATTAGGTTATTCCAGCTTTGTATATCTGTTAAGTATGTGTATTAGAGCCATGTGTTTGCATGTCCTTTAAAGACAGGCTTCCTTTAAGTCCTATAAAAGTTTTTCTTGTCTTTGTATAAATCAGGGATGATCGCTACATTTTGACACCGTCACTGGCTTCCCTCTCTATTGAACCTCACCCAGGTTAGACTCGACACTCAGGTGGAATGTACAAATTTTTTGTGCAACAGCCTGAGAATTAACTCAAACCTTGTGCTGCTAATGCTTTTCCTGGCAAGCGCCTTGACAGTACATGGGAGGACGGAGATACTACGTCATCCCTGGTGCAACTCTATTGACTGAAGTGGAGTTACACCAGGAACAATATTTGGCCTGGTGCCTTTTGAGGGCCCTACGGGGCTATAAAGCCATTTTTAACTTTCTGAGCGTTTTGTCCAGGCTGTGTAAAAGGTTTGATGTCAAGGCTCCAAAGAGGGGGACAGTACTGGGCTGATTCAGATTGACCACAGAAGAAGGCTGTTCTCTGTTTAACACCTCTCTGTGTGGCTTTCCCTTCCAGCTCAGCTTTGTAAATCTTTGTCGCTTCCCCCACCCTATTCCTAGGCACGACTCCAGGTCCTGATGTACAAAAATGGAGATAAAAATCACACAGCAGCCTGTGTGTTCACTGCGGGGCTCCCTGAAAACCCAACCAACTGTCTTTTTTTTTTAAGTAGATGAGCTATGTGAGACATATATTCCATGGTGCTTGCTGCTTTCAGTACCGTGCGGTTTAGCCATCTGTTGCTGTTGATGCAGCCTCTCTAGCTGCGAAGAAATAAAGCTGGCCAGATCAGTTCCTACAAATGTGACTGAGGGCTGAGAGCAGCTGGCATGAAAAGGAAGAGGTGGTCTTGTGGCTAGGGAACCAGGCTTAGGCATTAGAAAAGCCAGTTCCTGGTTCTGCCACAGACTTCCTGTGTGACTGTGGGCAAGTTACTTAAATAATCTGTGCCTCAGTTCCCCGTCTGCACAACTGGGTCAATAAACACTTCCTGTCTGACTTGTCTATTTAGACTGCAGGCTTTTGGGGGCAGAGATTATTTCTTGCTATGTGTTTTGGACCAGGCCTAGCACGAAGGGGCCCTGATCTCGGTTGGGGATGCTAGGAGCTACTTGCTACTACTGATGATAATGGTTTTCTATACAGGTTCTCGTCCCCGGAGTTATGGAAGTGCTGTTAGCACGTGGCATGGCTGGCAATTCTGTATTGTGCGACGCAGCCCTTTCTGATATTTACATGTCCCCCAGAATCAAAAGCACGGAGGGGCAGCTTCTGATGCAAGGATTCAAATCCAAACACTGCTCTTGAGTTTTTAAGACATTCGGGCTATGTACACACTATAGCTTACATCAGTATAAGTTATGTCGCTCAGGGATGTGAATAAGCCACTCTCCGAGGGACGTAAGTTACACCGACCTAAGCGCCAATGTGGACAGCTTCTCCCGCCGACATAGCTACTGCCACTTGCGGGGGCTGGAGGAATTAAGTCATCGGGAGTGTAGCCATAGCCTCAGTTTTGACATCCCGAGTTTAAACCCCATCTCTAGTTCTGTGAATTGGACGCAAGTCCTTGTGTCAATTTCACATGTTCAGTTACAGTAATTTGGCTGAAATAAGCTCCAACAAGTCCGGTTCTCTCCCACCCTCCAGACCAGATCGTTTCCCCCTTGGCCTGGTGGGTGTGTGTCTCTGTGTGTGTTGGGTTGCCGTGCTCTTGCTTTTTTGTTTCCCCTTTTAAAACAGCACTAGAGAAAGCGTCAGGCTGAGCAGTTGCTCTACAAGGTAACAAATCTCCCATATTGTTCCCTCTCCTTTATTTACCCTGAGTGCACAGTAGCAATTCAGTCTGGAAAAGTGCCGTGTTTTCAGAGGCGTGCAGCCCTGAAAATTGATGTTTGCTTTAATCAATCTCCCAGGAGCCCTTGGGGGCTGTGAGAGGTGTGACACTGGAGATTTGTTCTATTGATTAATTGAACACCGAGATGGGGGGGAGACTCAAACACTCTGAATGGATAAAAGCCTTGTAGGTGACTACGGCTATTGTTGGGGTTTGGTTTCTATGTTTTGTTTTGATTTTTCCT
Organism: Terrapene triunguis; assembly: GCF_002925995.2. Lineage (NCBI taxonomy): Eukaryota > Metazoa > Chordata > Testudines > Emydidae > Terrapene > Terrapene triunguis. The sequence goes on along the minus strand of NW_020664589.1, from coordinate 11,080,440 downwards.
TTTCTTTTCCTACCTGCAGGGCTGTTAAGAAGCAGGATAACATTTCAGGTTCTGATATTTCTTTTCCCCATTTCAACTCCCCTTAATTATAGCAACTCTCATCATGCCCCCCTCCTTCTCTGCCACAAATAAAATTTTCAGTTATTGGATCTGACAGCTCTAATTCCTTAGATGTTTTCTCACTCCTTGCTTGTAGAGAGGGTAAGGCAAATATCGCAGGTTTCAACATCTGAGCACCTTGGAAACTGTAATATGCATCCTCTTCTTGGAAGGGGGGAGAAATGTTCTGAATGGGGGAATTTGAGGGAAGGTGGGATTTTAGCCAGCATGTGTCTGAAGAGAGTTACATTTGTCTGAGCTAGCATTTGGTTTGGGCCACTGGAAAATGTTTCCAATTTTAAACCAAGCACATGAGTCTATAAGTGCAGCTGTTGAAAAAACGGTATGAAAAATCATGGAGGGTTGTTTTTTTTAATATTTACTGTGTTATTATTTTTTAATTTCACTGACATGTTTCAATAGTTGAAAAAAAGCTGGTCAACAAACCCAAACATTTTCTATGAACATTTTTGGTGGGGTTTTTCCCTCTCCTCGAAAATCTATTTTTTAATATAAAATTTCAGCAAAAATGGCTCTTTGGGTCAGGTACTGTCATCTTCTATGATTGTACCGCACCAAGCACAATGGAACCCCAGCTTGGTGGGCCTGTGGATGAAATACAAATAATTTCTGTTGCATTTATCTTCCTGGCACGTTGTGCATTGAGAGCCCTGTTCTTTTATCAGGGACTTGTGGGGCTGATCAGCGAAGGAGAATTGTGGCGTAACACAAAGCCAAATCCATCCTTGGTGTAATTCCATCTGCTTTGGTGAAGTTACGCCAAAGATGAATTTGGCCTCTGGAGCCTTGCATTAGGCTGCAGGTTCAAATCCAGGCCAGGAGAGTGCTGCCGATGGGAAGATGTCACTGCCTGGTTTCGGTGGCTTTTGTGAAACGAGAGGAGGGGTCTCAGACTCGTTCCCATAAGAGAGGTATCCACAGCACTAGAAACTGCAGGAGCTGGTGGTCACAGCAGAGAGGTGAAGGACTGAATGGGCGGTGGAGCCTTAAACCACAGCAGAGTAGAGGACACTTCCTTTGCTGCACCTATGCTGTATACCTGTGTGGGGCTAAAGCATTTCAGACCCCCGGGGAGTCTCTCCAGCACTTTTACTGGGCACCCAGGAGTCTATCTTGGCTCTTCTAGCCAGTACCTGAGCTCCAGCGTCACTCAAAACATTTTCCATTTGCTGCCTCTTTGGCTTCAATGCACAGAAAATGCATCCTTTGATGCAGGCTGCTTCATGGCAAGTTTCCACATAACACAGACATCATCATAATACAGGAAACCCCCTCTGTGGTGCAAAGCCCCTTTTCTATGTGTGCCTACTAACGAGCTTTCCATCGTTAGCGCCAGACATTTTTAATTTCCGTTCTCTCCTGCTCTCCTGCACTCAGCTTTGCAAGGCTTGGGGATGCTGTCATTCATCTCCTTAGATGTTACCATTTCCTCTCTCCGCTTGCAGAGCAAAGAACCCAGCGAGGGGCAAAATTCACTGTGGGTGTAGGCAGTCAGGATTTCACCGACTGCAGTGGCACTGGATCCCTTTACGGCCGTGATTAATCTGGCCCTCAGTGTAAGAAAGGAGTGAAGAGTCTTTATGGGCCATGCCTCCTTTCTCTGGAAAAGGAAAGGCTGGAGAAGCTACAGCACTGAGGGGAGGAAATCCAAGCTGCTGCTGATGGGCGATAGCTCACCCTGACGTCTGTTTATCTGACATGGTCATTGAAACAGGTAACGCCCACTTGGACATCTAGCTGACATTGGACCAGTACATAAGCATCTTCCGAGCTACCTCTGTACAGATGCCTACACCCGTCTAAGCTCCATTGCTCCTTCAGAACTTGTGTATATCTGTAGCATGGAATGAGAACCTAGCACACGTCGCCTTGTCTTTAGCCCGCTCATCACTGCACCTCTGGGCTTTGGATTGAAGCTATCGTCCTGCTGGCCAAAGAGAACTGGACAGATTCCTTTCAGTGTCCCTCAATGCCGCTCCTAAATCAGCTAGATCCGGGGTTCTCAACCTTTTTCTTTCTGAGCCCTCCCCCCATCCCCATGCTATAAAAACTCCATGGCCCACCTGTGCCACAAAAGCTGGTTTTCTGCATATAAAAGCCAGGGCCAATGTTGGGGGGTAGCAAGCAGGACAATTGCCTGAGGCCCCATGCCAAAGGGGCCCCCCCACAAAGCTACATTGCTCAGGCTTCACCTTCAGCCCTGGGTGGCGGGGTTCAGCCCCATATGGTGGGGCTTCGGCTTTCTGCCCTGGGCCCCAGCGAGTCTAACACTGGCCCTGCTTGGCGGACCCCCTGAAACCTGCTCACAGTCCCCCAGGAGGCCCCAGGCCCCTGGTTGAGAACCAGTGAGCTAGATGATCATTCTGTGATAACACGGAGCATCCCCACTCCTAGGAACAAAGTTGTCCCCAGCTTCCCGGGGAGCAAAAGACCAGGCTCCCATCTAAGGCGAGATCTAGGGGAAACCACCTTACTTCAGGGCATCAGACAACCACGAACTGCCTCGTGGCCAGATTATTCTATATCTGTTCATTACCCATTTTCTTGCACCTTTCTTGGGAGCATATGACATTGGCTATGGTCCGAGACAGGGTCTATGGTACGCAGCCTGGCAAACTGGGTACTATGGGAATTCCTGTAGTTCTGTGGGGGCTCTAACCGGTATTGCTACACAGCAATACAAGACCTGTGGCACTGAGCTGACTCGGGCTAGCAGGGCTTGGGCCGTGGGGCTAAAAAGAGCAGTGCAGACATTCGAGTTCAGGCTGGAGCCCGGGCTCTGAGACGCGGCAAGGTGGGAGGGGCTCAGAGCCCAGGCGCCAGCCTGAGCCCAAACATCTACGCTGCTAGTTTTAGCCCTGCAACCCAAGCCCAAGTCAGTTGACCCGATCTCTGGAACTCACTGATGAGGGGTTGTTATTGCTGCGTAAATGTGCCCTAAGTAACTGGGCTGGGCCTTGGATACTTGGACAATCCATGTCCAAGAGAAACTACGGCACCTTCATTAGCCTCTTCTGTGCCCAGAGACTTCCACCCAAGCAGCATCTGTCTGACCCTCTGCACCAGTGCCGTACAGTCTGTTTATTCCAACTGCTTTGCCTGGTAGAGCTGTGCCCTTGCCTGGGACTGGAGGTTGAGCACTTAAGTAATCAGATTATCCCTTGTTTACTAATTAGCAGCCTTGTGCTCATACCTCAGGAACTGATGCCAGCCGAGTTTTCTCTTGTCACCTAAGCAGTCAGTGTTGGATGGCTGCAGAGTCTCCATAGGCATGACGAGAATTTATCGTGTTTCATGTCAGCGGCGTAAAACTGAAACCTGGCCGGACTCTTTCCTAGGAACCAGCGGATGTAGATGAATAGCCCATAACTGCCCGAAGGAGGCAATGCCAAGCTCTTTGACCGTCTACTAAGCTGTACCCTGATTTTATGCTACATCAGGGTTAAACTGACCCGCTCCCCACTGTTTAACATTGTTTAGAGAATAGATACAGTGATCAGCCTAGACCTCCTGCTAACATCGCTAACTGGGCGCCTTGAAGAATTAGCTGTTCAGATGAGCTGTCCGTCAAGAGTATAACTTCCTGTTGGAAAGGAGATTCAGGGCAGATGACATCCAGTGGTTGAAATCAGTGTGGCTTCAACCCGTGGCTAAAATGGCAGAATCGGAGTGAAACTGCAAAAAATAATTCTCATTGAGAAAATGGACCAGACTGGTTCTTCAGCTCGTGTCAATGGACATCTCTCTCGTGAACTCAATGGTGTTTATGTCAGGTGAGGGATTGTCCCTGTGTATTTCTGAGGAACAAACGCAAGGGGTTGTATGTTAATGCTGCAGTGGGTCCGGTGTGTAGGGGAGCCCAGGGGGCAAGAGACATAAAGCTGTTTTCAGGATGTACATTTGTAAGAGCTGGTCAGGAGAGTGGCTGTGTAAGTCACAACAGAAAAGCAACTGAAAATAAATTGTGTATGTGCCTTAATGTGCTGGAACTGGGGGGGTAGGGGACCATAGCCCCCTACTTTTAAAAGTGGAGGGTCATGCCCCTCACCTTTTTAACAAAAGAAACATAAGCTCAGAAATCATGTCCCCCGCAGATTTTTCCCCCCCTGCAGAATAATAGATTCTTCCAGGAAAGCGCTGCAATTACACCTTTCGCTCACCAGTGGCTGCTGTGGTGCCGGACGAGAGAGCAACTGGCTCACTGCTGGAGCAGCCAGCCACAGACTGGGAGGGGGCTCTTTTGCCTTGCCTGCCCCCCCCCACACTTCTACAAAGGTTCCGGCGCCCTTGCCTTAAAGTGAAAACTGTCAGTGTATCAGTGTTAGAAGACCAACGGTCTGCTTTTCAGCCATTCACCAGTTAATCCAACAGCCCTGGGAGACTGGTGCTGGATGTAATATTAATTTATCCACATTCCAGGTGGGGAAACTGAGCCACAGAGTGATGGATCCTGCTGTCAATTACACGGATTTAATCCAGAGTAACTCATTTGACTACAATGGAGTTACTGCAGATTTATGCTGGTGCAATTATCCCAGAGATGTCAAGGGGCAGATTGTGCCAGATAGACACGAGCCTGGGGGACGGAGCTGCATAAAGATGGATCACATCTCAGAAGGCAGAATCATAGAATATCAGGGTTGGAAGGGACCTCAGGAGGTCATCTAGTCCGACCCCCTGCTCAAAGCAGGACCAACACCAACTAAATCCCAGGGATTCTCAGCAAGTAGGGTGAGCACAAACAGGGTACGATCCCTTAAAATGGTCTGCTCCCTGCAGTGTACCAAGACAGCTCCCTGGGCTTGACCCCTTCTCCTCCAGTGACCCATGTCCCTGTGGGCAGTAAGAGGAAGCAGTGCAGGCTGGTGGGCACTACGAGGTTTTGCTCTCACAATCCAGCCCTAAGTCACTTGCCGTTGAGTCTTGGGACTGATGATGATGAGGCCAGTGGAGTAGAACCAGTTTATACTAATGATCCATTTGGGCCTCGGTGTCAGAGATGGTATTGGAACCCAGGAGCTCCTATCTCCCTTGGGTTAGCCCCACCGCCTCTACACTTAGGGCTTGTGTACACCTGGAACTTATTCCACAGAAAGGTAGGGTGTGAATTTAAAGCAGATTGGCTCTTCTAGAATATCTCCATGTAGACACGTCCAAAGTGGATTAAACTAATTTAGACCCTCTTGCTAGCAAAGCAATTCCTTTCAACCAACACAGAAGACAGTACTCCCCACCTGCAAGATGCTTTAGATGCTAATTAGGAACAAATATGCTCTAGGCTGAGCCCTGGGGTTGTTTTTGTAGCTTTAATCTCCCTCCTCGCCAAGCTTGGTTGCTTCTTTCCATGCACTCAGCCCTCTCTGATCCTTTTCCTCACCACAAAGTGGCTCATATGGAGAGATTAGAATATTAGACATAATGGTATCAGCATTGTCAGCATGCTCCCTACCTAGACCAGTCCTTGTTCTCCAGCCTGTATGTGCACAGAGACCTGGCAAGTAACCACACGCCAACTTGAAAGGTTAAATATTTTGCTCTTCTCTTTATTCCTTGTTATACCTCTAGTGGGACCCATTTTCTACCTTCCCTACCTCCCCTCGATGGCCCCTGCCCGTTGAACACACACACCCCTCGGGGCTCTAATACACGCCCCTCCCCCCCCGGCATCCTCACTGTGATGGGTTGTTAATGATAGCTATCAAACTCACACGGGTAGGAGGTTAAATGATGTTAACAAACCCGCTTCCATGGATGGCCTCAGTGGTGTCTATTTTCTCTCCCATGTCCCTGCTCCAGGTCTTTGCTCATGCTCCCAGCCTCCCTGGAGCAGCCAGCTTCCCCGCCCTTTTTTTAACCCGGGGTGATCCATTAAGCTGGAGGATGAACTTTAAAAAGTAGTTCTCTTTTTTTTTCCTTCAGCCAGGTCCTACATGCTAAACCAGATGACTTTCCTTGCTGCCCTGCCAGGAGATAACCAGTAGCAGCCTCACCTACTAACCAGGGGCACTAAATTCAGTGGCTTCATTTGTCCAGGCAGACTTTCTATTGTAGTTTTGATGGGTAATCCTGGCATCCCCACTAGCACTCCTCATGACAAAACAGGTTCAACCTTCTCAAGGTAATGTGTGAGCTCTCACGGGCCCCATAGTGTCACTGAACTACATGCCCTGCTTCAGTGTCTGCTTCTGCATTTCTTCTGCATCCCCACCAACCTTTGGCAGCCTGTTGTCCCCTACTCTTGGCCCTGGTTCAAAAGCTGAACTGGTTCTCCCATCTTCCCCTCCTTGAGGTATCCTGTTGAGGAAGCCAAGTGCTACAGTGCAGTGACTCCATGAACATGTCACCCTCACCAGAGTTATTGTGATTTACGTCCAGGGACCTGTATTGTCCACGCCAAAGTGTGAGTGAAAGAACCTGGGTGGAAAAAGGGAACCATGTTTTGTGCATGCCAGGAGAGTGACCCCTCTTGTGGTCTCTTAATAAAGGTCTAGTGGTTCAATCTTTTGTCTTCTTTTGTGCTACAAGAAGGGGACATGCCTCTCATGATACGCTACTCCAGACCCACCAAACAGCCAGGGGGCCCAGCGATGGTGTCGTCCAGCCCCACAGCAAGTGAAAAGGACTCCTGACGAACCACTGTTAGCAGCCATCACTGGATGAGGACACCGGGCCTGAATCTCCCTACTCCGTCAGCCCCAGGGGAGTTCCTCCAGACTTACATCAGGGGAAGTGAAAGGAGAATCCGGCCCATAGCATTACGGGGTGTTGTGATTTACTGATACATCCCCTGGTCTCAACTGGGGTGGGTGGGAGGGGAAACTTAAATTTTAATAGTATCAACCGCCGCAGTGTGTACGCGCTCCCTTCCTGTAGTAGCATCGCAGCTGCTTTACATTGAATTCCCTCCACCCCTGCGAGCGACCTTCACTGAAGGACAGAAGAGAGCAAACTGTGACATAAATATACATCCGTCCTCCTCAGCAGAATCTGTGAAGTCGGCCGCAGTGGCCCAAGGGTGTAAGATGCTAAAACAACAGTACGGAAGGAAAAGGTTTAACCGGGTTGTGCCACGCCGGATAAATTAGATAATTGGGCAAGAAGATGTTGTAATACACAGATGATCCATTAGCAGGTTCCTTAAGGAAGGATGAATCTAGCTTATGAGCGGAGGAGAATAACACCTTTTGACTTATTAGCAGCCGACCGACGCATGCATTATTTATAGGACTCCCAAGAGCGAGCACAAATGAACGCCTTTTGTTATCGCAGGCCAATCACTGGAAAGCAACGTCCGCCATAGAGAACTTCCCAACAGACAGCAGCCCTCACTGTTTGAAGAATCCACACTCTTTACACAGTACACAGGGACCAGGCATGGACTCCTGGTGTCTCTAAATGGGAGCATTAAGACGGGCCAAGCAGTATTGGTCAGATACGCTCTTTGATGAACGTAGCTGTTCTTTGTCAAATAGTGTAACCAATTAATCAAATTGCACCTGGTATCCAGACAGCTCTGGTTCTTATATCTGGGTCAGGCCAATTGATAGCTTGGGTTTTGTATTACTATTTACTAAAGAGAAAAAGGTCCCCCCACTCCCTTTCTTACTAACTTCAGCTTCAAATAAACTATGGGTTTGTGGCCCTCTCTTGAGGTTGCTGTCCTCATACGTTCATGCAGGACCATGGCACTTTTGTGTCACAATGAATGGCACTTTGGTTCCATTCTATGAGGTTGGAGACTATATTTGCCCTGAACTGTTGGTCTGGTGAGAGCATCTTCCTATATACGTTCCTCTAAATCACCATTTCTTTTTCTGCCAGAAAGCACTCTTGCTTTGGGAGGGGAATGGGTTTCATGACCTGAGAATGCTTTTCGGTCACTAACGTCTATGGGTCACCCCATCCCTTTTCTAATATGTAAAGGGAGGGAAGCAAATCAAAGGGGAAAGCTGTCTTGGGCCCGCTGTAACAGAAGAGAGATCTATGCTGGAATGCTACCCAGCACCCACTGAAGATGTCTGCCTGCTCCACACCCCTGCTGGTCCTGCATACTGCCAGAAAGAGGGGAGAACGTGTGGGTTTTTCCCATTCTTTATCCCCTCTGCTTGTTTTTATATGGAAAGAGAGCTGATGAGGCACCGATTCTCTAACCTTGGAAGCCTCATCAATGCAGCTGTAACAAACCTAAAAGCATTGGGGATTAAACCCAGGCTCTTCAGCACCCAAAACACAGGCCTCTACTACTTGAGCTAAAGGAGCAACTCCTTTAGCTGGAGATAAGTAGTAGGCTATTATAATTGCTGGACCTACCCTTAGAGGAAAAGACAAGATCACCTATGCTCAATCAAGCATCGTCCTTCATGAGAAGATTTTTTGTTCTTTGTCTATACAGCGCCTAGCATAATGGGGTCCTGGTCCAGGACTGTGATGTCAAGGTGCTACAATAATAAACTATCTGAATTCTTATCAAGCACATATTCTGCAAACTTGTGCATCCACATTCTGCCAACTTATGAATAAACTGCTAATTACCCACTTTTCCTGAAGACTTCCCTGATTAGAAACGAATCAGCAAAACGTGACAACTGGCACAATCTGCTAGTCTAGAAAGCTGACCAACTCTATTCTCTGCACTATTCCAGACCCAACTCTCTCCTGGCTGTACAGGACTTTTTTTTTTTTTTTTAAGATCTGCTCTAAGAATTATTTCGGGGAAGTTCTCTGGCCTGTCTTATACAGGGGGTCAGACTAAGTGATCACAATGGTCACTTCTGGCTTTGGAATCTCTGAATCACTAGAACTTTCGTTTTTTGCACAACCAAGGCAAGATGGGGAATGAGAAAAATCAGTGTGGTTGCCCTGCAAAATCATGTTCTTCTACTTCTAAACAATGGCCCGCATCTTCCAAAGTGACTAGTGAGCTTTGGTGTCTCCATTTTTGGCTGCCCAACTAAAGACACCTCAATGGGGCTTGATTTTGCAAGGGCTGGTTCTGAACACTTTCTGAATATCAGGACCCTTTAAGGAATCTCCAGGTGGGGCCCAAAAATTGAAGCATTTGTGTGTGTGTGTAAGAAATCCCCCAAAGTCCGTACCATAATGAGAAGCAAAACAAGAAGAATGAGAATCTGTTGTTTTGTCTGAAATTCGGAGTGGATCACCTCTGCTTTTTACTAGCTACTGAAATGAATGGCTATAAACAATGTACACTTCCAGAGCGTGAATTAAACAACATGTCTGCAATGTGACTGTGTTTTAAGTGATGTTTATTTATCCTCGAGTTGCACAAGCATTTATTAAATTTTAACGTACATTGTTCCTGGGTAAATGGGAATCCTTTCTCTAACGTGAGCACTAAGAGCAGAGAGAAGCAAATGTTAACGAGACCTCTCCAATGCATAGTGTCTCAGGAAACCTCCCTGAGCTAGAGCTAGGCAGGGATGATCCATTGGGGGACTACAACATAAGAATAAATAATACTGGAATTAAATAGCTGCTGTGCCTCTGCTGATAGCATCAGAGCTGTCCAACTGTGTGTCATAGGCCTTATACAGCTAACAGAGATTCTCCTTTAGCTAAGGTGGGAGAAGGCTGTGCTTCTGGATCCAAGTTCTATCCCCACTGAGGCCATAAAGTTCCTAGTAGTCATGGTTCTGCATCATAATGGCTGTGAAGTTCCTAGATGCTTTCAGATCTGTTACAGTACTTTGCATCTTTCTCCCAAGAATCTCAACGTGTTTTACAAAGGCTGGGAAGGGCTTGCCTCCACTGGGGATTTTACTGACATATTTATTCTGTCGTAGCCATGCCTAGTGTAGACAAACCCTGAGCGGTGTTATCCTCGCTTCACAGATGTGGCAATGGAGGCCCTGAGAAGCTAAGTGGATTGTCCCAGATCCTATAGCGATGCTGTGATGGAGCTGGCATTAAAACCCCATCTCCAAATGCCCAGTGTTCTGCTCTATTTGGCAACCTTGCCTACCTTACACCCAAAAGCACTATCAGCTGGAGCAAGTTGGTGTGTGTGCCTCACTGAATCATAGAATATCCGGGTTGGAAGGGACCTCAGGAGGTCATCTAGTCCAACCTCCTGCCCAAAGCAGGACCAATCCCCAGACAGATCTTGGAAGGTCTGTCATGTATTTTAGCCCCAGATTTGCCTCTGTTTCATAAACCAACCCCAAATAAGCTTTCTTCTCTAACCATTTTTCCTTGCATAGCGTAGCTAGATCTTTCTCACCCATTACAAGACCAGTGGCACACATTGTGGATTTGCAGGGCTAAGAGCTTTGCATAGTAGCACGGTGGATTACTATTACCCACCCCTTGGGTTTGCATGCTATAAATTAGGGCTTGGTCTACAGTTAAAAGTTAGCTTGACATAGCTAGGGTATTCAGGGGTGTGAATATGCTGACCTAGCCCCAGTGTAGACGTGGCTTGTAGAGGTAGATTACCTATGGAAAATCAAAACCCTTTCCGTCAATGCAGGAAGCGTCTACACTACGGCGCTACAGCATGATAGCACCCATAGTGTAGACATGGCCTAGGTCGCAAGCAAAATGTGTGGTGTTCTACTTCCTAGTGGATGCACCCCACAAAGACAGCACACAACACGGAACGCCACGGCAGGAAGCGTTAGCCTTTGTTCGGGCGAAGCCTGAGAGCAGAATGAATAGTCAAGGTCCTGAAGATCAGACCTGCCTGGGAGGGAAAGATTGAAATAGAAAGGAAGCTGCAGGTCCACAATGAGATGACCTGGCAGGGCTGGGCCCAGGCTATCTGTCAAGGCTGAATTACATTGGCAGTGATGGTGGGGTGGGGGGCTAACAGGAGAAAAGCAAGGGGTGCTGCTGGTTAGAACTATGGGGCAATAGCTGTGTGAAGGGAAATTGCAACCGGATAAGAGCCTACTACTGTTTACAGCTGATAGTTGTCATTCCTTTAGCTCAAGTAGCAAAGGCTCATGCTTTTGATAGTGAAGATCTGTGGTGCAAACTCCCCTGGCAGCCCAAGCAGGAGGATTGTTACATTTATTCTACCGTCAATCTAGAAGCCCAGCTTTATACTGGTGCTAGGAGAGACTGAAATTACTGAATGTCCCAGTATTCCAGGTTCTGACATCAGCCAGAGGGGACGGAATGACCCTTTGCAAGCCTGTATAACAGCCACAGAGAAGATCAGATAGTATCCTGACCTGAGACAGCACAGCAAAGCTTTAGTAAGGCAAACTTTTTGTGCATTAATGGTTTTGATGCAGCTCACGGCGCCTCCATTTGAAGGCTGGTTCTCTATCATCTACTATGACAAGGAGGTGCAGTTCAGTCCAAACACCTCGCTGCTTTTCCGAGGTGTATCGGGAGAGTTTTCCTTGCACTTGGGAAGGGGGAAGCAGTCACAGGCGCTGTGTCTTGTAGGAACATTTCCAAACTCATGTTTGTTCCCTCTCTCTGGTCTGGGCAGAATGTCAAAGCCTGCTTTGAGCTGGAAATATTTGAAGACCAGCGCTCACTAGAGACTAAAACAATGGCAATTCTTTAGCTACTGAGGCTTTCATAAAAGGGCTTTTGACACAGAAACTGCTTCGATTTTTTTCAAGAAAAGAGTGTGCTAGCTGCCCTATGTGTGTGTCTGTGTGTAAAAGGATATCTTGCCGTTCAGTTGGGTGTTTCATCTGAAAATATTATACAAACATACAATGGAACCACTGAAATGCAGCCACCTCTGGGGGTACAGGAGAGAAACCACCAATCGCACCCCTGAACAATGGAGGAAGAAGACATTTTAGATACGGAGACCAGGGCAAATCCCAGCTCTTAAGTTAAAAAAGAAAGGGCAGGAGCGGGAGAGGGAGGCAGGAGGGTTTAATTCCCGTGCAGAGTGAGACAGCCTCATTTTCAAGGGCTTATCCAAAAGATCGACACACGGCAAACTGTGGAAATCCACCTCTCTGGGTACGAAGGCTGAAAAGGACACTGCTGGGATTTCAACCTAGGCTCCAGCAGAAAGTCTAGGTGCTAGTGTGTCAAACCTGCTAAAGGCCAATCAACCTTCCTTTAGGAGCCACTCAATCCATATTTTCATCTCCCGCTCTCTGATATTCACATACACATTAGGTAAGCGAGGGTAGGGAGCCTGCAGCCAAACCAACACAAACTGCGATCTTGTCAGATCTCATATAAACTAAGCAGGACGGGGGTTGAAAGCTGGGGAAATAACAAGCCTGTAGAATGTGGAGTCTGCGCAAAGGACTCATGAAAATCCCGGATGGCTCAAAACAAACTCCTTCATCGTCTCTCAGAAATCAATGGGCAGCCAGGGCCCGTGCGGAAGCAGTGGATGTAAGGGGGCTGGCTGCAGCCTTCACGTGAGCTCCCATTTGCGAAAGGCTTTGGGGCGTAGCTGCATGCAACGTGTGGGGAACCAAGCTTCTGGGTTTACACATAGCCATCAGAGAGAGCAAAGACCTAACTTGGCTGTCTTGCCCCGATCCCCCATTTTAAGGCCTCGTCTACCCTGGAGATTTGTCCTCATTACTCCCTAGCTGCAGGCAGGTGAACCCCTTAGTGCAGGTAGGTGAAACCAGTCTGGTGTAGATCATCCCTTCTAGAAACTGGGGTGGGCTGCACCTCTGCAAACACTGGCTCACTAGCAGCTTACCCTGGCGATGCTAGGAGTTTGCCCTGGCGAAGCTAAGTGGTTGGCCAACAACAGTTGCGATCAGAAACTCACCTATGTAAGTCAGCCCTAGCCATCCTGTAGCCTAAGTTTCCTGGTCTCAATTTCTTCCCATTGTTACCCAGTTAAATCCCCTCGGACTGTCCTAAATACTTATTGGCCCTCCTGGGGGTTCAAAGCTTTGCCCACAATTATCACAGCCCCCTTCAGTCACCGTTTGTCCAGGTTATCCGGATTTAGCTCTCTCCATCTTGCCTCCTTGAGTCAGTTCCCGCAGTTGTGTGTGTGCACAGAACGATAGATTGCCACTGCTTTCCAGTATAAATCAAATCCCTCCCGATACTCCAAAGTAGCATTTTCAACCTCCGGGTGCTAATAGAATCCAGCAGGAGAAAGAAATGTCAGCTAAGGAGCTGCCGCTGTTTTGAGAGTGCACTGGAGCTGATCCGCTACCCTGGGGCAAAAGGAGCAATCTTAGGGCAAAGGTTAAAGAGTTCAGGCGCACTTCAGCCTACTTAACTGCAACAGGCCTCTTACACATTGCAAGATGGATGACTCAAGCTGGGGAAGGGGGGCAAAATTGGGTAAGCAGTGGCGCCACCTGGAGGAGCATGCAAAGCACGATGGAAAAAACTGATGCTACTCAGGTACCACCTAGACAAGAAGCAGAAGAAACTCGGTTTGGTTCACGGGAGGTCTGGAGACTCATTATGATTTGGCATCAGCATCAAGTGGGGCTTTTCTGAGCCAGAACAACACTCAAAAACTCCTCAAAGAGAATCCAGATGCAAGCCCTTTATGTGGTTTCGGGGCAAAACTGAGTGAAACCACCAAATTTTCACTGCAAAAGTATAGCACGGTGCTTACCTACACAAATAAATGATCGATAGTGATCCTAATGATTACTGCGGCTCGGGAAATGGTTTTTGTGCCTGTGAAATTTTCAAGGAAAATTGAAATGTTTGTTTTCATTCACATTTTTCTTAATTTGGGGGAGGGGTTGTCAAAAAAAAAACAAAAAAAAAAACCTTAAAATCTAAAAAGTGAAAATGTTTTTGCCTGAATGCCAACTCATGAGCATTTTGGGGACTGGTCAACATTTTTCTGTTTCTGATAGCTCTTTTGAACACTAGGTCTCTCTGTGACTCAGTTTCCCAATCTGTAAAATGGGAGCAGTACTTCCCTCTGAGAGGTGCTGAGAGTATAGATATATTAATGAGGGAAGGCGTATATTACAGATGAGGAAGATATAGTAATGGAGATGGGGGCCATAGAAGCACCGAGCCAGACCCCATTCAGCCATCTTTGCGTGATTGTGGCCTTCCACAGGGCTGCTCTTGGGAAAATCTCCTGGGCCCTACTTCTGCTTCGATGGGACATTTTTGCCATGGTACAGTGTTTGAGCTGCAGCTCCATGGGCTGAGGACTGGTTGGAGAGTTCAGCCATAAAGCAAGAAAACCTCACAAGGGTTTATAGGAACGACAGGGGAGGCTGCTTTAATGGATCTGTTTGAAAATACAGCTCTCAGTGGGTCTGTGAGCCAGTCACTGATGCTGGAGAAGATGATGTTACAGGCTTCATGGTTCTTTAAGCTACCCCTGTTTCTTATTAACTTTTTTTTTTTTTTGGGTAGGGGTGGGGGTGAGTTTTTCTGATCATATTGTGAATGGGGAGACGCTTGGAGATCCAAGGGCGCCCTCTGGTGGAAAGAACTGGCTGAGCTAGAAGAGATGTGTTCAAATGCCAGTGGCTAAAATTCTCATCTGATACCCACTGCATCCTTGGCAGAAATTCCAGGTGACAACAAAGTAGCTTTTAGGCCAAAGATCGGGATGTGTTAGTGTGCTGGTTCCTGGGGCTAAAATGGCCCTTTGGTAGAAAGCACGTGAGAGTGGTAGCAGGGTTCAGATGGAGCCTGCCAGCATTGAAAAATAATAATAATAATATCGAGCTCAGACAGTGCTTTGCCTCAGTAGCTCTCCAAGCACTTTACAAGCACCAGGGGAAAGCCCAGGGTAGGATAGCTAAGTGCCAGCACTGGCTGAGCAGTTCATTCAGGTGTGTGGGACTGTACCTTCTACAGGGCACCGTTAGGGGATAGAAATAAAGCAAGATAGGAAGGCATTGCTCTTGCCAGCGCTCTGGTATTATCAGGGCCCTCCCTGTGTGACCCAGCCCCCACTGGGACCCATCTACTCCTACCCACGGCTGCCTGCTTGCCACCCCGTCTCAGGCTGCACTATCCCCTCATCCCACCGAAGCTTCATTTATACAGCCTGGGATGCCACAAACCGCGTTGCAGTGCAACCTTCCACGTGGAGCTTCAGGAATTCATGGCCGAGCACTGAGGAGCAGCTGGGTCAGGCAGGATGAGCTTTGCAAGGAGCCTGGAAAATGGGGTCCTATGTGGGCCTCTTGTTTAGTATGACCAGGGCTGGGTGAACGCAGGGGTTTCTCTTTGCAGGGCCTCAGGCCTTGATCCTGGAACTCAGCGCCTTGCTTCACTGGGAACTCCAACGCTTCAGTAATCCCCACAAGCCAACAGGACTGAGACATCTCCAGTGTCAGAACCCACCACTCGCTCTCGGAGCTGGCGCAGGGAGAGCAAAGGGCTAGTACCGGGGAGGAGGTGCCTTAGCAATACTGTCACGTGAGGAATCAGGACGCAGGTTCGCCGCCCCTCTCGGGAGCGATTCCGAAGGTCGTCAGTTAGCAGCCATGGAAGGAGCGCTGGGATCTGGCGAGTCGGGAGCTGTGGGGCTGAGAGAAGAAGCAGGCCCTTGCTGGCAGGGGGTGTGCAGTAGCAGGAAGAGCAGTCCTCAAGCACGAGGCAGCTACTTTGGCTAGATGGCAGGCGGACAATTCAATGAACCCCTCGACAACAGGCCCAAGCTCTGGCTGTTGGTACCTACACACGGCTGCTCAAACACCCTCTGACAGAGCAATGGGCCAGAAGGAACAGCCCAAGTATGAGGCCTCAGGGGCTCGCTGTGGCTCCATGCCCCTTGTATCCCTGCTGCACTGCCTCCTGGGCTGTGGGGCTGGCTGGGCTTGGCTCTCCTTTCCGGGCATTGCAACGTCTGGGGTTGCAGCGTGGCCCCGGTTTGGCCCCTCCCCCCGTCTGTGGAGTTGTGACCTGGCTCATAGGGTTGCAGCGACACCAGGGCCGGCTCCAGGCACCAGCCGAGCAAGCTGGTGCTTGGGGCGGCAGCTTGTAGGAGGCGGCATTCCGCCCAATCCTAGGGCGGCACGGAAGCTTTTTTTTTGGTGGTGTTCCGCTCTGGCTGCCCTGTAGGGGGCGGTGGCGTGGAGGACGGGAGCGCCCTGCAGCAAGCTCGGCAGGGCAGCCCGCGTCCTTCCCTCCCAGCCGACCGGAGCAGCACAGAGCCCTCCCGGCAGGTGGCGCGGCAGGAGGGGCCGCGTGGCAGCGCCCCGCTGAAGCCCTGGCCGTCCCACTTCTCTCTCTCCCCCCGCTCCCTCCCCCCCCCGCTAGCCGGGGCACATCTGCAGCGCAGGGAGTCCCCCTGCACCCTGGCTCCAGCCGCTCCGCAGGTGGTTTTTTTTGTTTTTGTTTTTTTGCTTTGCCATTCTGGCCGCCCCGTTTTTTGTTGTTGTTTTTTGCTTGGGGCGGCCAAAAAGCCAGAGCCGGCCCTGAGCACCACTCATTCAAATTTGGCCTACCTGGACTCCCGTCATCATGACGGCTGGGCCAAACGGGATTGGCACTGGGACCCCATAGGCTGCAGTGCCTGGACCAGGGAGGCGAGCCCAGCCAGCCCCGTGGGACAGGAGCTTTGAACCCTTTGAAACATTCTGGCGACCCAATTTTGGGTCCCGAGCCATGGGTTGAGGAACCCTGGTCTACACCATTATAACAGAGGGATTTGCTCCTCTTTCTTTCTGCTCTAGAAAATCATCCTTTCTTTCTCCCTGTGCTTAATGGGAACCTGCCAGATGCTATAAGCCCTAGCTGTCAAGCTTTCTACTACGCTTGCCTTCAAGCCCCAAGGTACCTGACATGCTACCACTAAATTTGATGCCCCAAAGCACACACAGGTGGAGAAATGACAGTGGGTTGGTTTGGAGTGAATAGGGGAATATCTTGTTGGATAAATGACCTTTCAAATACCTCCTCTCTCAGGTGATGCTCCTAAATCTAGGCTTGTTGCAAGGTTAAACTGTATAGACCATGTCAATATAGGCCTTTCCTGGCCTCCCCTGCATCAGGGCAGTAAAATCCTGTTAAACGGGGTGTCCCCATGGATGGTTTATCATCCCAATTAAGAGACGATGCCGCTTCGTACCTGGAATGATTCTTAAAGTGCTTTGCTCTGCTTGTCTCAAACAAACTAAAGCGTTAGAGCTCAGACAGCTATTTAGCATGTGTACAGCCCTTCACTTGGTCAAGGCTTAAATAATTCTCAACACCGCATGCAGGGGGAAATATTATCTCCTTGCTTTACCGGTGGGGAAACTGAGGCATGTAGCGCCAGGGTCACAACTGGATTTTGTGACAGAGCTGGGGAATAGAACCCAGGTATTTTGACTGCCCGCCTTTCCTAGCCAAGACCACGCTGCCGCTCAGCACAGAAGACTCAGCTTGGCTGCTCTCAAAGTGTTGATGGGATTTTCTCCTAAGGTGAGCTGTGGGGGCCAGGGGAATGATAAATGCTCTGAGTGAGTGTCTTGCCTGGAAGGCACTATAAAATTTCAGAGGGCTTCGCACACATTTGTAAATGATGCTCGGGTAGTTAGTGAAGCATTAGTATTGCTTTTACAGATAGGGAAACCGAGGCACGGATAGATTAATTAACCGGCCCACACTCAGACCAAAGAGCTTTGGCAGAGCTGGGAATAGGCCATTGGTTTAACCATTAGACGGTATTTTCCTCTCTAAATGCACAGGAGCTGAGGAACTACAATGCAGCCTGTTTCCCATGGAATGCTAGGACGTTGGGGAACAGTTCAGCTGTTACTCCAAATCAGTCCTGCCTGGAGGCCCTAACCAAGATCAAGATTCCATTGTGCTGGGCACCCCACAGGGGGAGAGTCCTTCACCCAAAGTGCTCACAGGCTAAACGGAGGCAGGATGGGAGGAGAAACCGAGGTGAAGCGAATGGCACATGGTCACATAGTAGGTCAGTGGCAGAGCTGGTGGTAGGACCTGGGGCTCCTGACTCCCACTCCAGTGCTACATGCCCCAGATGACATGGCCTGCACCTAGGGAGGTAACATTACATCTTGAAACAGCCTGCAAGTGGCCACTAAAGGAGTTTTGGGGTTTTTTGGAGGCCTTGCAATGAGGGACAGAACACCCCCAGCTTCTGAGTATTACAAAGCCCAGACATCCCTACCTCTCACTTAATCACATACCGTTACACACCCAACTCAATGGGCTTACCATCCCAAAGAAGCACGAGCAATTGCCAGTACGTATCATTGAGCTTCATTTGCTTTCCTGGGAAACATCCCAGTTCAAAAGATTTCCCACGTACGTGCGTCCAGATTAGCACAGGGTGCTGGCTGAGGCAGGATCCGTGCTCTGATCTGGTATAATAATTTGCGTTTAGAGAGGGCTTTCCATCCAGAAGGAGCCCAAATTGTGTTCTCATAGGAGGTTAAAACATTAATTCAGAACACCTGCATTACATCAGTGTCTAAGGAATCCACTGTCCCCTATATGGCTACGTCACTGCCACTCAAGTGCCCCATGGCCTCCAAGGCCTTCCTATGATTCCCCCCCACCCCATGTGCCCAGAAAGGCCAGCCCAGCCCTCCCACAATTCACTGGGAAAGAATTCATAGTGCCGCTCAGCTTAGGGCAGCACTAGGGACCATGAGAGGTGCTCCGGGAAGTCCCAGTGCCGCAAAGGAGGGAGTGCAGCACCCGTGTGGATACAGCAGCTTGAGGGTCACTTTGCAGAGTGGCTGCCCTCACTCGAGCGAGGCTAACTGCAGAGCAGTAGGTCAAGTAGAGGTAACCCAAGCTATCTCTGCAGTGAAGCTTTCCCTCCACCGAGTAAGCCCATGCAAACTATGCTAGGAATTCTCCTCTCCGGGGATGACCTCCCCTTGGGAAGAACAAGGATATCCCCCCAAAACCAGCAGCTCCCAGAGCCAATGGCATGGTGGCTCCATACTCCCACCAGCACCCCAGTGACATGGTCCATATAGGATCTTATGTCCTAGGAATTTTCCTTATGGCCCACTGTCCCCAGGCCCCTTCACCATTAACCTACCCGCTGAAGTCCTGCATGCTATAAAGAGCGGCTCACCTCTCTCTTCAGCTGTGGAGAAGAGAGTTCCTAGGGGAACTTCTGAAGAGGAAAAGCAAATAGGCTGTGGCACGTCTCCTTGGCCCAGCCAATGGCCATCATCTTGGCTAAGAGCAGGAACTGAACCAGGGACCACCAGAGCTATAGGAACCGGTCGCTGCTCCAGAGCCAGCTGCTGTAACAGACTCTCATCCTCTGTGGGTCAGGCCCAGCGGCAGACACATAATACACTGACCAGTGGATTACACACCACCCCAGCCACAGGGTTTCCCTCCCAACTGCCTGCAACAACAAAAGCCCTATGCTAGTGTGGTGTATCCTACCTTCAGGTGTGTGATTAAGCCTGGGGTCTTGCTGGGTCAGTTTGCTTGGTGTCTTTATTGAGAGAGAAGAGAAAAAGAACATGGGTTTTCTTTCAAATCTAACTTGTTAGAGCAGTGAAGTGTTCGTGCCAGTCAGCAGATGCCTTCTCCCCGTTGGCCCATGCTCAATAGATACCTGGCCCTTGGATCTCAGAGGAGGAAGAAGGTCATAATGACTGAGGACACCAGGAGGCAGCAGCTGGACAGGGTATAATGTGGGAGGGCAGATCTCGGGGAGCCATTGCACAGATCCGTGTCACAGCAATGGATCCGCACACCCGGCAGCTCCTGCTGTTGGCAGTGACGGGATGTGGCACAACCACTAGTCAGCAGGATTCCCAGCACCACTGCAGAGCAAGCACAGAGCAGAGAGAACATCCCGTCAGGGCAGAGGGACATGGTTGGTCCAAACAAAGTAAAACACAGTGCAATATAATCAGTGGTGGGTGAACCTCAGAGAGGGTGGTCCTGGTCCTGATCCTGATCCTGGTCTTGCTTACTCTGCTTGTACCCCACTCTCACTGCAGTGAATTCACCTGGCCGACACCATGCCGAGCAAGAGCAAAATCCGCTAGTTCTACAAAATTCTCAAGAGCTGCCTCACTCCTGTGGGACTTGCAGGCTTCCGAGTGTGGACACACGCTATTTCCAGGGTCAGGAAATGTGTCCTGGGTCACTCTGTCCAAAGCCACACAAACAGGGTCTTGAGCTGCACTTTGGAAATGTAAGCAGATCTATTCGATATCATGCCCAATTAAAGATGGTTTCTGCAAGTCGAGACCTGGCTCTTTGCAATGGTCTGGGGACTTCATTACCCAACTGAGAATGGCTTGATGACTTTTGCTGCTCATACCAACTTCAAGGGCCTGATCCAAGGCCCAGTGCAGTCAATGGAAGCATCTCCACTATCTTCAAATTGGTGTGATCAGGACCCATCTCAACACCCTCTGGTTGCTATGCTCTGGCTTGCAGGCTGAATTACCGGACACACGCTGCCCCTATAGGGCTGTAACAAAACAACATCATAACCTGGTACCAGCAAAAATAAACTGATTTGCTTTTGCTTTTGCACAACAGCACTGCCGATCAGAGAACACACACACGGACAAGCGAAATGGAGGCAGACTTACCGCTTTCCGTTTTAATGCAGAACCGGTGTTTGAAGCCCTGGTGAGAATGGGAGCAGGTAATCACTTCTGGGTTGGAGCAGCCCATGTCAACGTACTTTGTGCCAACGATAATATTGCAGCCGTAGCACTGTAGACCAGAAGCTAAACAAGACCATTGGAGACATGACTAGATTCTTCCAAGGGCAAATACTTCCGTTCTTTTTAGAGATCCTTCAATAAAATGTGTGTGTTGCCCTTTCCCTTGCTAAACTGCTTTAAGCTATGAATCACAAAGTCAACTCTCTTTTACATTTGTAAAAAGAACAGGAGTCCTTGTGGCACCTTAGAGACTAACAAATTTATTTGAGCATAAGCTTTCGTGGGCTACAGCCCACTTCATCAGATGCATAGAATGGAACATATAGTAAGAAGATATATATACATACAGAGAACATGAAAAGGTGGGAGTTGCCCAACCAACTCTAAGAGGCTAATTAATTAAGATGAGCAATTATCAGCAGGAGAAAAAAAACGTTTGTAGTGATAATCAAGATGGCCCATTTCAGACAGTTGACAAGAAGGTGTGAGGATACTTAACATGGAGAAATAGATTCAATTTGTGTAATGACCCAGCCACTCCCAGTCTCTATTCAAGCCCAAGTTAATGGTATCTAGTTTGCAAATTAATTCCAGTTCATCAGTTTCTCGTTGGAGTCTGTTTTTGAAGCTTTTCTGTTGCAAAATTGCCACCTTTAAGTCTGTTATTAAGTGACCAGAGAGGTTGAATTGTTCTCCTACTGGTTTTTGAATGATGAAGTGGGCTGTAGCCCACAAAAGCTTATGCTCAAATAAATTTGTTAGTCTCTAAGGTGCCACAAGTACTCCTGTTCTTTTTGCGGATACAGACTAACACGGCTGCTACTCTGAAACCTTTTACATTTGTGCAACCAATGGGCCCAAGGAATATCCTCATACCATTATAACAATACCTCCTTTTGCCCACTAGAGGTCACTATAAAACCAGAGCTATGAGCGAGAGCAGGGACCAAGCCTGAATGAGCATAATTAGAAGCAGTTTTGTAAGCAGTAAAAGAAATCTTAGTGCCTTACAGACCTCTCGGAGTCAACATTTAGGCTCAGATCCTCAAAGTTATTTAGGTGCCTAACTCTCATGGGACTTAAGAGCCTAAGTACCTTTGAAGATATGGATGTTGGTCACTTTAGGGGATATCTCTGTATATATCACAGAATGTGTTCGGTTATTATTGTGATCATTATTATATAGGCCAACAAATGCATCAGGTAACTGGAAAATTAAATACAAAGCATTCAGTCCAAGTCTAGGATATCGTGCACCCATCTCGCTTTAAAAAGAGTTTCTGCTCTGAAAAGCGGGTGCAAAAATGGCCCCAGGAGGTTCTGCATTTATTCCCACGTTTTGAGTTGTGTTCGAATTGTGTTTCACTGATTCCAGATCACATGTGCTCAGTATGCAAGTCAAAATGGGGTTTTTCCTACCTCCCAGCCCTGCAAACACAACCTGGGAGCTGAAAGCCAAGCTGGTTTCTTTCCTTTTCACACCTCATCATCAGTAAGAAGGGTTCCACAGGCCTACTTCTGCCCTCAATGACACTTGTGGAGCCCCATTGCTAGGTAACTCATCAGTCCCGGAGCTGGAGCTCAGAGAACCATTCTGTTGAGGACGCACAAGGGGGATTGCGGTCCAGCTCTTGTCTATCAGCTGTGCAGGGCTAACAGGACTAAAAAGTGGCACAAACTTATTTTAGCCATTAAAGTCAGCATCTCTGATGCCGAATGCACACGGGGTAGACAAGGTGCCCCGGTAACTTATCAGGGCAGACTTACACTCTAATCTGGTATTTCTCACCAGGCTGATATCACTACTCTATGGGTGGGTGCCATCCTCTGGCTAGGATGAAAATGTTGTTAATCAGATGCTGTTTCCAAGTAGCAGAGACAATATACACCCTCCCACATACTGAAAGTCTCTCCCTCTCTCTAGTCAAATAACTCTGCCTCTGAAACAGATCCCGAGAAGATATCATTAAGCAAACAGAAAGCTAGACTATGATCTCTGAAGAGCCAAGAAAAATAATTTTGCCTTCATTTGAAAGGAGGTTACAAAGAGGAGGGATCTCGACTGTTCTCAGTGGTAGCAGATGATAGAACAAGGAGCAATGGTCTCAAGTTACAGTGGGAGAGGTTTAGGTTGGATATTAGGAAAACCTTTTTCACTAGGAGGGTGATGAAGCACTAGAATGGGTTACCTAGGGAGGTGGTGGAATCTCCTTCCTTAGAGGTTTTTAAGGTCAGGCTTGACAAAGCCCTGGCTGGGATGATTTAGTTGGGGATTGGTCCTGCTTTGAGCAGGGGGTTGGACTAGATGACCTCCGGAGGTCCCTTCCAACCCTGATAGTCTATGATTCTATGCACATATATCATTGTCATTTGGATGCTTATTTTTTCTGTTAACGTCTTCCCTTTGTTAAACTCTGATGTCTAGCAGAGCTGCAAACTGACAATGAAATATCAGAGGGGGCAGGATAGAAAAGCAATTGTCTGGGACCTCTGGGACAGTGAGTCCCACCCAGTGTTCTGAGTCCCCTTATGGTACAAGGATAGCACATGTTTTCCCAGCTGGATTTAGTCATGTTCTCTGAGAATTGCCCGTAGTCTAAGTCTGGATGAAAATCAAGCCATCTCAAGTCCCTAAAAAACTGTGGTCATGGACAGAAAGGAGCAATAAGGATTTTCATGCAGTCATCATGGGAATTTTAAGGCAGACACAGCACTTGATCCCTGGATTGCACTCAATGAGCAGAACAATAGAAGTCGGTAACTCCTTGACTATAGCAGCACTGGATTTCCCACTGTTCCACTGCTGTCTGTGCAGTCCTCCGGTGCTGGAGATCTGACAACGCTTCCACATCCCACCCCCGCACCTCCAAATAATAATACTTAACCCGTCCGTAAGTCCTCTCAGCTTCAGCTCTCAAAGCATTTCACTGTATAGATAGGGAAATAAAGCCGCAAAGGAGCTTTTCCCAAGGCCACCCAGTGAAGAGAGTCAGGAACAGAACCCAGGACTCCTGACTCATGCTAGACTCATGCTCGTCTTTTATCTGTGCCCCTCTTTTTAGACAATATATGATTCTATTCATTCAGTTTCTGAAACCACCATGACTCAGCAATGACTAGGTAGACCCTGGGTGGAAATGCCCTTCGATGCCCTCCAAAAATACATCACATTTTAGCAGCTAGGAGGTTAAAAAAGCAACTTCAAACAACCAGCTGGCACGTCTATAACCTTGTAGATTGGAAGCACTTACCCACTGGAAGAACGAAAGCCACAGTCATCAGAGAGAGGATCCCATATGCAGCACCAAGCCTGTGTCTTAACAGCATGGGGATCAGTTCCGGGGATCCACACTGCATTAAAAACAAAACAAATCAAATGTGTGTGTGCGAAGTGTAGACAGAACAGACCATCTAACCCTTGCAGCCATTCCTGCTCCTTGGCCGCTACAATCTCCGGGCACGTGCATCATTCTGCGCTACTTGCAAATCAGCTTGTTATTAATTCAGAACCATGGAAACCTTCTTTAGAATCACATCATGAAACAGACAGAAAAAGGCCGTTCGTACGTCTAAGATCTTCTTGCAGTCGTCCCCTAAGTCTCTCAATCACTGCGGTGTTGGGGCTTTTTGTTTTCCTCCTGAGAGATTCTCCTGATTCTTTCGCTTCACGAACAGACGTGTGTGTGTGTGTGTGTGTGTGTATGTGTAACCCTCGGTTATTTCTGTCCTATTTCCTCTATCCATGATCGTTCCCCATTAATACTATCACGCAGCAGCTCTTGGAGAGAAATTCTCCCTAATCAAGATTTAGTTCTAAATCCACTTGGAAATCCTCTAATTCAGTTGGATTAGACAGAAGGGTTGGGGGTTTTTTCCCCTTTTTTTTTCTTTTTCCTCTTTGAGCTTTTTCATCTGGTTGAGCTGACTTTGTATGACATACTGTGCTATTTAAAGAGGCCAAGAATAATTTTATTAAAGAGAAATGGACTGATTTTAAATCCCAAATTAAGATTTTCGAACAAAATATACCCCCCGGTGGGGTGATGGTGTTAGAGCAAAACTGGATGCAGGCAGAAACGGTTTACAAATTTTTGATCATTTATTTAAAAGAAAACAGTTTCTTTTTTAAACTAGAGAGAGGCCTGAAGTAAAAGCCCAGATCTGAACGGTGTCTTGCCCCAACATTAGGGAGGGAAGATGCTCCAGTGATTAAGACACTGGTTTAGGAGACCAGGGTTCAGTTCCCTGCTCTGTTACAGATTTCCTGTGTGACCTTGATGAAGTCATGGAGTCTCTCTCTGCCTCAGTTTCCCATGTGTACAATGTGGATAATAGCCCTGTCCTGCCTCACAGGTATGTTGTAAGGTAATAATAATACCTAGCTCTTATAAAGCACTTTTCATCCATAAATCTCAAAGCACTTACCAAAAGGGCTCAGTACCATTAGCCCCCTTTTACAGATGGGGAAACTGAGGCAGAAAGAGGGAAAGTGACTTGGCCATGGGCATCCCCAACAGGCCAGAGGTAAAGCCAGGAACAGAATCTAGGTTCCACTGCAACGCAGTAGCCACCAGGCCACATAAAAATCTTCCCACTGGCTCTACCCGCAATTCAGCTGCACCAGTCTTAAAAATCATGGAAACAAACCCAGCCCTGTCTGTACTAGCGCTTCCATTTTTCAAAACACGATTTCAATTTCAATTGACATGATTTCATGAAAGATTTTGGTTTTCATTGAAACAGTGTATTCTGATGGAAAACTGGACACAAATTTTCCAACCAGCTCTAAGTTAAACCTGCCAGCAGCTGCATTCCTGAGGAGCCAATTCACACACGCTGGGCAATCACTAGCCTAGAAATACCTTGGTCCATGGCGCATACAGCACCAGAGAGGCGATCAGCAGTGGAAAAGTGATAGCCAAGAGACCCAAGTTTTAACAAGTGGTATGAGGAAGAAGAAGACAGTTGCGCAAGCAAAGCACAGTGGATGCATTAAAAAATAAAAGGGCACAAAGTAGGAGAAGAGACAAATGCTGATTTCAAACCATTGTGACTCTCCATTGACCTCAGTTGAGATATTGCTGATTTACACCAGCATGAGATCAGAATCAGGCCCACTGGTGACACTTCAGTTATTGCTGATTTGCACCAATATCAGTGAGATCAGAATCAGGCCTGTAGCAACCAGCATGGAACTTGGAGGGAGGAACACTGGTTGCAGGAGAGAAGCATTTGGAGGAGGCATCAGGAAGTCAGTCTGTGTGCACATGACTGGCATGCTCGCTGCAGTTGCAGATCTCTGTAAATAGCCCTCTTAATGAAGAGTCAGTTTAGTGTCACAAACGTCAAGTCCTTTCATGTTATTACCCAGCACGCGGTATGTGAAACAAGGCCGGAGTTACTCGTGATTTGCGTCAGTAACATCAGAATCAGGCCCATTGACATGACTGGAGTTCTTGCTGATTTGCACCAGTGTACGTGAGATCAGAAGCAGGCTCACTGGGAGGACGAGGGCACAGGACTGAGAGCAGAAATGAAGCCTGAGATGCAGCCTCCTAGAGCGCTGAGAGCAAGGACAAGAGGTACGCTCTCTTCAATGATTTGCTGGCCAGACTGCATTCAGAATTTGCAACTGCTGGTGGCAAAGCCCCTCCAGCAAGGACACAATGGCCAGATCAGAGCCCCATCGCTGCTGCTCTAAGCCTGCCATACCCTCGAAGTTCTTGGCCATCTAATCGTTGGTGTCCCGCGTCTCGCCAGCTCCCCCACCTCCAAAGCCCAAGCTCTAAATGTAGCTAATTGGACTTAAAGAGCTAATGCTTACTGAGAAGAGAGAACAACCGAATGTATGGGATTAAAAAATTAAAATGGCAAAATAAGCAGCTTAGTTAGCGTGGACATCAACCTCTCGTTTGCTGCGCCGGGGAAAGCAGTTTCTCTGGGTCACACCCTCTCACCCAGTGTCTGACTCATGCAGCTGGGGTCACAAGGAACAAATAGGAGAGTGAGGTGCTGGCTGCCTGAGGAAATCTCTCCATGTGTAAAGGGATTGGGGGAGGGGGACATAAGCAGAGAAATAGAAGCCGTGATCATTGTCACTTTCATTCCACACTGTGCCTAGGCTGCCACTCCACATGAATAAAGCTTCCAACGGGGTAGGAGAAATGGGCTGGATTGGAGCTGTTTCCTCTGCCCACCATAGCACTGCTGTAGCCCTTTTTACTCCATGGTATCAAAATGCTTTTCAAGGATGAGTATAGCTATCCACATTTTCCAGATGGGGAAACTGAGGCATGGAGCAGTTAAGTCACTTCCCCAAGGCTGCACAGCCAGCTAGTGGCAAAATTGGGAACAGCACCCAGATCTCCCAGTTCTGATCACATGTCACCTACTGGCTTAATGTATTATGCATCCCCCTTTAGGGGCTGGTCCATCCAGGATAATAGCCTACTATTGCTACCTAATAATGGAATTTACTCATTTAGCTCAAGTGGTAGCTGTCAATGCTTTAAAGCTGAAAACCCCAGGTTCAAAGCCCAGTGGTGATTCAGAAGGGAGCCAGTACATGTTCAGTTTGTATGGTCCAGATCCACAAAAGTATTTAGGCTCCTCACTTCCATTGAAATCAATGGAAAAAGACTTTCCTGGCAACAGGAGTGCTGGCTCACGACTTGCCGTCTGCTTCTCCAACAGAACTGAATGATTATGGTACGGATTTGTCCTTGGGAAATCTCCCCACTAATTAGGATGTATGGCTCGACTAGCAACTGGAAATTGAGCCTTATCTCCTTGTAGACCTATTCAGTAGCAAGTCTGGTCATTAATATTTCACTTGGAGGCAACACATACTTGTCTAAGTCAAGTGCAAGCACTCAATATGGCCAATTAATGTTGAACCAAAGAAGCAGCGCCTAGGAGAGCTGCCTAAATAATGCAGACCATTTATTGAAATCATGAACACCCCGCCCCCCCACACACACACAGTGTCTTGCCTCAAAACAATGTGAGTGTAACAAATGTCTAACATGGTGAAGACCAAAAGCCTGGGGGAGGAGATCAAGTGTATACTTAGGATTAATGACATTCCGCCATAAATCCTAGGATTCAACAAGCAGAGGAAGCTAACTTTTAATCTTCAATTAACTACATTGGTTTCTGAGTTGAGAGACCAATTGTACGAAAGAAGATCTGGCATCAGCTGATACAATTCAGCATAACCCTGTTGAGCTGATGGAGTGACACTGATTTAGGGCCAGATATTTAACTAGTGTAAATGTGCGCCAACCTTCAACCAAACCATCCACTTCCATGAACTTGTCCAGTTTCATAAGGTAGGCCAGGTATTTTGGATGAGAAGCTCCCAACCTGGAAATCCCAAGGTATGTGGAAAACCAGGCCACTGATTCAATAGGCAGGACTCTTGTCTTTCAGTCAGGACTGAACTCACACCTTGACACATTGGTCTTATAGCTCATCAAAGGTTGACACCGTCAGCAGCACAAAGTCTTGACCACTTGCAGTCTTTTAAAGCTCATAAGCTCCTCCCCATAACAAAAGCTCCGCCCATGTGAATCACCAGAAAGAGACGTCACTCACAGTAGATCAGCGGTTCCCAAACTATGCATCGTGCCCCCAAGTTGGGCTGCACCCTCAGCAGATGAATATACAAACCAAATCCTAATGCGTCCAGCCCCGCTCTACAAAAAGGCATCCTCTGCGCAGTGTGACCTCACATGCATCGTACGTGCAAGGTCACACTGCCTGGAAGATGCCATTTTGTGGAGCACGTATTTCTGTTCGGGGCCCATGCAGGCGCCGCATGAGGTTCAGTCTCCAGCAGCGACTCTAGTGATGTAGTTATGGGGTCACAGGAATCAATAAGTCTCAGAATTGGGGTCATGCAGGCAAAAAGTTTGGGAACCTTGCAGTAGATGGTGCAGACATTGCTAATATGATCACGGTGGCAAGTGGTTCAACTGGACTCCTGGAACCTGGCTCCCAATTGGTGGGGCTTGCATGTACCCAGTGCTTCTGCTGGACTCTTTGGCCATAGCTGCTTCTCATTTAGGGTTAAGATAAGTGGTGGCATCTCCAAACGCCACCCGCTTAGGTCACCAAAATGAAATGTCACTCATGGTAAACTGTGCAGATCTGAGTGACCCGTCCACTCCCTTCTCAGAGGAGGAATGGAAGCATCAACAGTCCTGATATTTAAGCTGTCACTGAGCATCTAACACCTAATGGAGCAGAAATTTGAAATTTGGCCAGGAAATTTGCCGCATCTCCCTGTTTCTTACACAAGCAATGACCAAAGCGTGACGCTGCTCCGCTCGTGATGTCACAATTTGAGGTGCTTCCATTGCTGATTTGCCTTGGCGTCTTGCTTTCATTTCCTTTGGCGCCCATTCTTTTAGAGCGTGTTTTTGGTGCTGATGCCACCTTTGGGATTAGCATAAATGTCCCTCATCACGTCATTAGCCCTGATGTAATTTACAGAGATTTATCAGCGCTGGACAATTGGAATCAGCAAACTGCATTCCTCCCCTGATTGAGAAAAATTTGATTAACAAGTTCATGGTACATTCATGTTCTCACTTAAACCTTTGGGATACCCAGAAAGATGGATAAATCGAGCACAGATTAGACGGTTTTGCGGGTAAATCCTTCTTAGAGCTCATCCCCAACCAGAGACATAATTTATCACATGGCACTAATTTCCCCGTCTCCGTCAAATCCCCCAGTGAATGGGTCTCAGTCTGGGGCAGCTGGAACGCTGGTTTATTGTGAATGCTGCAGGCACAAAAACCAGCATGTTGTTTGTTTGCACCTGAAATATTTGTTGATTGTAAACCCTGAATTTGCAGCTGCTCTTAGACACTCATTTTTCATTGAACTTTCTGAAGAGTCTATTTGGATGTGTTCAAACCATAAAAGAAGAAATAAAAAAATGAAACATTGCACTTCCACCAGTGGATCGCAAAGATGTTAGTTAATTAACCTCCGGGAGGGCTGCATTATTGTATTCATTTTACCGACAGATGAAATGAGCCACAAAGAGATTATGACTCACCTCGGGTCACGCACAAAAGTGTCCCTGGCCGAGCCTCGGATGGTGTAAATTGCCAATGGAACGATGACAATTTGCACCAGCTGAGGATTTGCACCCAGAAGCACTGACCCCCGTCCTTTGTGCTGACCTTTAGAGGACACATACTCCCCCCCCCCACCAAAATTCTGCACTCCATGTTTTTGGGACTAAGGAAATTGTTCTGGGTTTGTTCCATTCAGAATCTGCCTACTGTAATGGAGACAGAACTAAACTCTGGGGGATTTCACGGGGATTAGGAAGAATTCACATGGGATTCAGAATTCAAAATGCTAATCCCCAAACCACACCCACGTCTCAACAGTTCATTCATGGGCCTCGAGCTTTTTAGACCTACAAAATGCCACCCAAACAGGTAAAATCCCAACTGCAGGATGCCTCTTATATCCGTTTGTGTCTCCATATGCAAAGAAGGAACACACTCATATGCCTTTTATCCGCATCCCATCCCCTTCCTATGGTCTCTCTCGCCTAAGTCACAGCTGAAATTGAGATTGTAAACTCCCTGAGGCAAGAGCTGTGTCTTTCTAAGCCTTCTGTGGCGCACCCAGAGAGCTGCAAAATAAGTAATAACTACACCAGCCACCCTGTCTGTGACACCATCCTGTGCACTCACCCCACTGCACTTGTTTCATTACAGAAGGCCTTATATGCCCAGAGGTGCTTTAAAGAAAACTCTGGTAAAGAGCTGGGACATTGAGCTGGAAACTGCACCTTTTCCATAGTTTGGGGGTCGCTGGATCAGGGACGGTGGGTCAGTTCATTATAGCTGCCCTAGAATCTGGCTCAGTGCTGTTCAAATACAGCAGGTTGAAAAATGCTGATCATTTTTCACGCAAAATTTTAAAATAATAGTTGTCTCACAGGTTTCGACCAGCCACTGCAGCACTGCAGATGACTTCCCTTTCATGCAATGCAAGGAACTTCTTGAGGGCCTCCTGCATTCTTTGGGCACTGTGCTCATATGGCAATATACAGACCAGCCCAATCTCTCCCCAGCTCCCCAGTTCAGTGTCTCAGGACCAGAGAGGTGTGACACATAGAAGGCTTACAGGGGTTAAAACACCCCATGGGCCTGACTGAATCACCCTCATGTTGGAGCAAAGTATGAACCACTTCACTGACATCAGTGTTACAGGCGGGGATCAGGGAAACCTCTAAGTCCTCTTTACCCCCACTCTCTGCCTCCTTGGGGGTCCTTGAAGCCCCATTGTGTCCCCGCTCTCTGCCCCTTTGGGGTCCCGGGAATGCTAAATTGCCAGCCTTGCCTAAAGCCCTGAAATGAAAAAAACTACAGTAAAAATGTGGGTTTTTTACATCAGTTTTCTTTAAAACAAAAAAAAAACAACATTGAAAAAATAATAATTAAATAGAAAAAAGTGTAAACGTTCTAAAAAGTTTTTAGAGCGACAAAGCGGGGGAGTTAATCGCTTTTATTGGACCCGCTTCTGTTAGGGTGACCAGATGTCCCTATTTTACAGGGACAGGCCCAATATTTGGGGCTTTTTCTTCTATAGGTGCCTATTACCTCCCACCGCCTGTCCTGATTTTTCACACTTGCTGTCTAGTCACTCTAGCATCTGTTGGTGAAAGAGAGACGCTTTCACAGAGCTCCTGTGCTGGTCTGGGGCTTTTATTAAAAAAAAAAAAAAAAAAAGTGAACTTTTTGTCCCAGTTGGGATTCGAACCTATAAATCAGGCTCTGCCCCGCCCCGCTGCGGCCGCCATCGTGGGTGAGGCGGATAGGCGCTGTGAACTGCAGCTGCCACATTCAAAATGGCCAGTCAATGTATCTGCTGTTTGGAGACCGCTGATTCGGCTAGGATGTTACGGGTTGTTGGCGTGTGCGGGGCTTTTTCAGGCCCGCCCAACAGGTAGCCCCATGAGAGGAGCTTCACAGCCGAAAGCAGGATCCTGTCGTATTTTTAGGAGCTAAAATTCAGCCCCCCCCCCGCCTTGTATCCGAATCATCTGACTCCTGTATTCTGATTGGCTAAAAGCGATGAATATATTAGAGAAAGAGAGACGGGCAACAGCCTGGTTTTATTCGCTTTATTGAATTAGTCGGCTTCTGAATCACATTACCAAGAGACAATCCCAGGTGAGTCAATACATATTAGTTTGATGAATCTGTTAAAATATTATTATTTGACTCTTCATGCTATTTAATTGATTTTAGACTGTATTTCTTTAGTCACCATAACTGAGAAAACTTTAGTATTCCAGCTATTTAAAAGCTTAGGGCTTGTGCCCAGTATTTGTGTTGTATGAAAGGAGAGAAGGTTAGCACTCCCCTTGATAAGGATGGAAGAGGTCCTAGTGACCTTTACAACACGCATATGGTTAAGGCATTGCCACTTACTTCGTGGCATCTAACCAAGTTTTTTTGTTGTTGTTGCTCTGTCATAGGCCAGTAGAGGACAATAGCCATTGCAATGGGCAAGACTGTTTGGTTTAGCATAATCCCATATCGCCACTAAAAAAGATCATTTGTGAAATGCAGCAATAAAGTCAAAGTATCATATAAATACAAGTAAAACCACCGAGTACATTAGCTCAGCAAGGCCATTGTCTCCTGCTGATTTTCAGTTCTGTCAAGCGTGGGTTTTATGCATGATCATGTCCACGGTTTGAAAACAGAAATAAATGTTAATGATATGTTAATCCCATTTTAACAGTGAAAACTGAGACTTTGCATCAAAGAAATTACTCCATTTTTATAGTGCGATATAACCCACCCACCCCTTCATCCAGGAGATGCCCAAACACATTTAACTATATAGTCATACTATGATACAGTGGCTGGATGTGTGTGATGGTTTTTTAAAAAGAATGGGGAAAAAATCATTGCAAAAATCATTTTCTAGATAGATGGAGAAGTCCTGGTACACAATAGAGGATATTTCACAGTGCTCATAATGTGCAATCAGCATTTGCTATGTATTAGACTATTTTCTCTCTTGTTCATGTTTGGATAGCGCCTGATGGGCACTACCATAATTTAAATAATAAAAGTGGTTGAAAATCTGAAATATTTTTAAAAGACCTAAACCCCATTGGAAAACTCCAGCAGACTACATATAGTTTAATAATTTACTAGAGATTAGATCATTCATGGTGGAGTTGAGCTCATTCTAAATCAGGCTGGCTAGGATGACAAAACCCAGGAGTTTTAATGAAAAACTAAGGAACAAATCATTTTTGTTTTGCTCTCAGAAATCATGGCTGTGATGACACACATACAGCCTTGTATTTCCAAGACCACAACTCTGTGCCCCACAAGACCTGTGGGGCATTCACGAATTCTCAAATCAACTTTCAGGATCCGCACAACGCAGCATTTATTACATTGTGATGCACCATCATGTCATAATGCTGATTTGGATGTGACATGTCACTACAGCCATTCCTAGTCCAACTAGGTCAAACGCTGAAAATGGACACACAGCACTTCTGAAATGCTCTGTGCACAGAGAAGGGCAGTAGCCAGGTGGACAGCATGCTCTGCAATGGTGTGGAGGGAGAAAATTTGCAGCAGAAGCTTGTCTGACAACATCCTGACTTGGTTGAGATCCTGGATAATGCTTGTTCAATCCCAAGCCCTATATGTATTCTCTCATTGTTTCCTTGTATACCCCCATCTTCCTGTAACTATCTCATCTTATACTTAGACTGCAAGCTCTTTGGAGCAGGGACCATCATTTCTGTTCTATTTGTACAGTGCCTAGCACAAAAGGCTCTTGGTTCATGATTGGGGCTACACAAGTACAAACAGGCACTAAACAATGTAGTACTTCCTTGCCCTTGACGCCAGCTGAATGATCCCTGTGTAATTTGCTTTTTGTAGTTTAGGCACACACATCAGGGCATGGATTCAGAATCCCATTAACTGGATTATTTGCTGGTAACTGACTAACACCTGCCTAGCTGGAGCCTGTAAAAGTGAACATCTGAACTCTGTCGCAGAGACTACGCTCCAGGGAGGAGGAAGTTATCCCTTTTATTACTTAGTTTAGCCACTCAGGCAGGGATGGTAGCACTGGGCTGGGTAAGAAGATATTTTTATTAGAAGGTTGGGGGTTAATACTCTCATTTCTACAATGCTTTCCTTCCGAGTTCAACACGCGGCGCTCACAAGACAGGTGTGTAGGGCACATGTTCCCTATTTCACAGATCAGGAACCTACCACAACCTAATTTTCAGAGGTGTTGAGCATCTGCAGTTCCCACTGACTAGCAGGGATTTTAGTGCTCAAACTCTTAGCAATCAGTTCACAAGTGACTTGCCATGTGTCAAAGGGCTAAGAACAAACAGAAGCTACAGTTATAAAATCAGGGGTAGGTCCTATAGTTACACACACTTCGTTATTCCCAGGCAGAATCCCCCTGAGCTAAACAGAAGCCCTTGCTGGAGAAACTGCTTGTTGCATGTGAATCCCCTCACGTGCAAACAATCGACAAGCCAGCTGTACACCCTGGCTGAATCAGCCGTCTTGAAACTCTACTAGGTATTTACCGTAATGAGTTAGAAGACATTGACTCAACATTTTGGAATAGCGTTTAATGGTGTAGGTTTAGCAGGTAGAATGCAATAGGAACATGACAAGTCTTTTAGTCAGGAGTGGATGTTACTATCAATAGCACAAAAAACAGGATAGTTTTATTTAAAGAACCTTAAGAAGTTACATTCGACTGTGTGAATAGCACCTTATAGGAACAGAATCTCACAGGAGGATTCTTGTTACATGGTGTTACTGATACATACAGCAATTCCAAAGTGGGGGGGATCTAACTAGGGACACAGTGCTCCCTCGTTTCAGTACTATGAGTGGCTGCAATGAGAAAACACACACAGGAGGAGTAAGGCTGGCTTAACAGCCAGTTTGGTACAGCCCAACTTGAACCCTATATTTATGCAGGAAAAAATATTGACCCTTAAATGTCTCATCATACTAGATGGTACAAATTAAAATACGTAGCTTCCAGCTTCAATTTGAACAAGGAGTGGAGAAGCTAGTAAGCCACATGCCAACACCACCAAGTGTTTCAGATTTGGGCCCACTCTGCATCAGGTTGTTTCCACTGGTCCATGCTATGTTAGGTTCTTCACTAAAGCACCTGACTATTGAGAGAGCCTGTTAAACTACTCCCATTTATTAAATAAAAAAGGAGTATATGAAAAAGTTGACAGGACCTCTACACCTAAACTAAATCTGATTCTTCAGAAAATTCCAGTATTAGCAGACTGTCTTATAAACCAACTCGGTCAAGAGATTGTTCTGCAGCTGTTTTCCCAAGAGTGTCATGCTTACACATGGGATTCCCTTTATTTACCAGAAAGCCAGCTCATGGGTAGCTGAATTCTGAAGTAACTTTTGCAGGTGCACACTTTGTACTGGGAAGTTAATACACTTAAGGTGTTAAACATCAGTTTCCACAGCCCTCTCCCCTTCAGATCATCCACACAAAGAAACAGAATGAAGCAACTTATCTCTAAGTGCCCTGTACCCTCTTGCACTGTTGCGTAGCAGAGGCAATCATCAATATGGTTAAAACTCTCTGCCTTTCACTACTAACATACAAGGAGTTTGCACTACTTATTTGAAAGTTTAAGATTCGATGCAAAAATGGGGCTGCCAGAATTGGGCACTTTTGCCTCCACAAGAGCAGAAAGTGCAGTCAGAAGGAACACCCTAGGCAAAAAAAAAAAAAAAAAATCTCACATCTTCTGCCCCACCAAGGTTTGGTTTGAGATGAGTCTTGTTTTATGGCAGTTGTTTGCCTATTTTTGGCTACTAGGCCTTTTTGTTGCAAATGGTCAAGACTAATCTCCAGCTAGTTCTCAAACTCCTGGTTGCCGGCTGGAAGATGCAGTAATCCTTTAACCCAACGATTATTTAGCATTTGAGACTTTTGCTTCCCCTATAGCTAGGACAGCAGAATGGCCAGAATTCTTTTCACCTTAGGTAAGAGTCTAGTCCAGGGGTGGCCAACCTGTGGCTCCAGAGCCGCAAGCGGCTCTTCAGAAATTAATATGCGGCTCCTTCTTTAGGCACCGACTCCGGGGCTGGAGTTACAGGCACCAGCTTTCCAATGTGCCAGGGGGTGCTCACTGCTCAACCCCTGGCTCTGCCACAAAACCTGCCCCCACTCCACTCCTGCCCCCTCACCTGAGCCTGCCTTGCCCTCGCTCCTCCCAACTTCTCCCCAGAGCCTCCTGCACACTGTGGGAGGCACGGGGAGGGGGAGGTGCTGATCAGTGGGGATGCCGGCAGGCGTGGGGGAGCTAATGGGGGGCTGCTGACGTATTACTGTGGCTCTTTGGCAAAGTACATTGGTAAATTCTGGCTCCTTCTCAGGCGCAGGTTGGCCACCCCCCTCTAGACCATGTGAGAGTTTACATGTGTTGCCTCAAGCTGAGGACTCCTTCCACATAACCGTCTCTGCTGGCTTCTTTCAAGTGCATCTGGACTGGAGTTCTGCTCATCCTCTCTTCCCTCCACAAAATGGACTCTAGCCCCTCTTATAAAATATTGGGGTCAGTGATCTGGTAAAACTTCTACAGCAGAAGTGGGCTGCAAAAAAAAAAGTTGGTTTTGGAGGAAGTCTTGTGAGCTGAAGGGACGCGGACACTTCACATTAGTGCACTCTCACCACCAGCGTACACATAAAATCCCACCTTTTTATTATGGCATATCGTTCTGGCTTGGATGTGTCAATACCACACTAGTGTGACAAAAAAGGGCAAAAGACATAGCGACGCTGAAATCGTTACAGAGTCATGCTATTAGCAACACAGGTCGATACGATGGATTTCCAAGATACAAAATTGTTTGGGGTTGTTGTTTTTTTCCCTACACTGAACTAACTTTACAATATTTTGTGAACTTGCTTTTTTTCCAGTAGAGAAAAAAAAAATGTAAAATATGCTGAGAACAACTACAAGCAGGAATCATTTTAATGGTTAACAGAAAAAAAAAAAGCTGTAACTTTGTTCTATAACAGCATCTATTAAACACACGTAACGAAAGGTCAGCAACTATACAGAAGTAAGAGTAGATATTTCACCACAGGAGTCTGAAGTTGGGGCAAGAAAGGGAACTCTGGAACTGGATGGTTTTATTTGGTCACAAAGTTTGAGCTGAGTGTTTAAAATGAGGCATCCTTAAAGATGCGGCACTCCTATTCAAAACAATAAAGAGAAACTTCTGATAGACTAGAACCTACCGGTCTGCAAAAAAATTAAAAAAAAATAAAAAAAATAAAAATTAGACATTTAAAAAAAATCCAAGTATTTCTAGTATTACGACTTAACTTACTGTTACAAAACAGACCGACAGCTCCTCCTTAAGCAGCAACAAGACAGCCAAGGAGCAATGACACCTTCACCACAAAGTACAGTATCTCTGGGGCTTCCAATTCAAGGCTGATACTCCTAATGCGATGTTAGGACGATCCGTTTGTCTGCCAAGTGATCAGGCACGAAAAGGAGAGACTGCCTCTTTTTTCCACCACACTGCCCGGCTCTCGCAACAAGCTAAGACATTCTCTTTGGGTCAAGACTAACAGAAACCGCTTTCTCAAATATTCTTCAGGTTTCCTGCCAACCTAGGTTTTATAATTATTCTCATGGGGGCGGGAGGGGGGAGATTTTTTTTATTTATTTTTTTTTAAAAACCACAATTTTCCTGACAGTCTCTAAAGTGATACTGAAAGTGTTTAACAGTCACTCTTCCACAATTTAATTGTTTTGTCGTTTTCTAGTGCCGCTGATGCAATGATGTTTTCTGTTGGGTGACAAGCTGTTGAGATCACAACATCTAAATAAAAGGAGAGAGAGAGAGAGAGAGAGAGAGAGAGAGAGAGAGATCATTATTTATAGCAGTCCAAGCTCCTTTGGTTCAGAGCAGGTATTTTCAGCTCAAATATGCAGAGCTGCCCCATCGTAAGACATGGCCAGGTTCTCTCTCAACAGCAGATACTGACATATGAGTATGATGGATTTATGAATACAAATGTTAGTGGGCCTACCCCAATTGTGAGTTTAATAGCTGGAGAGTGGGTGAAAGTTTATACGATATTACAACAGGCCAAACTCAGGGAACTATTTCACAGCAGTGCTATAGGAAAGAACCAGACAGACCCAATGTTCTGACGACATCGCAGGCCTAGAGTTTCTTGGTGTAAATGCGGACAGAGAAAAGCCCACCAAAGCAAATAGCAGATAGTTGATTAAGCCACAAGTGCCCCAAACTCACAATTGAAAGTCCTGATCCTCCAAAGACTTACAAGCACATGCTTCACTTTACAGATTGCAAACAGTCCCATTTGCTTCAATGGGCACGCTCAGTGCACAGGGTTTTAAGTAGGTGCATAAATCTGCAGGATTTGGCCCTAAGATACTGATCATGCAAACACTTAAGCACGCACATAATTCTATTCACATGGGTCATGCCCCTGGCTACTCATGTGAGTAAAGTCGAGCATGTGCTTAAGCGTTTGTAGGGGCAGGGGCTAAGTGTTCAAGACTCTTTGCAGATGGGGTCAGTGTCTCTAAAGATGCCTCAAGCTCACCTGGAACTCGTCCTTGGACAAGTGCAGCTTTGGGAGGAGCCAACGGCCAAGGGTTTCCCAAAGTGAGGCTCCCCAAGTCACTAGTCATGTCACACAACACTTGTGAAAATCTTGGCCAATTTCTTTCCATATAATTCAAGGAAAACAATGTCTCTGATATGACAATAATTCCTGTAAAAATGCCCACCAAGTGTCAGGGAAAACACATCATGTGTCCTAATCATGCCCCATTCAGGCTGATCTTTATACTAATCCCATCTGTCAAATTCTAAACAGACACTAAAAATAGACATTTCCAATTCACACCATCAAATTAACCTTAAACGCTATGTGCTCGTTATTTATTCAGCTAAGGAACGCTTAATCAAAATCAGTGTAACAAAAAGCAGATTCACACCTGTGTGTCCCTGTAATTTCTGTACAATCTCTTTTGTTTGGAGGTTCCAAATATAAACCAGGTTGTCCTCTGAACCAGACACAATCCACTGGAAAAAATGCAGAGGGAAATAGTTATTGAAGTGCCATTTTAGTCTTTCCTGCCACCCCAGCTTGAATTGCTATTTCCTCTATATAGGTTCATATACCACCCTCATCACCATAGCACTTGAGTGCCTTCCAGTTGTGCATTAAGCAACGTGGCTAACATCAGTCATGTGTGGTTCATTCTCCCTTTCTCTCACCCCCCGGGGCAAGGAGAACAGTGTGCAGTAGAGTATTTTGTTTCGGTAGGCCTTGGGGTTTGTTTTCACATCCATACTCTTCTGTCTTAAATCATATGATCTAGCTCTTCTACAGTGCTTTTCATACGTGGTTCTCAAAGCACTTCACAGAGGGTGGGATCATTATTCCCATTTTACAGATGAGGAAACTGAGGCACAGAGCCAGGCGGGGAGAGAGGGGGATGTAACTTGCCCAAGATCACCCAGCAGGCCAGTGGCAGAGATAGAAATAGAACCCAGGTCTCTTGAATCCTGGTCCCATGCTCCTTCCACTAGGCCATGCCAAAGGCCAAAAAGGCTGGTTGAAGAAGTGGGCTTAGCCCTCGAAGCAGAAGGGGGGGTGGTTTAAGATGGATCTTAGTCCTTGGGAGAATCTCAGAACGGCCCCTCAAGAAAGCTCCATCTCCTGCACAGGGATGCTGTGGTCCTAGAGACAGCATCTCAACCAAGACTCATACATAGCAACTCATAATCTGTAACAGGCGGGTGCTGTATTATGAACTCATATGGCTGCTCACCACGGAGGTTTTCCCTACATTACTGGGGTACATTAAACCTGGCACAGTTCTAAGCACTGAGCGTACACTGGCACTTGTGGCAAACAGGTACCCTGGAGCACCCACACAGCTGAATGGAGTTTGCTAAAACTTTCCCCAAAATGGTCCCTTTCGACCAAGCCCCCAGCAAGTAGAGTTTCCAGGAGATTGAAACCTTGGGACCGTTGCTCTATTACAATCCCTCCTCATTGCTTGGAAGTTTGCAACATTAATTGTAGCACTTGTTATACTGGGCTCCCCCCAGGGTGAAAACAGTTTTGCACTAAGGGCAAGTCAGCTATTTATGGGCCCAGAAAGATTTGCATCATCTCCTTAATTTTGATGAAAAATAAATCCTCAAATGCATCACATCACTAAAAGCAGCTCAGTAATCACCAACCTTTCCACCAGTGACGGAGAAGTTTGCAAAGATGCAGTATTTCTCATTCTTGTGACCTGTGTACGTCTTCAGGCACTGGAAGTGAAGAGCCAGAAGGCAAAAAACCATAAGTGCAGCTGGCAATGAGATATCTAGCAGTCAAGGACAAACTCCCTTTGCAGGG
Source organism: Terrapene triunguis (assembly GCF_002925995.2). Lineage (NCBI taxonomy): Eukaryota > Metazoa > Chordata > Testudines > Emydidae > Terrapene > Terrapene triunguis. The sequence continues at coordinate 11,040,301 of NW_020664589.1, read as the reverse complement.
CAGACTAAATACATCTGTGCACATTTCCCACCCCCATCAACTCATCCAAAGGATGCAGAGGGCATCACGACCCTAGAATGCTAACCAATCACTTCGCTGGGAGGATGGGAGGAGAAAATGACCCCAATTTGTCACTTCCACCCACAGAAAAAACAAGGCAAGAACAATTTACCAGTTCAAGAAACATAGAATTCAATGTCTCTGGGCGTCATAAAAATGTAAAGGAACTTTTAAAATGATCCCGTTTAGTCCACTACTATAGAACAAGGGCTGTAACAAATTATTTATAGTAATTATATTGTACAGATGACCGAGAAAAAGCGTAACCTTATGTGAAACCATCCAAAGCAAGTTACAAACCTAGCTAGGACTTTATAGTAAGAGATCGTGACTGTACCTTTCCTTTGCTGTAGTCCCAAAGTTTCAGTGTGCTAGAGAACAAAAAGGAGAACAAGGATTTTAGGCTTTGTGTTATTTCACCGGTCATGATTTCTTGGTACATAAAAGTTTTCCCATACTAGAGCTTCCCAGAGTCTACATTAGTCATTCTAGTCTGGCTTGGGAATGCAGAGTTTCAGCTAACCCAACAAGAATTGGATTTTATTTACATGCCATTTGTATTCTCCTCTGTGAAAAAAATATGGAGCGAGTCTTTAAAAATAAAGCCCTTTTCTCTTCCTACGTGAACAGACGCTATGATGAGGTATGTGACCGAGAGAGTTGAGAATTGTCATTCAGTTCCTTTCGTCCCCCACATTTTGAGCTAACACATACTACAAGATACAGATTTTGGACCAAGCAAAACCAAGGCAGAACCACATGCTGTCCTGCATCTAGGTAGTTACAGGGATTGTGTAATGGGATGAGAGTTTTTAAATCAGTCAGTAGAGGCAAAAGGGACAACGTTCAAATTCTATTTGGTAGCCTAAGTGAAATTAGTCACTGGTTTCAGACAGATATGTCTCTTTCACACACACACACACACACACACACACGAAAACACGAAAATCCCACCCATATTCAAGTATGAGGCAACAATGTTGACTCCCCTGCTCTGGCTTGCAAAATAGCCTTAATTTTGGGTTTCCTTGCACTCACCGGATGAAAAGAGAAGGAACAATCCTGTAATGTCTTTTATACGAAGACATTCATAGATAACTAGCTCGTCACCCTGTGACTTAGGGATGGGAGGGTCTCATTACACCAGCAGCAATTAATACTTCGTGGTGGAGAAGGGAGAGTGGCTGGTCCTTGCTAAGCAGGGGCACGGGAAATATTCCAATCGGAGAACTCTCAATAGAACCAATCCCCCTGCATAGCTTTTCTGCTTTGTATGCACAGCTATTTTAGCACTGCTGCCTTTGAGAGAGAGACTCGCAGCCTTTCATGGTGTTACAGCAAGAGAACCATTTGATCAAGGAACTACTTCATGATGAAGGCTCTGAAAAGACACAAAGCTAAGAGTGCACGGGGGTATGTCAACAGCAGTGCTAAGACTGCCAATAGCATGAACTTTGCTGACGTTCTGACAATATAATTCCCAGAGGACTGGATTATAGAAGTTTGATGGTAGGTATGAGTTTACCTATCATAAGAATATTACAATAGCATAAAAAAGGTTACATTTGAAGTTGATGAATGCACTTTAAATGTATTTTTGAATACCTACTTGTCCAGAGTTGCTGCTAGTATGTATTTGCCATTTGGAGAGAATTTCACAAAAGACACGGGAGGGTTATCATCATCTGTGTTGGAAATACAAGGGTGTTACGCAGAACATGGTGAAATATTTCTCTCATGGACACAGAATTTCTTGTGACAAAACACACCTACCGCCGATTACAAAAGCCAACTTCAAGTTTAGTTTAGTTACGTTTTTGTTCAGCTACCATTTTATACTTCAAGCAAACTGATGGGAGATACAGGAAAGTGGTAATGTGAAATAGTTCAAGAGGAAGAATATTTGGTTTGCTAGCATTTTATTATTCCATAATCGTCTATTACCCAACCTTCCCACTCCTGCATCAACCTTCCCTAGAGTCCACAGTGTGGCTGTAAAAGTCAGAAGTAAGGCCCTACTTCATTTGAGAGATTGTGGAACATGCAATATTGAGCTTCCACCACAATTTTGTTTTTAATTCGCTTACTTTGCACAGTCCACAATTTTGCATGCGTTTTGAGTATGCAAATAGTACTGCACTAACATTTAATGCCTGTAAAATGTTAAAGGCTAAAGTGATTGGACTCAATTTCTACAGCATTTGTTTAGTCTTCTGAATTTTAGTCACGGAATTTTATATTGTAGCAGTCACTTTTTTAAAAAAATGAATGTAATATTGTTGCAGCAAAATGTCTGGTTATCAAAAAAAAATAGCAGGCATAACATAATACTTGAGTGTTTATATCATTCCAATATTTTTTTTTTCTTAAACAAATAGGTCTTTTGCCAAAAGCTGGGAATGGGTGGCAGGGGATGGATCATTTGATGATAACCTGTTCTGTTCATTCCCTCTGAAGCACCTGGCATTGGCCACTGTCGGAAGACAGGATACTGGGCTAGATGGACCATTGGTTTGACCCAGTATGGCTGTTCTTATGTCTACTCTGGCTTTTCCAAATTACTGCTATTAATACAGGTCCATTATTACATTTCTGCAATTTTCTATGTCTTGTCTGCAACTATTTGAAGATCATCCCAAGATTAGGGCCTTAGTCATAAAACCATTACACTGAGGGTATGTCTACACTGCCTGCCGGATCGGCAGGCAGCCATCGATCCAGCGGGGATCGATTTATTGCGTCTAGTCTAGACGTAATAAATCAACCCCCGAGCGCTCTCCAGTAGACTCCTGTACTCCACCACCACGAGAGGCGCAAGTAGAGTCGACGGGGGAGTGGCAGCAGTCGACTCACCGCGGTGAAAACACCATGGTAAGTCGATCTAAGTACGTCGACTTCAGCTACGTTATTCATGTAGTTGAAGTTGCGTAACTTAGATTGATCCCCTTCCCCCCCAGTGTAGACCAGGGCTAAGACACACCCTATTGCTAAAGTATATCCATTGTGAACACCAGAAGTTTTGCCTATGTCACTTCATGTCAACACTAGAGTCTGGTAATCAGGGGCACGACATGCACTGTTCAACAGGCTGCCCACTGTCTTAAGGAGGACACCAGTTCTCAAACATCTGCAACCCTAAATTGTAAACACATTTAGTCTTCTCCCACTGCCATGTGCTATTTATTGCATTGGAGTATGTAGCTATCATTTCTGAAAGTGAAATAAGACTTACTTTTGCCACAGCAGTTCCAAGCCAATGCACAGCCAGGCATAATACTACAATGACTAGTGGAAAACCCTGTAGTACAGGTACTTAGATTTATTGTCAGCACACACTGGGCAATATTACAAGCCTAAGAAAGTTTCCTACACATGTGAGAGAGGATATTTCCCCTAAAATCAACTGCAAGGATGGTTGTGTATGAAGAGGACAGTGTAAGGAGAAGGAAAAGAGAAACCAAAGCCAGTAAGAAAACCACCTAAGTGCAGTCAAAGTCACGCTGAGTATTTCATATTCTATACAATAATTCAGCAGAGAGAATCAAGAACAACATACACACGTTTGCCTGCTTACCAATCAGTGTTTTTAAGCACTGGCCTGATGCCGTATCCCAGATTCGACTTTAACAAAAAAAAGAGACAGACATGAGTCACTATTGTAGCTATGGAATGTATTATATCATCAACTTACAAGTTTACATTTTAACCTCAAAGTCATGATATAAGAAGTGAAAAACTAAAAGAATCTACATTTTTTTAAGTTATTTTTATGTAAGGCGCCTAGAAGGCTGTGGCACATAATAAATGTTACTGAAGAAATAACCACTTACCAGAGACCATCATAGCTACTTGACACTATCAGGGACCCATCACGATTAAAATGCACCTGTGGTTTTATATATGGGGAAAAATAGCAGTATTCATGTTTATGAAGAGCAAGAAGTCACATTTGAAAATTATTTATCTCCCAAGTAGTACGTTGGATCCCAATTATCAGAAAACTAGTACGCTGTGATTCATGTGGAGGGTGGCAGGAATTCAACAACATGATGATGGGCACAGAAAGTTCTCACATATCAGGTTAAAAAAAAAAAGCACGCTGGAAAATTTACTGTAAGTCAGCCTTGCAAAATTCTAATGTCTCATTTGCATCCGCCTGATTTTTTTTTTTCCCATACAGACAGCTGCAGTTAATTCAGTTAGCAGGGTAATGGATGGGCAAACAGATTGAGACTAGCTGGTAAGTTTTCATAACAATTACTAGACTGTTTTAAGAGGCCTCTTAAAACATTAAGACCCGAACTGATTCACTGCTCCAATGTCGTGAGGAATTTTGCTAACAGTAGCGAGACCATACTAGAAGAGTGCATTATAGTTACACGCACACCTCAGTCTGGTCCATTTATTTTCTTCAGTCACCCATGAGCTTCCCGCAAAACCCCAATAAAGTGAATTTTAAATAGCAAATACTGAAACATACCCATGAGGGTGGTGGAGAGGGGGTTTGTAAGATCACACAAATTTCTGGTAAGCATTGTGGACTATACTCCATTTTAAGGTCAGATCCATGTGTCCAGAGCAGGCACAGCTCAAAATGTCTGAAGCTTAGAATTCTGCTCACCTCTTCTTTCATTTTATAACATTTCATCTCTGTTAAGAGCTGCACACCTTCTGTTTTCCCTACCGTGAATGGATTTTTTTTTTTTTTGAACACACGTTTTAGTCACTTTCATCCACAAAATGGATGAGATTTTCAATGCAGTTTATTTTGAAGTTCTCTCGTTCTACCTCCTGAAGTAGTTTAGAATAATGATAAAGTTATGGCGCAACCCAGATGTACAGCAAATTCAGATTTTCACTGAGCAGAAAGGAGTAGTCCCCACAGTTTGTGCTTTTATAGCAGATGCCGCCTGTTAGAATGCCCGGAGGCAGAAATCCATGCTGGGGTTCGAATGGTAAGTATGGGTCACTGGCATCTCCATGTTCGTTAATACCCTTACAAGTCATCACATTACACTGTGTCCTTCACCAAGGGGAAGATAGAGAGTAACAGTGAGACACTGCTCCCTTCTTTGCAAAAGGGGAAAAAGCCCTGCTAGATGCAGGCAAACATGTCAGCATGTTAATGTATCTGAAGGCACTTACAGCTGAAACTGGGTCAGAATGCGCAGGCAGCGTCTTGAGGCACTTCCCTGTTTTCACATCCCATATCCTCACACTTTCGTCAAACTGAAGATCAGAGGACAAAGTCACACAGTGATTTTCAAATGCACTCACTCCCCGGCCGTACTGCCCAGCCCGCATGAACGGATTAACAGGTTTCATCAGGGAGGGGAAAGAAATATGCATGACTACATTCCTCAAGCATCCAGACTTATTTCTGCTTGGGAGCAACCAAGATTTTAATGGAATTCATCTTCACTGCTAGTCACTTAGCACTGTTCACTTAGTGTGGGGATCTTCAAAGGAGTTAAATCCTAACCTTCATGCTTTGCACCTCATGGAATTTTCCTGTGTCAATCACAAGGAGTTTTATGAATTTTAAGCTCAAATATTCATGCAAGGAAGCTCGTATTTATCCCTAGCTTACAGACAAGGTAATTCAGGTTTAATGACTTGCTCAAGGTGACAGTGAGCTGGGAGAAATGTGAGAGGAGAACCCGAGAGTCCTATTCCCAGTCCCTTCACAAGCCAGGTGCATAATGCTTCCTAGCTGCAGAGCAAGCTGTTGAAATTGTCATGAAGCTACGTTTCAGTGATGCCATGATTTGCATGAAATGGTCAAATAATCCCTCAAAGCGATAAGGGCAATCACAGAATCTGAACTACAAAGATACAAGGAGCTTCTATTTCCCGAGCTATTCATGCCAGAGCAGCCCTCAGTACTTAAGGAAGGCTTTGCAATGAAGTGAATGTAGATATGCTGACTGCTTAGTGAAGCCAGGAAGAACATCTGGAGCTAGACCTATAGCCAACACTTACGATGCTATGGGTGAAGCCCCAATCTTCTAAAACTGGGCTGAGGGCTTTGACCTTGGCTCAACAGCCAACATAGTAGTGATGCTACCAACTCTCCCCTTTAAGGCTTCATTTAATTACATGTTTATACATAGTAGAATTCAGATGGTCTAGAGCTCTGCAGGGTGTATGGGACTTGTACTCCATTGAGAGTGTGTTCACTTACCGAGCCTGAAACAATGAGGTTGGATTGGGGGTTGAAGTTGCAGCAGAAGACATAGTTACTGTGCCCCTTCAGTGTCTTCAAACACTTGCCCTGAATAATTTAATTTAAAATATTATTAGTCAAATATACACACAGTAGATTTACCAGTAACTTTCCACACCTTCAAAGTTCCCATTGTGACCTACATTCAGGACTAGTCAGACTGTGATAAAGGGACAACATCAGGTTAAATTTCTTACCCCCCTCTCCCCCCCCCATCTAGGCTTCTATAAAAAAAAAAAATCCCTCATGTTTTTATGGAACAGGAACAGTTAAGTAAAACAGAAACAAGGTGTTTCCAACCCCAACCCTGTCCCATTTTAATAGTGCATGAGAACCAGGCGGTTAAACGGATTAGGAACAAAAGTGAAATGAACTAGCTTATTTTAATTGCCAATACAGAAGGAAAGCAAGCTGCATCACTGGTGAAAAGTTAATGACAAATGTTCCATGTCAAGTTAGCCGTCTTCATTTTAAGATGCCCCAAGAGAAGACTGGGGAGAAGAGAGAGAACTCAAGCCCCGCCCCTTACCGAGCTCACATCCCAGATTTTGAGAGTTTTGTCATCGGAGGCAGAGACAAGAAGGTTGGAATCTGATGACCAGGCTACGTCAGAGATACCCTGAAACAAAGGAAAGCAATTTAACACTGAGCTTTGCTTGCTGATTCACTCCAGAACAGGCAAAGCATAGACAGTTTCATATTTGAAGCCAGAAAGAGAGAAAAGAAAGGTCACCTTAACTTTGGAAAGTCATGATAGAAATGGATCACAGCAACTTTAACACATCTTCCTCTTACCACGGGATAGCCAATGACTCCGGGAAGCTTTTAGCTTTGCTGAGCCTCGCATTGCAAGAGCATAGTGGTTTGTTCAACCAGCAGTTCTAGTGACTCTGGGACCTGGTCCTCTTTTTGAAGTTCAGAAATAACAACTTACACATAGCTGGGTTAGATTCATTTCCTTCCCCCTCCCTGAAGAGGGGCTCATCCCTACTGTCTGCCTGAAATGACCCAGAGTAAGATTTTCAAAAGCACCCAAGTGATTTAGGAGCCTAAGTGATTTAGGCAGCTGGGTCCTATTGACTTTCAGTGAGATTTAGGAGCCTGAGTCTCAATGGAAGTGAACTGGACACAGGTATCATCTAAGTCAGTGCTTCTCAAAGCCGGTCCGCCGCTTGTTCAGGGAAAGCCCCTGGCGGTCTAGGCCGGTCTGTTTACCTGCTGCGTCTGCAGGTTCAGCCGATCGCAGCTCCCACTGGCCGCGGTTCGCCACTCCAAGCCAATGGGGGCTGCGAGAAGCCACGACCAGCACATCCCTCGGCCCGCGCCACTTCCCGCAGGCCCTATTGGCCTCGAGTGGCGAACCGCAGCCAGTGGGAGCCGCGATTGGCCGAACCTGCGGACGCGGCAGGTAAACAAACCGGCCCGGACCGCCAGAGGCTTTCCCTGAACAAGCAGCAGACCGGCTTTGAGAAGCACAGATCTAAGTCACTTTTGAAAATTGGACTTCAGTACTTTGGAACGAATTTCTTCATTTTCAAACATTAGATCTTATTTCCTGGATTTCAGTGGGTAAAGCTATGAGAAATGTCAGGTTCCCTTAAAAAAAAAAAAAAGCACCATTCTGATCAAAATTTAAAAATTTAAAGCAAATCCTGTAGGCAGAGCATTATACCCTGTAGTTTTCCTAGGTGGAAGCCCAGCTGTTCAAACAGGTAGTGTTAGTGCTCACAAAGGGAATGACTTTCACACTGGCTAAACATTGTGCATGTAGGTGCTTTATCAGCAGTCCACAGGTTTCCGCACATCTCTCTCAATCCTGACCTGAAACATCCCCGTTATTCCAGGCCCGGGCCATCATCATCATACAGGGTTGGGTGTGGGGTTGCCATAGGGACAAATAAACCCCGCCCCCAGATGAGACCAAACAATTTGCTTTCACATGAATTAAACTATTATACGAAGGCTTCTGGAGGTGAAAGCTAGCAAATTAACCCATTATGCAAGCCCCAGATGCAATACTGAATTGCAATTGCGATCTGAAAGGACAGCTATTTAGACTGCAGAATATTCTTTAGAGTTCAATACTTACCAGTTTGTGACCAGATATTGTTTTTTCAAACTTGCCATCATATGCTCCCCAAATTTTAATTAGTTTGTCAGCCGCTAAAAGAGAAAAGATTCCCAATAACTAACCAAGCAGCACTAAAAATAGCTACCTCGCTCCCTTAAGGAGAGAGAAGCACATTGGCTACTTTTCTGCAAACGCGTTACAGTTTTTACCCTCAAGCACAGACTTCAGTGCATAAGGTAGGGTGTAAACATGAAATGACAAAATTTCACTGCAGGAGTTGGGATTACACATGCTGCCTTGAAAGTAAATGGTCTCAACTCATTCAGTTCCAAAATTGGATCCAGTGTAATGTATCTGACAAGCACTGACCTTTGGTTTCTCATTTTTAAAAATACATTTATTGCCAATGAGAAAAAAAGTGACCATGCCACATGACACACTGAAACACTTCTGCCTCAGAGAGAGCAAAAACTGATCCACAACTTGGGCTGACATTACTCCTCGTGAGAAACAAACCCGCTACCCATTATCATGTTAGCTTGTGCTCTGTAGGAGAGAAAGAGGTTGATATTTGCTAGGTGTTAAAAGTTAGAGAACTGTCTGGGGAGGGAGGAGAAATTAACTTCTAGAAGGTCCTATGAAGAGGGAGAAGTTAATTTCTATGGAGTACACTGCCCATATAAAGGCAGTCACAATAAAGTAAAAGACCCGAATCACTGCCCATTTCTAGAGGCCATCTCCATCACCTTCAGTCCTGTTCCTCTAAACTGCCTCTTTCCTCTCCAATCCCTCTGGGTAACCAGTGCCCAAGTATGTGGTACTTGATTCAAAAGGAAGTTGTCAGGCACTTGCAATGGTCACCAAAGAAAAGGTTAAACAGAGATCACGGTGGGCTTTCTAGGCAAAAAACCTGTCAAGTTCCTCCCTTCTGAAGTGTGTCAGTCTTGTACATTTCACCTGGCTACTTACAAGAAAGGAACAGGCAGACTCTCCAAAATGCAATTCTATTACGATGCCAATGGAGGGGAGGGAGAGCTAGGAGCTCTCTGGGTGAATCCCACCTCAATGCAGAGAATGCAAGCTGGTCGCTCATGCCAGGCAAGCCCCAATTTAAAGGCTTAAGCCAAAGTTTAAGTGATGCAAAGGGCTGCATGGGGCCCCCTCTGCACGAGGATTAATTTCACATGTATCCACAATCAGTGTGTAACTCCGCATTGTTTTTTGTAAAGTGGCTCAGTAGCACAAGTTGAGCATCTCAAGCCCTTCAAGCCAGGCAGAGGAAGACCCAGCATATTGGACAACAGGACATAAAAGCCAACATTAAAGTGGGTCAAACTTTTGAAACAGCCAGCTTTGAGTGTCCCTTTAAAAAACAAACCATGTGGTTATATTCCCCCACCTTTTGATCACTGTGCGTTAAGATTAGCCATCTACCTGTCTCCCAACAGGAGGGTTCACATGTGCACAATTCAGATAATGGGAAGGAATTAACGAAGACTAATACTTACAGGAACTGGCCAGCCACTCTCCATTGGGACTAAACTTTACTGACGAAACTGCCTTAGTGTGTCCTGCTAACGTGAACTTTAAAGCGTAGTTTGGTTTTACAGGTGCCGGCTGTAAGAAAGAGTCACACAAGTAAGATGACTGGAGCTTTAACTCAAGTGTTTCAGTTGTAATTGGGGTATCAGATTGAGCCACTATGCAGGGCTCTGCACTTGGATGGCAATCCAGATTTGATCCTTTATTTTTTAAAAATTTAAGTTCCTAGTCCTTATGTTTATGAAGTTAACTTCAGCCAGTACTGTCTTCCTGAGCCAACATAGAAACATGCTCAAACAATGGGTTAAATTCATTCTTGGTGTAACTCCAGCCAAGTCAGCGTTACCGGGAATGAAGCTGGCCCAGGAAGTCTGAGAAGTGTGAAATAAGCCATTTATCTCAATGGAGTGACCTGTGAAGGATTTTTAAAAATTGGGGTTATGCCTTTTTGCTTCTTTATGATTTAAAATGAAGACCGGAAAAGCTCCCCCACCAACCACAACTTTTCACCTTAAATATCAGCAATGTCAAATTCAACCTTCCCTGGTTTTGCTGGAGGACTTTTTGGGCAAGGGGTTTCAGAGGGGCGCTGCGAGTTCTCACACCCTTATTGATGGGGCAATGGTCTTTAACAAAGGCATCCTTTCTCCCAAATGTCCACAGGCATTGAAAAATTTGAAGTCACTTGCAATCTGTTCCTCTCTCTATTGAGATAATAAATTCACCAGTTCTCCAGTCGCCCTAGAGCTGTCCAATGGTAGACAACAGCTGAATTGCTAGTGCAGAAAGCAATTAAAATATTTTCTTGATAAGACTCTTTTAGGCTTTTTTTTTTTTTTAATATCACAAAACAGAAAAGGGTACAAGGACTTTTTTTTTTTTTTAACCTTTTGCCAGTCACCTTTACAAACTAGCACTGGCGATTTCACTGGTGATCTTTTCAGCAGAAATATTCAGCTACTCTGGGATCGTGGGAAGGCTTTGGTAGGATACCATAACATTCCCCCAGTCTGACCCTGATTGTAATAATTGTGGAAATCATAATTAGCAGTAGAAATAATTAAAGAAACCAAACTTCTAACAGACCTCATAATTCCCTCCTGGCTAACTGGAAACCCTGTTATTATTTCAAGAAACCCTGAAAGTGTCTCCCCATTTCTGAGCAAAGATTTAATACTAGTGTCACACCAATGTCTTACTACTGTGAGTACATTAGTTACAAAATATACTATGCCAAATTTATGAATACTCTGAAGTGTTACCATAAAACAAAATTTACACATTTTGTGATATATTCTCTTTAATGAATTTTGCAAACTAGCAAAACTCAGTAAGCCATATTGGACCTCAGTTATGCATGTTGAAGGTTACATTATCCACCTGCATCAAAACTAAACTCTTTAGAGCAATGGCAGGAACTTTGTTCTCAGTCTTGTCCACAAAGCACTTAGCATATTCTTCTTTTAATTCATAAAATTCAGTTTCTCAAAATACCCCAGTCCTATTTGTAAGTTTGCCAGTAAAAGATGCAAGTAACTTCCATGTGTACTGACAGGCGGAGATATCATTCTGAGATTTACACGCACCTTGGTCTGATTGGTTGAGGAGGAAGGAGTAGATTGTGTTTTGGTGGATTCTGCATCTGGTTTCTTCTCTTCTGTTGCCATGGTTCTCAAGCTAGCAAGTCAGCCGTATGGTGCTTGAAGCGATGAATGAATGTGCTGCTTCAAAAGGGAGCCTTTCACACCAAAAAGAACGGCTCTAACAACACAAACCTACGAGAAAACGAAACCCCACTGTTAGCCATCAAGGAAATTATTTCAGCACCTAGAAAAAGAGAATTAACACAACAGTGCGTCCTAACCATAATCCACGTCCCCAAATAACCAGTGAAAACACAAAGTTTCATGCCCATGACTTTGTACCATATGCCATGCTCCTCTCAACTCCCCTTCTTATAAGCTAAACTATAAAGCCTTTTGCTAGCCACATTGTGCTTGTTGTCCTTTTTCGCAGATGCCAAACAACATTTAAACAGCTAAGCACATTACTATTCCTGAGAACTCTTCTCCATGTAAACAACTGCTGTAGTTACCACAGAATTGTCAACCCGTGGCAAGGGAGGTGATCCATGTGATGCTCTGAGAAGTTGTGGTCTATAGAATACAAGTTCAAGAACCTCAGTTATGACCTATTATCACATTTTGCCAGGCTCCTCTGCACCATATTCAGCAATCACTAAGAATACAGTACAGCTGTGAGGATCTGGCAAGGGTGGGGTCAGTTTATTTCTCAACACATTCCCTGAAATGCCATTAAAATTAAATAGTTCAAAAGCATAGGAGACACAAAGGTTTCATTTCATGGAACAGATGCAAGTAATAGCCCTGGATGTCTTTCGGGCTGAATGACAGACATGATGCAAAACCTAGGATAATGCGAAAAAATGCAACGGGCACACCCAGAGCTCAAAATCCTACTAGCTTCCTCTGCTCTCTCAATTCACTCATTTCAACCAAGTGTTGCCTCCTTAACTGCATTTCAGAGCAGCAAATCACACTCGTTTCTGCCATACTTGGAAGACATTTCACCTGATTAAGAGCCAGCCTTGTAGTAGTCTCAACAGACTCGCCTTCTGAAACAAAACCTGTAAGTGCTGTGCCAATGTTCTGCAATCAGGGCTTATACTGCAGAGGGAGTAACCTCTACTGCAGCCCTAGTAGATTTCAGCCTGACAATGGGAAATACCTCTGACACAGACAGTAAGGCTTTGTCTTTAGAAACAAATTATTAGTGTAATTTCCCCACTGTTGCTACCACCAGTTCTGTTCTGCTTGGTAGCAGCTGTATTTGGAGTGACGGCATAGGTGACTGGTAGCATTTTAAGCATTATATCATCACTGGGTGGGCTATGTAGCATGGTATTGCCCGTGTCTTGTCTACACTAGAGTTCTCTTCGGTGGAGATGAGCCACTGGTAGAAAATTTGGAAGAGATCTTTGGAAACTGTACGTCAGCTTTTCAGTGTGTAGCTCTGTTGAGGACAATGTTATTCATCCTTCAGCACTGGTACAAGAGACAGCTTTCTGCACCAAACAGTAGAAACAGCAATATTCAGTCCAGGTTTCCTGAATGGCAATTGGGCTGATGACAATATGGCTAATTTCATCCGCAAAAAGAACAGGAGTCCTTGTGGCACCTTAGAGACTAACACATTTATTTCAGCATAAGCTTTTGTGGGCTTCATCGGATGCATAGAATGGAACATATAGTAAGGAGATATATATACATACAGAGAACATGAAAAGGTGGGAGTTGCCTAACCAACTCTAAGAGGCTAATTAATTAAGATGAGCTGTTGTCAGCAGGAGAAAAAAACTTTTGTAGTGATAATCAAGATAGCCCATTTAAGACAGATTGAGCTCATGAAGAGACTTATCCCCAGCCCAAATCATTAATGCTTAAACTAAGCTTCAGCCTGCTGGAGAGAGTACAAGCTCTACTTCCGTACTTGTGCTAGTCCACCGTCCAGTCACCTACCACAGCCTGGGCACCCAGGATGAGACACACCCACTGTTCTCCATGTAATGAATGGTAAGGGCCAGGATCGAGGCATGCAAGTAACATGGGCCACACAAGCAACCCAGAACCAATGCACAGAAGGTGGGGAGGGGAGAAAGGAATAATGCTTGCCCCCTATAGAGGCTATAAAGCATGTGAACCAAGGAAGGAAAAGGTTTGTGAATGCAAAGTAAGATACAGAATATGGGAGCTAGAGAGGAGGGCAGATCCATACACTCTGGGCACGGGCTGATGCATGCCCCAACCTAGCATAGGAGCTGGGGGGGGGGGGAAGAGAGAGGAGGCACAGGGACAGGCCTATGCATCCCGGGAACAGGGTCTGATGCATGTGCCAGCCTGGAACGCGGAGCAAGTCCATGCATCCCGGAAGCAGGGACTGGTGAATGCCTGCACGGGAGCTAGGGAGGGAACAGATTTATGCATTCCCCATGGGCACTAGGGAGGAGGCAGATCCATGCACCCTGGGAGCAGGGTCTGGTACATGCTCCCACACATATGGAAGCTAGGGAGGTGCAGGTCCATACACTCTGGGCAGATCCATGCACCCACATGGGTTCTCAGGAGGGGGCGGGACAATGCACCCTGAGGGCGGGTCCATGCACCCCCCATGGGCGCTAGGGAGGGGCCAGGGGCTGGTGCATGCCCCACACGTGGAAGCTAGGGAGGGGGCAGGTCCATACACCCCCCCCCAGGGGTGCTAGGGAGGGGCCAGGGGCTGGCACATGCCCCACACGTGGAAGCTAGGGAGGGGGCAGGTCCATACACCCCCCCCCGGGGTGCTAGGGAGGGGCCAGGGGCTGGTGCATGCCCCGCACGTGGAAGCTAGGGAGGGGGCAGGGGGTGGTGCACACCCCCACGCGGGCAGGTCCCCGGGAGGGGGCAGAGCCCGGCGCGTGCCCTGCGGGTCGGGGCAGGGCGGGGAGGGGACAGCGGGGCCCGGGCCGCGAGGCGGAGGCTGGCGCGTGCCCGCCAGGAGGGGGCGGGGGGCTCTGGCCCCGTTCAGTCACTTACCGGGGGGCGGGGCGCCGCCTCCTCCTCGGCGGGGAGCAGGGCCGGGGAGGGGGGAAGCGGCGGCAGCTCCGTAGCCGCCAGGCGGGGGAATGTGGGGGGGCGCATGCGCTGGGGGGGGGGGGGGTGCACAATGCCGCTCTCTCCTGGGGACGCTACGGCGGGACAGAAGGGACAGAAACAGAGGCAGGCCGGGTGCACGGGCAACGCCTTAAAGGGCTAGAAGCCTTTTCTGGGTGAATAGTTGGCAGCGATGGGGGGGGGGGGGGGGGGGGAACTAGGTGTGGTTTGGTGGAAACCTGCTCGGTTGGGGGCCCCCAGGCCACGCACGGATGCACAGCCAGGGTTCCTCCAGAGATCCCAGCTGGGCTCTGCTATGCACAGCTCCAGTCCAGAGGCAGCCATGCTGCCCACGTGGGCAATTCCCATTGAAGTCACTGAGCGCTAGACCAAAGCCCAACCTGAAACTTCCCAAACAGGAGCCCTCCAAGCCTGACTCTTCCCTACCTCCTACCCGTGTAGTCATTTACACTGGGCAACGTGGGTATAAAGTGCTGCCTCGGAGGGCAGGGGAGTTCTGATCTGGGGGTGGCGCGCACACACACACACACACAGTTCTGACTGTTAACACGTCCACACTGAATATACAGTCAACATACATGGCTCATATTAGGAAACCCAGGCCCAAAACTGCAGCGCTGCTTTAAAACTCACTTTTTAAAATTTTGGGCAAGTCCCATGGTTAGGGTGTCTTACTGATTCCAGATCAAATGTACTCCATTTGCAAATGAAAAGGTGACTTTTAGCACCCAGCCTTACAAATTCACTCTGGCATCTGAGACTCAAGCTGTGTTCTCTCAAATCAATGATAGTCAGACTTAGACTCAGGAGCCACAAGTGGCTCTTTAATGTGTCTCCTGAAGCTCATGATATTAAAACACTGTGTGATTTAATTATTAACCAATCAGGATGCTTTTACTATGTTATTAACCAATTGTAAAATACTTGGTCAGTCATTTTGCTGGGGGAATTTATATATATAAATTCACACTACTGTGGCTCTCTTAGGTAATGTTGATCACCAATTTGTCTCCTGAACCACTGAGGTCGGAGTATCACTGTTATACATTATTGCTAGCGGTCTACTTAAATGACAGAGAAATCACACATTTTTCAAGGGTTGGTCATGGCATAAATAGCAAATTTTGCAGGTGTGTCCATACAGTATATGAGCATTGTACTGTATTACTGTTAGGTTTGTAAGTCGCCCTGGGTAAGGGAGTCTGCTAAATCAACAGTTCTCAAACTTTTTTTTGCTGGGACCCCCTTTGAAAATATTTCAGACTGTGACAACCCCCTCCCCAAAAAGTGATACCACCCATCCCATACCAAGGCACCCTTACTTCTGTGCTGGTGCTGGGCGGCCAGACAGCAGCGGATACTCTCCAGGCACCCAGCACTGAAGGCAGTGCAGAAGAAAGGGGGGCAAAACTACAACCCCCCCCCCCCCCCCCCCCCCCCCCCCCCCCAGCAATAGCCAGATTTCATGAGGGAGGCCAGATTTCAGAGACTGTGATGCATTTTTCACGGCCATGAATTTGGTGGGGTCCTAATTATTGCCTGTAATGCAGATTCTCCAGTATGAATTATGTTTTCAGTAACTCATGTGCAACCCCCCAGTCTCATAGTCGGGCCATCAGCAACACCTGCCTGGGCAAGACCCTCGTCTCCAAGCTATGCCTTTGGTGACACTTGTGCAATGCCCAGTGCCACTGAGAACATAATTTGGAGACTATGGATTTGCCCAGATGTTGCGGAGGGCACAATTCATCCTGAAGAACCTTTATTACTGACAATGCATAAAAAAAAAAAAAAAAAAAAGCTTGATTTTCAGAGGCCAGGCTGAGTTTGTAGAGCTTGGAACAAATAAATCATTGTTTGATTTGTAAAATGAGCAAATATCAGGAATTAGAGACAGAGTAAACCTGGTGCCTCACAATAATAAAGGTGTGGCATACAAGAATGCTTTCAAGGGACTGGTTTCAGTTTTGGGCCCCAGTGGAGTGCTTTCCAATATTGACTTTCAGGATGAGTAAACAGCTGGTGTTAAAAGGACTCCCCTAGTCTCAAATCCTTATAATGTAGCTAATGCCCCGTTTGGGTTGCTGCACTAGCACTTTCCCTATTGATAAGAAAATCCTCACTAATGGAAAACGGGTGACTGGACCACTCAGGAAATTGATAATAGGATACATAGCCTTTTAATTCAGCCTTGCTGGTTCAAATCCAGCCTATATGCTGTAGTGACTGAAAGCGGTTACCCTTTGGCCTACTCAGACCAGGGTTAGAGGACAGAACAGCGAAAATGCTCACAACTGGTCGATGCTGCTGCCAGCACTGTTGCAGCTGCATTAGTCCTAGTGCAACAGTGGGAGAATTGCAACGGAGACACAGCCTGTGATGGCTGTTCAGTCACCTAGATGAAATGAACTGATGGTCTTAATCCACTTCCTTACACAGAAGTATCCACATAACCCCCCCTTCCATCCCTCCACACACTATCACAGCTACTCTTATTCACCCCCCGGATTAAAGTCCAGAACCATGCAGACAGGTCTCCATCTGAACCAGCATTGAGGTGAGTTGGTGGAGCAGCGTGTGTGAAGTTTGCATTGCCATGGGCCCTGCTA
This sequence comes from Terrapene triunguis, assembly GCF_002925995.2. Classification (NCBI taxonomy): domain Eukaryota; kingdom Metazoa; phylum Chordata; order Testudines; family Emydidae; genus Terrapene; species Terrapene triunguis. The sequence continues at coordinate 11,023,123 of NW_020664589.1, read as the reverse complement.
TATCTGTTTTGTGGGTAGATAGAGGACTCCAATCACCAGAGCAGACAATGCGGGTTGGTTCACCAACAGTAAATTAACAACCTATACTGAGAAAAAAGAAAATCAGAATTCCCAACGACTATACCACATGCAAATGTTCAGTATAGTCACTTTCTCATCTGTATCTCTTTGTCTTTTGCTTCAGTGCTGGTGATTGTGTAATACAATGGCCTAATACATATCACCATGTCTCCCTCTAATAATTACCTACGACGTGATCTCTTCTTGAGCTCAAGTGATTAGAGACTCGTGCTTTTGGTGCTGGAGGTATCGGATTCAATCCCCAGTGATGACTGATGTCTGTGTATATACAGGCTTGAAACGCTTGCCTTGATACTTTAGTGGATCTCAGGAAAACTATTGTCTACAAGTGTGAATAATGACTGCAGCTGTACCAACCTTTTAAGACAGCTTTGGTTTTTTGGTTAGATTGAGTTGTCTTGCACAAAGAAGCTCTTAAACAAGCCGCAGTATGCACCCCAAGTGGCACAGCTGAAAGCATAATAAAAACTCTGTTCTGACCCTGCACAGGAGAGCCCATGAAAAGGTTTCAGAGCGGTAGCCATGTTAGTCTGTATCAGCAAAAACAACGAGGAGTCCTTGTGGCACCTTAGAGACTAACACATTTATTTGGGCACAAGCTTTCGTGGGCTAGAACCCACTTCATCAGATGCATGAAGTGAAAAATACAGGCATTCTTAAAACTGCAATAGCCACCTGGTGAAGTGAAGAAATGGATTGACAGAGCCAGAAGGGTACCGAGAAGTCACCTACTACAAGATAGGCCCAACAAAGAAAGTAACAGAACGCCACTAGCCGTCACCTACAGCCCCCAACTAAAACCTCTCCAGCGCATCATCAAGGATCTACAACCTATCCTGAAGGACGATGCCTCACTCTCAGATGTTGGGAGACAGGCCAGTCCTCGCCTACAGACAGCCCCGCAACCTGAAGCAAATACTTACCAGCAACTACACACCATACAACAAAAACACCAACCCAGGAACCAAACCCTGCTACAAACCCCGGTGGCAACTCTGTCCACATATCTATTCAAGGGACACCATCATAGGACCTAATCACATCAGCCACACCATCCGGGGCTCGTTCACCTGCACATCTACCAATGTGATATATGCCATCATGTGCCAGCAATGCCCCTCTGCCATGTACATTGACCAAACCGGACAGTCTCTACACAAAAGAATAAATGGACCCAAATCTGACATCAGGAATCATAACATTCAAAAGCCAGTAGGAGAACACTTCAATCTCTCTGGTCACTCAATAACAGACATAAAAGTGGCAATTCTTCAACAAAAATTCAAAAACAGACTCCAATGTGAAGCTGCAGAACTGGAATTAATTTGCAAACTGGACACCAGCACATTAGGCCTGAATAAAGACTGGGAGAGTTTGGGTCTTTACAAAACCTAAACAATTTCCCCAATACTAATTTCTCCCTACTGTTACTCACACCTTCTTGTCAACTGTCTGTAATGGGCCACCCTCTTACCACTTCAAAAGTTATTTTTCCTCCCTTGGTATCCAGCTGTTAATTGATTTATCTCATTAGACTAACTTCACACTTGGTAAAGCAACCCCCATCCTTTCATGTATTTATACCTGCTCCTGTATGTTTCACTTCATGCATCTGATGAAGTGGGTTCTAGCCCACAAAAGCTTATGCCCAAATAAATGTGTTAGTCTCTAAGGTGCCACAAGGACTCCTCGTTGTTTTTAATGAAAAGGTTACAACACATAAGGGCTGGATTCAGCAAATAGAATCTATCCCAATTATGCTCCACGCAAGCTCCATAACATTTTACAGGGTCTCAGAACATCCACATAAAGGCCCACATTTAGGAAAGCACTTACCAACATGCTTAAAGTTAAGCATCTGCTTAAGTGCTTTCCTGAACTGAGACCAAAGGCTACACAGAAATCGTGACAAGCTGCCTTCGTTTAACAAGAAAAGTGTGTCAAGAGCTGGTCCTTTAACAAAGATCTTTGAGATCCAAAAGTTCTAATGGCAGTTGGGGAATGGAAAATGTCTGGTGTTGGGGGGATTCAAGGAAAATTTTACTGCCTGCTTAGGAAATCTGGAGCAGGAATTTAAAGAATTAAACCTTATAAAGCAAACCTGGAGGAGGGGCAAAAGCAGAAGATAGGAAACAGAGTTGGAAAAGCTGCACATTCCACAGGGACAGCATTAAGAGACACATCCAGTTCAGTTCTCCTTTTTTGTAATCTAAGGTTGGTTGGTTTGTTTAAATAGACTAAGTTCACCATTTTAAATGCAGGGACTTATTCAATTGACATTGTTCCTACCAAAAAGTATTTGCTTTTCTTGCTGAAGATTATAATTCACATGTACTGTGCCCCACCTCTCACTTACTCCCTTGTTTGGGAGACTTCCCCTACCACTTCCAGGGTTCTCTTAATTTTTATTACTATTTTGCTAGTACCTAAAGATCTCAAAGTGCTTAACAAACAGTAATTAAGCATCTCAACAACACTGCATTTCCCCCTGCCCTGGGAGCTGGGTAAAAAAAAATAATTAACTTTTTTAAATAAAGCAAAACTATTTTTAATTATAATAGGCCCCAGTTAAGCACATGCCCAATTTTAAGTACCTGAGGTTTTGATGGGATTGCTCAGATGCATCAAGTTAGGCCCCTACATTCGGAGACAGAAGCTGGCATGGAACTCAGCTTCTTTCTTACTGAGTGGGGCATCTTGCTGAAAGCATTGATCTGTGATCTTTACCAGCTGCCGATTGGCCTGCAGGTGGAATGTAAGGTGTTGGTTATGACCTATAATAGGGCCCTACCAAATTCACAGTCTATTTTGGTCAATGTCACGGTCATAGGATTTTAAAAATCAAAAATGTCACAGTTTCAGATATTTAAATCTGAAATTTCAGGTATTGTAACGGTGGGGGGTCCTGACTGAAAACGAGGTTGTGGGGGAGGGGAGTTGCAAGACTATTGTAGGGGGGGTCACGGTATTGCCACCCATATTTCTGTGTTCCTGCCTTCAGAGCTGGGCAGCCGGAGGGCAGCTGCTGGCTGGGCACCCAGCTTTGAAGGCAGCATCACCGCCAGCAGCAGCACAGAAGTAAGGGTGGCAATACCATACCTACCACCCGAACTTCTGCACTGCTCCTGGTGGCGGCACTGCCTTCAGAGCTGGGCTCCTGGCCAGCAGCCGCCGCTTTCCAGCTGCCCAACTCTGTAAAATCTGGTCTCCCCTACAATAGCCAGATTTCACGGTCTGTGGTGATGTGTTTTTCCACAGCTGTGAATTTGGTAAGGCCCTGCCTATAGGGCCCAAATAGCCTCGGACCCCAGCCTATCTGAGGGAATCACTTTTCTCTCCAGGCCACGCTACCGCAACTTGAGCCAGATTCCCCTCTCATAAAAGAAAGGGGGTGGCTGGTGATTCTCTGGGAGGGCTTTTTTTTTCAAAACAAACTTCTGATGGAACTTCCCTCCCCTCCCCTGAAACTTCAGTGGAAACCTGTCTTGTTTCCTGCCCCATCCTCTGCCTGGCTCCTTGGCAACCTGCTAAACTGGGAGCCTTGAAGCTTAAGAACCAGCACTCCCAGGGCTTCCTGGATCCCCTTCAGCCCATGGGGTAGGCTACTGAGGACCCAGGACTTTGGGGGTTTCTAGTCTCCCTTGGTCTCTGGCAGCCCCACAGGGTTGGGGACCCTCTCAGGGGCTGACTGAAACTGACATAATTCGTGTCAGTTTCACAGCTGCCCACCACTGAATAGCTGATGGTCAATTCCAGTCAGCAGCTGCTAAGTCATCCAGAGTGATCTGCTCCACTTGTAGCCTGGCTGACGGGCAGCTCGAGATCCTGGGGAGCAAATTGTGCTGTGAAAACTCCATATTTCAGGGTTTCCAAAACAAAGCAGTGTGGGATTTCAGTTCTCTGAACATTCTGAAGTTTTTGGTTTGTCATCTCAATTGAGGATGAAAATTTGTGGAAAACTCAAATTTTTGCATAACTAAAATTTGGTTTCCCAGCCAACTGCAGTGTTGGGGTACCCACAGCCTTGGATGGGTGTCATCGTTTTAAAAACAGTTAAAATCAAAATAAACAAATAAATACCTTGCTGAAACCTGAGGTCCCAGTGCTGCTCCCATTGAAGTGAATGGGAATTTTGTCACAGATTTCACTAACAGCAAGTAAGCAGAATTAATTTTCTTCCTCTCCCCCTCCTCAAGCACTGACCCCTTTCCCTTCTTTATGATTTATTATTTGAATCACCGAGGCCTCTAGATGCCCCAACTCAGATCATTGTGCCGGCCGGGTGCTGTACAAACCCAGATGCCTGGTCTACCTTTGAAAGTTGAACCAGTTAATGGGATGAATTGTAACTGAAATAGTTTTGGTACAACCCCTTGTTTGGTATACTGGTCTAAAGCGGCCTCCTGCTGGTATAGCTTATTCTCCTGCCCGTACAAACAGCTGTATCTGTATAAGCAGACGTATAACTGCGTTCACACTCAGGGGGTTGTACAGCTTTGACTCACCTGGTATAACTAAAGCAGCACAACTTGTAAGGATAGGCAAGACCCAGAGCCAATTCTCTGCTCCACCGCAGACTCCCTGTGGGACCTTGGGCAAAGTCACGCGGGGTATGTCTCCCGCAGTGAGCCTCTGAGCCCAGGTCAACAGACTCTGGCTTGCGCTACCCAGAGCCAGCCCTAGGCATAAGCAAACAGCAATTACTTAGGGCCCCGAGCAGCTCAAAGGGGGGCCCTATTAATTATTAGCATGTATTGTGTGGGGGCCCCCCAAACTATTCCTGCTTAGGGTTCCCAATGGGCTAGCACCAGCACGGCTGGGACTGCGCTGAAAACGACGGTGTCGATGTTTTGGCTCAGGCCAGAGGCTGAGCTTGGGTTCTGAAGCCCAAGGAGTGGGGTGGGCCCATGCCGCAGCTTACAAGCACTGTCTACACAGCTGTTTTTAACCTAGTAGTGCGCGCCCGAGCCTGTTGATCCGGGCTCAAAGATACTGCCGTGGGCGGCGGCTGCGGGGTAGACGTACCTTCAGTCACATTGTGCCTCAGTTTCCCACAAGCTGTGCTACCTCATTGGGAGCATTGGGAGGGAAAATGCCCAGCCAGAAGCGGTGCTCAGATCCTATGTTAATGGGACCGTAGATGTACCTAAGGTAGATAGAGAGAGCCCCTCGCAGTCTAAACTGGCAAGACAGACGAAGGGGTGGGAGGGGAAATAGAGGGAAAGTCACTTGCCCAAGGTCACGCAGCTGGTTCAAGCCTCTGCTGCAAATAAAATCCCAGTCTCCTGCCTCCTAGCCCACTGCCTTTTCCATTAGCCACCAGCACTGCCTCTCTTTTCACCCTCTCTGCTGCCTTCTCTTCTGCTCGCTTGTATTCAGGACTGTCCCCACCCTGAACACAACTGGAACTCGACCCAACAGCGGATATTTACGGCCCCTTAGTTCAGTGTTCGCCGGCTTCTGTCGGGAACGGAACAGCATCAGGGATGCTTCTCTGTGCTTTTCAATACAGCTAGATCAAAGCAAAGCAAATTCCTGCCCGTGGGCCTAATTGAGGGAGCTGCAGCAGAGTCATGCCTAAGTAGATCTTCTTTCTATCAGCATTCTTTTCTGGTCAGTCTTTCCCTCCGCTTCCCCCATACATGTGTTTAACTGGCGGAATGATTTGTGGTTCCTGTCTTTGACTTTAAGGTGTCTTTAAGCCACCTTTGTGTTCCATGTTCTGAAGCCATTTGGGGGCTGCCATGATCTCTGATGTCAGTTAGAGCAGCGCTCCCCCGCGCCAGGCGCCCCTCACACTACTGCTCTCTACTGGATGGAATTAGAACTGCTAGGGCCGTGTGTCATAGGCCCTGTATTGCTTACAACTAGTGGAGAGTATCCGTTAGCTCAAGTGATGAGGGCCTGCGCATTCAGAGTAGGAGGATCTGACTTTTATCCTTCCTCTGTCTTCACAACATCCCATGTGCTCAGTGTGTGCTGCACAGCGACAGCTACAATGTCCTAGATGGACGTGGATTCATGGGCAGCGGGTATCAAAGGCCAGGGCAGGCTAAGCTTCCCCTAACCCAGGCCATGCCCCTGCCCATGTTCCACCCCGAGGCCTCACCTCCCTCCCTCTCTCCCCTAAAGCTGGTGGGGACTCAGCTCCAGGGCCACCCTGGGTGGCTCAGGCCAGCCGTTCGGCCCAGAGGTTGGACCAGCAGCTCAACCTGGGAGTTGGGCCAGTGCCTCAATCTGGGGGTCCAGCCAGCCCAGGGGTTGGGCCAGCGATTTGGCCTGGCGCCGGGGCCGGTCAGTGGCCTGGTGCTCGAGCCGGCTGATGCAGCTGGGAAAGGCCAGACAGCGGCTCGGGGTGTCTGGGGCGGGCGGGCCAGGGCTCCTCCAGCAGTGGGGTGGAGGGCTGCGGGCGGAAGGCACAGGGCTGGCAGGTTAGCCTCCCCGAAGGGGGGGTTCACCCGCCGGCCCTGCATTAATTGGTTACAAAATACAGATTAAAAACAATGAGGTCAGTTTGTGATATCTCCTTTGGCTCTTGGATAGTTCACATTCTTCCCTACCATCTCATTCGTCAGCGTGGCAGTGTACCTGTTGTAGGGCCCATAGACAGCTTGGCATTGAGAGTCCCTTGGGTGGAGGCTCCGTTTTCCCTTCTCCATCTGGAGAACAAGGGCTTGGCAGTGAATGCTGTGGAAGGATAAAGGCCATGCAGGCGCTGACAGACATTAGCATGCACTCAATGGTGTATTTTTCTTGGGGTAGCATTATCCAGTGGTTAGAGCAAGGGGGACAGACTGTGGTCCCTTCACCTCACTGTGCCACAGCTTCTCCGGCACTGAAAGGGGGTGATAATATTTACCCACCCTCAGGAGGATGTTTGGATGATTATTGAAGTGCTCTGAAATCCTCAGATGAAAGGCAGTATAGTAGTGCAAACTAGAATTATTCCTTTCTAAACCCTGAACCTGGTGTGTCACCCTTACTCAGGAAAGTAACCGTTACTTCGCTGAGTAGTCCCACTGACTCCAGCAGGAGTGTTCACGTGAGTAAGGACTACTCAGGGCTGCAATTATAAGCACTTATACCCTGACTCCAATACCATGGCTCCCTGCCTATGAATTCCTACTCCGATTACTTCTCTGACTCACCTACAACATAGTATTTAACTGGCCACTATTCCCCCCCCCCCCCCCAGCTTTTGCTGAATAAGTTCCCCATTAGCACTGTGCCATTAAATCCTGGGCCAAGCTTGCAGCCCCGTAATGGGAGCTGCCCTTTGTGTACCTGCATGCATGAGGTCCCCCGAGGCCCACGGCTGCTGGTGGATGACAAAGTGGCAGGACTGTGACTGCCAGCCTTGAGCTTTGCAGAGCTGGAGGAGTCACGGCTGCAGACTTCCCTGTGCTTAGCTCTCTGTGGGTATATAGGGAAAGTGGGCACCTAGATCATTTCAAAGCTGGTACCAAGCTGTCAAGGAAGGAATGTGTCATAGCTGTACTATTTTAACTAGTGAAACTTCACAACGCCGCTCCAAGGTAGAGGAGTGTAATTCCGCCTATTTTCTTGATGGGGAAAATGAAGCACAGAAAGGTAAAGAAACTTGCTCAAGGTTTCACAGCAGGTCAGTAGCTAGGGCAAAATAAAACCCAGGTGTCCTGGCTCCCAGCCTGGTGCTCTAACCTCTTGGAAACACTGCCTCTCCTGATCAGGCAGGACC